>NW_020271327.1:1172200-1452995 GCF_002803265.2 Melanaphis sacchari | reverse complement strand
AAAGTAAAATACAATAATCAAAAATTATATACGACCGTAATTAGATATTATTTTACCATCTATTCTGTAACTATTGGTAACCCACTATAAAAATAAAAAATTCGTTTTTCGTGAGTTAAAGCTAAATTCATGTGTGAGCTATGAGCCACCTTAAATCGACTTTTATTGATTGAAATTTTAAATTACGAATCTTCCCCGAGTATTAAACATAGTAATAATATAAACTTTTCAAAATGATCTAATATTTTTTAAGTCTATAACAGAGTCTAAGAAAAACAAAAAGAATGAAATATTCATTTTTAATACACTTCTATTTTTTTCTGAGATGATAGAAGCGAAATTTCAGCAGCCGCGGCGTTCACTAACAATCATCAAACTTTCTAATTTAATTTTTTTTTCTGCTTATATACTATCCTCTTCAATTTACAGACTTAATTAACATAACTATTTTTCGTTATTCTTTCGGATTTCAACCGTCTTATAAAATATCACAAATTTACTTATTTAATCTATGTCTCGTGTATTTTCTTTCATTCATATTTTTTCATCATAGAATCTTCACTTCTCTAAACTGTTTAATGCTTACCTACTTAATTTATTTCATGCTTCTACTATTTGTTTTAAAATAAAGCTCATATTTTGTAATTAACACAATGCATCTTTCTATAATCCTTAGAACATAATTAGGTTATTCCTATCATATTTATAATTTAATTTATTGGCTTACACCCAAAATTCTAAACAAAAACAAAAGCTATTAGTAACTTAGTACTCCTGTAAAAGGTTGATATTAAATAAACATTTTAGTAAATTTATTTTTTTATTATACTATTAGATTACTAGACTACAATATGAATTTCTAAACTAATTTAATTTGCTTTAAAATACAATTTATAAAAAATAAATTCACTACTACTGATTATAAAAATCGAAATAATTGACGTATTTTAATAAAAAAAACTAATATAAAGCATAATTATTAAATATGCAATTAATACGTAAAATATTTTTATTAACATACAATACATTAAATACTAATAGATTTGGTGCAAATTGTGAGCCAAAATATTTTTAAATAATATAAATTCTCGTGATATAAACTTCATATAATGCAAAATACACGTGGTTTGTTTTTAGGCGTATCTAAATGTCTTGTCAATTATGGGTCTGATAACTCTGATTTAGTACAAATTGCAAATATATCTATTCAAATTTTATAGTCAAATAGTATAATGGCCAATTATTGATAACTCGATTAAATAATTTTTTTTAAATGATTCTTTTTTTTTCTTAACTGCTTATACTGTTGGTTCTATTTTTTTAAATCTTAAAATTACTTACTTATCCTGGAATTCTATTATTCTTTACTAATTTTTAACTTATTATAACCATAAAATTTCCGTATTATTTTACTAAAAATCTCTAAAAAAAAAAATGAATTAAATTGTAAGTGATATAATATAACTTACTTATATATCAAGTTTACAAACTATTAAACAAATAGTAGCTATATTGTGTGCCCAGATTTAAATTTGCAATTTGGCACGATTTTACAAGAGCCATAATACATATAAGTACAAAGTACAATTATTATTATCAATTAGTATATTATACTCTAGCGAGAATACTCTTTAATAAATTACACCTATACATTGATAACATCACATAGTTATGCAGATTAGTTATTGATTCCTTATACCTTAATTCTTTAGCAGTGTTTTCATCAATATGAGTCGTACTTCGATATTTTATTAATGCTAAATTTTCAAAATAATTCAAATTTTAATTTGTTATTTTTATCATTTAAAAGATGCTTTAAAAACTGATTTATTTATATTATTTTAATAATGTGTTAAATTATATTTTATTTTAAATCCAAAGCGAATAATAAAATTAATTTTATTGGTTTTGTGTATTATTGTTATTTTTGTGTTAAAAAAATTTAAAGAGAAACTAATTAGATAAATAAATTATTTTTACAGCCTGAATACAATTTTATAATATAATTTAGCTTAAAAAATTATTTAGTTATAACGTGTAAACCCTTAATACCTTTATATTAATATTTTCTTCAAAATTGTATCATTATGCATTCTGGAATCAATACTCTGATTGAACTATTTGTTAACAACAAATAGTAAAATTACAAATTTTTTTAATCTTGTAAATTTATTTTTACAGTAACTTATATCATATTTCATATTATTAGTTGTGTTTTAATATAGTTAGGTAGTTATTATAAACTCTTTTAAAAATATTTCATTTTTATAAAAATTTAAATATTAAGTTCGACTTAAGAGGACTTGCATCTTAAATTGATAATTTTAAATGCACATAACTTGTTTCAAAATTAAAATATAAATAAAAACCTTCATGAACTCTAAATGATAATTTTACCTTTAAATTGTATAACTGTTCAATGGTTTAATTCACTCTATTTTTAAAATGAACAAAGTAAAATTGATTTTTCTGGATGTAGAATTTACTATGTTATCCATTAGTAAGATGGAGTCAACTATTATTGTTAACCCATACGGATACAACATTCTGTTGATAGATAATTTAAGTACAAAAATAATTAAAAATAATTATGTAATAATTTATACTATATATTATAAGGTGTTTCATTGAGTACGCCGAATTTAATCTTCTTATAACTTTATTAAAAAAAAATATATCAACCTGTAGTATATATTCTCCAATTTAAGTATGGAATATCACATCTGGCACATGTCCACCTCGGCTTCGCTGGCCTAACCTAACCTAACCTTCTGTTCGGATCACGAAATTTACTATCACTTTCTGACACATCTCCGAATCTAATTCACCAATGACACGACGAATTTCCTCTTTAAGTTCTTCAATTGTTCGTGGTTTGTTTTCGTAGACATGAGCTTTGACATAATTGAAGAACTTAAAAAAGAAAAAAGAAATTCGTCGTGTCATTGATGAACTAGACCTGGATATGTGTCAGCAAGTAATATCAAATTTCGTGATCTAAACAGAAACTTTCCAGCGAATCCGAGGTGTATATATTATATGCCAGATGTAATATTCCACACTTAAAACGGAGAGTATGTACTACAGATTTATATGATTCTTTCGTTCAAAATAATTTTTTTTAATAAATTAATAACAAGACTAAATCCTTGTTCTTCATTAAACAGTCTATATATATATCCACTTCTTAATTTCTATCGCCAAATTGATAAATATTTGAATTGAAAATAGTGATTTTTTATAATGTTTCATACGTTATACCGTTATGTAGTTCTCATTGACTATTTAGTCTAGTTACTCTAGACTTTTTTTATGATAAATGA
Source organism: Melanaphis sacchari (assembly GCF_002803265.2). Taxonomy (NCBI): domain Eukaryota; kingdom Metazoa; phylum Arthropoda; class Insecta; order Hemiptera; family Aphididae; genus Melanaphis; species Melanaphis sacchari. The sequence continues at coordinate 1,449,672 of NW_020271327.1, read as the reverse complement.
TAATAATTTTACAATTATTTATTAGTTTATAACATGTATTATACACCTATAGATTACGCGTTTAAAATTTAACTTGATCTTCTCATTAATAATTTCATAACCATCATATTAAGATAACATATACATTTCAAACGATTATAACATTTAATTTAGTTGTTCACATTATATTCTAACTACACTTTAATTTTATATACAAAGTATAACTATACAAAGACTTCAAAAAATATTTAATGTTTGTCTCAAGTTAATAATAGCGCAACCTTACTTAAATAATAGATAAATAACAAAGAGCTTTTTAGTTATAAATGTATATTATAACCTTTTTAATTTAGATTTAGACAATCAACACATGATATCAAACTTTATTTCTTTAATATTAATTGGCTCTATCACTTAGTTTCTTCTGATAAATATGAAATTGACCCGATTACTTATTGATTACTTATTCTACCTGGCACCTACGGAATTTAAAAAAAATCATATCAGCTTCAATTTCAGCTCTACGTATCATCGATTATGTTTTAACTAGACTAATTGTACCTATAATTAGAATTATGTACAGTATTCACGAGGCATAATTATTTTATCGTTATTTAGAATTATTAATTATTTATTATTTAAATAAATTATTATTGAACTTTGTTTTCTAGCAATATTTGCCCAAATTACCCGTTATCAGTTATTTCAAAAATATTTCAATATACACGACTAATTAGTGTCCATTTATTTATATTAAGCTTAGGCTTAATGGCTAATATTTAGCCGTATAATAAAACTATAAGTACAACAGGTGTCAAGAAATTTTAGGCAATACGTAATTTAACAAAAATTCTCAAGAGTATTGAAAAATTCACGATAATCAATTAATTTTTATTAATCATCACGTTGTAAAAAAAAAATAGAAAACATATCATGTATGTAAACTAGATACTAATTAGTAAACATGAGACAAAAAAAAATGTATAGTTAATAATTGAAATACACTATATACGAGGTACTCATCACAATTCACGGTAGTTTTAACATAAAATTATAATTAATATTTTCATATAATAATACAATGTTATAATTATTGCCTATCTCAAAAAATGTATACGATATTATTTTTGTGAGCACAGCTTTTTTACTAAATAGGTATAAGGTTGTAACTTTGTAAGTGACCAACAAAATTCAACAATAATTGTTAAATTGTGTATTAGTATTGGAAAAATCTATATTTACTTGGTTTATATTGACTAATATTTATTTCAATAAAGGTAGAATTGATCTATTATAATACATAATAATGTTAAATATCATTTATCTTAAAATTATAAATTACCTATTGTCGAAAGAAAATAAAATTACTTACCAAAAATATAGATTTCAATTTTTTTCCCTGAGAAGCAATCCTTTTCTCGATCTACTGGATATTTTCAAGAATGTGAACTTTCAATTCCCAACGAAGAATAACTTAATAATACTCATCCCTGATCATATTTGTATTTTTTTTTTTTTTTTTTTAATTTTCTTTTAGATTAATCTATTATTCAAATTAGAAAATAAGTTAAGAATAAAATATTTTATTAACTTATACTGGACTATTATTAATTAATAGTTTTTATGTAATCGCAAAATATCTAAATTTACATATTAAATACGTGGTCATAAATGAACCTTATTTTTATTTTTTAAATATAATCATAATTTATTAGCTATTAATAATTAATTATTATTAATTTTTCACTAATTGTTAACAATATTATTACAATATCGTTATTTCTATATAAGATTTCTGGTACTTTTTTATGTTTAAACAAAATATAATATAATTATATTCCTTATTTGATCATATAATTTTATTAAAAACTGCTATTAGTATTAGATCTAATAAATTATACTAAAAATTGTATTGTTTATTTTCAGATTACTGTCAAAACGATGTCTTGTTCTAGTTTTAGTTGGTGTGTTATTATTTTTCGCTGCTACAGTTGCGGCAATAATCATATTCACACAATATAATAACTCCAACACTAAAACTATCGACCCAGAATTTCCATTGCCACCATCAAGTATGCCAATGGGCTTGTACAAAAAGGTCGGTGTCGTATCAAACGGCGGACCATGTGCACAAATCGGAGTGTAATACAAATTAATATAATATACATTCATTTTAAATATAATACAAATTTTATCAACTTCAGTATTCTGATGACATAATCATTAAAAATATCATGCACACGTTTAAAAGCTATGTAGTATTTTAAAATTTTTTTTTTTTTAATAAATAGTTACATGTATTATTTATTTAAGGGTTTACGAGTATAGTATTTATTTTCATAATAACCTAATATACTGTAAAATATTCTAAATAGTAAACTATTAAATTTATACTAATACAAATAAATATATACTAATTATTAGTAGTAACGAATACAATTTTTATTTCTATATTTAATTTACTCTCAAAATTTTACAGAATTTCTGTGTTGATAATATTCATAAAAATAAATGTAAGGCATTAGTATTTTAGATTATAGTTGTCAGCTGCAACATATAATTTAAAAATCGTGTTATTAATTTTGGATACTTATAATCAATAAATATTTGCATAGTTATTTTATTTTTTATTTTTTAAAACAGGGATGTGATATCAAAAGGTGGAAATGCCATAGATGCCGCAATAGCTACAATTTTATGTGACGGTATCTTATGTCCTCATCAAATGGGTGTTGGCGGAGGTTTTATTATGAGTTTTTACAATTCTACAAGCAAAAAAGTAATGTGGATTAATGCACGTGAAACAGCTCCAGCTGCAGCAACAACAAACATGTTTGTAAAAGATCCAAACAGTTCTATAAACGGTATATATTATAAATAGAAATAAAAAAGTAAATAATCTCTTATTTATTATTATAAGTACAATTTGGGTGAGATTGGTGACTTTGGTGTGCTTAGTACTCCCATTTGTCATTAATATTAAGCACCTACGCTCAATATCTATAAAGCTATGTGCTTATTTATTTATTATGCAACATATGCATCTAATATCAATGTTAACAATAGTATACAAAAATACGTGTTTTCTTCTATTAAAACAGGTTATAAATTGCATTTTTTTTTTTAAATATAGTTAAAAGTATAAGACATAATATGAACTACTTGATTTTTTCTTTGCAAATAATTAATTTCTAATTAACTTGATCAACATGAAAATTCGTATATAACTTTCACAATAATTTGTCTTACCGATTTAAAAATAATAAATACAATTATTATTGTAAAATACGATTATTGAATAAAATATTCTATATCGTTAAGAATGTGAGGAATAAACATTAAATATTCGTAATGAAAATGAATTATTTACTACTGAATCATTCCAATACAATTCAATGCTTTCATTTTTAAATAATTATGATCTAAATCCTATAGCTATCATTTTTTTTTTTTTTTTTTTTTTTTTAAACATAAGTATATAATTAATTAAATTTAATATCAAACTACTAAAATCTTCACATTTCTTATTGATAATATTATCGCTTTCATAACATAACTGACTTAATTTAAAAATATAAATTCAAACAAATTTATTTGTTCATATACTTCATACATTTACTTGAATGACAAGGTTTTGAGATACGCTTGCCAAATTTTACATATATCGCTTTTCAATAAGGTCAATGAGCATATATAACTGTATAAGCAACATCTATTAGTTTTCAAAATATATTTATGCGTGTATAAAAACAAATAATTAAAAATATTCTTCGATATCTTATTTTTGATTTAAAATATTCCAGGAGGTTTGGCCGTTGGAGTTCTAGGAGCATTTAAGGGTTATTCAGAAATTTATAAATTATACGGTGGCGGAGTTCCATGGGAATCACTTTTTGAACCATCAATAAAATTATGTGAAGAAGGCATAAAAATCAGTAAACATCTAGAAATAAGTTTGGAAGATGATGTAGAGATAATAAAAGCTGATCCTATGCTTAGGTATATATTATGGGAATATTCATCTATATTTTATATGATTATTTAATATAGACTCTTTAAAAAAAAAAATAGATTTTTTATATAATTTTCTATGTGAATTAAACAATGCATATTAAAAGAAGTTTAAAATTAATTTATAAAATTCTTTATTTGTTTAAAGAAAAACTTTTTTTGATGAAAATACCGGACGTTCAAAAAAAACTGGAGAATTTTTCACGTTACCAGAATTAGCAAAAACGTTTAGAACTGTAGCAAAAGAAGGAGTAGATGCCATTTATAATGGATCATTAACATCAAAATTAGTAGACGATTTAAAAAAAGTAAATGGTATTATTACAAAAGAAGATTTAGCAAACTATTAGTGAGTATACATTTTTAAATCAAATGAACTGTAAATGTTCTGTGGTATCTGTAGTAAAAATATCAACATTTATTTATAATAAATATGACTAAACAAATCAATTTTAAGTTTTAATTATGTTTTTCACACAAATATTTTATTTAAATTGACTACTATTATCTATTATAAGTAATTTCTCTTTATTCTTTATTCTATGCAAATATAAAATTTGCTTATTGTAATTATTATATACTAATTGTAAATTGTTTTTCTTGATAAAAAAAAAAAAAAAATGTAATTTCCAAATTAACAAATTAATAAAAATAAATATATTATAATAATATGTTTACAGTATTGAAATCGAAGAAACTTTTCCTGTAAAATTAAAGAATGGATATACAATACATACAGGACCACCTCCTGGTTCTGGTATAATATTAGCATACATACTTCGTGTGCTGGACGGTTTGTTACCAGCACCAAACGCAGGCTTAGACGCACATCGATTGGTGGAGGCATTTAAATTTGGATACGGTGAAAGAACCCATTTAGGAGATCATAAATTTATAAACGTGTCTCAAGTATGTTCTATTTAACAAACACTTTAAACGTTTAATACTAATACAGTGGAACCTCGATAACTCGAACTTCTATAAGTCAAATTTTCGATAACTCGAATTTTTTTTTCACCCCCAACCGATTCGAGTTATCGAGGTTCCACTGTATAATACATGTAAATAAATTGAATTTTTCAGATTTTCAATAAAGTGAAATCAGACAGTTACATAAAAAAAATACAAAATAAAATTTTTGATAATTTCACTTCATTAGACCCTAAATACTATGGAGCTGACTATGATATGCCAGATAATCATGGAACTGCCAACCTTGGTGTAATTGATTCGATGGGGAACGTTGTTGTATGCACTAATACAATCAATACACAGTAAGTATAGATTTCTACATTTCCCAAAATTGATCATGCATAAAGTTACAATACTTATTAACACATCACATTTGTATTTGTTTTAGCTTTGGTTCTGGTTTCATGTCTCCTAGCACTGGTATTATTTTCAATAACCAAATGAATGATTTTTCGACACCGGGGCTCACCAACCATTACGGAATTCCACCGTCACCCTCCAATTTCATACAACCAGGCAAACGACCAATGTCTTCTATGTGCCCAACTATATTTACCGATGAAAATGGTGATTTCGCTCTCGCGGCAGGAGCAGCAGGAGGTTCAAAAATCACCCTCGCTACTTCCTATGTAAGATTCCTTTAATTCATTAATTTAATTTTAAAATATTTAGTTATCAATTTATATTATAATTTGTATTCGTGCTACTTATACCGCAGAATGATTGTTTTACATTCAAAACTCATTATCTTTAATTGTATAAAATTTGTTGAAAATAAACAAAAGTGACTTAAATCAACATTTGTATGTATATTTAATATTTATTAATATACATTTTAATTGATTCAAATTATTTAAAGCGTTAATACTTTATTTTAAGATAATAATGTTTACTAATAGAAAAATTACTTAATATTCTATACAATAAAGAATAAATTCAAATAATTTTTTAAGAAGTTAATACTAAATATAATATTGATAATTTCAAGTCTTATTAATTATTATAATTTAATATGAAAAAAAATCAATACTAATTCTATGACCACAAAAATAATAGACAAAAAACATTTTATTTCCAGGTATCCGCTCTGAAACTATGGTACAATAAAACACTAAAAGAAGTAATAGATAAACCTAGAATTTACCACCAACTAATGCCTATGCGAGTTCAATACGAATACGGAACGACTACGGTAGAATATAAATACGATAGATATATTTCTTAAGATAATATGGTATGATAAAAGTTGTGTTTTGCTTTTTTTTCAGGATGTTATACAAAAACTTAAGGATATTGGTCATCCGATAAATATACTGAAAGATAATGGAGGATCAGGTGGTTCAGCAGCATCGGCTATTGCCATAAGTCCATCAGGAATGATCGAGGTTATGCCAGATTTCCGTCGAAAAGGAAATTCGTCTGGATATTAATGCGGTCATATTATTAATTTATTGTTCCATTCATGATGATGTGTGATTTAATAATTGATCAAAGTCATATGAAATTTAAATAATATTACTTATAATATTATAAGTTAATTATTTATGTATATATATTTTATTTTATATATAATGAACCACTATTTATGACTTCAAATAATCACAATGACTTATAATAGTTATTTCTTATTTCCATGAATAATAATAAATAATTATTTTTTTTTAAAGTCTTATGCGCTGCACCACAAGATTGTATATTTTAAGAAGAAATAAATTATGCGGAAATTTTATTAGCCAAATATAAACTAACATTAAAATATCTATATGGTTGGTCTGAATACTAGAATCAAAATATTTAATTATTAAATCATAACTATTTATAAATTGTAATTTAGCCAAAAACTCATTTTACATTTTTAGTGTACGCATGCGCCAAACTTACATTTTTTTAAATGAAAATACTTATTATTATTTTTACATATTTCGATAAATTATTATTTTTTTTTATGTTTTTTGTATAAAAAGTTTTTTTCTACCTACAAAACTGCCCAAACTATAGAAGTCAACATTTATAACTATGCATAATACCTACATGTCCTACATGTTTAATGAAATGTTCATTTAATACCACTGAAAATAATAAAATAAATGTTTAATTTACCTTACAATCTGTTAACAAATAATAATTTAATAATATTGTACGTCGTCTGGGAGAATACCTCGAATATGTGATAATTATAAATTTTTATTCAGTTGATTGCTATAATACCTACAATTATAATTTTAACTATTTTTATAGTGGAATTGTATTTTATTTTTCAATAGTTCTAATAACGATGAGATAATCAGATTATTTAATTATTGAGAAATAATAAAATAAGTTTGAAGTAATTAAATATTATTTTTAGTGTACAATATTTTTATTTTTTTATTTCGTTAACTGTAATAATCAAATTTACCTTTAACAAAATAGTTATAATAGTAATATTAATATTAGAATAAAAAATAAAATATATTAAATAAATTTATCTTGTAAATTATTCAAAATTTTCACCATAATGTTCTAAACATGATTCAAGTTGCCTTAAAAAATGTAAGTTGTATCGCACATGCGCACACCAGAAGTATAAAAAATTTTCAAATCATAAACAAATGTGTATTTAAGTATGTATCCCTTAAGCCATCTTAATTATTCATTCCAATACAAGGTCATTTAACTGAGATATTAAGTGGTTCTTTAAATCGTGGTTACACTGTAAATTAGCATTTTATGTTTTGTAAAAATTATTCGAGTTTCATAATTATTAGATTAAAACCATGAAGATTAAAGATTAATCTTCATGATTAAAACAAATCATATGCATTCTATGTATCACTTGTTGACTTTTAAAACTATTATAATTAAAAACTATTATCCTAAATATATCCTAAATATTTAAATAACTTAAAAATTACTCATACAAATCTTAAATTAGATATATTAAAATTTTTAAAAATTATCGTCTGCTTGAAAATATACAGTCAAAAAGAATGATTCTCATTAAAAAAAAAAAACAAGTTTCTATTTTTACGGGATAATTATAAAACGGCTTATTAAAAAAACCTGAATAATTGAAAATAAGAACCCTTAAAACATTGTAAATTTCAAAAATAATTATTTAAATAAATAAATTATTAAAAAGAACATAGGAATTAACATGTTTGGTCAAACGCCTTATATATAATATTGCCACTATATGTATGTCAATAATATAAGCTTATAATTACGAATGTTTCATAAGCGTAGACAAATATTATCGCATGCCATTTTTTTTTCTTTGTAGTTGATGATATAATTTTTATCATCTATAATCACTCCCACTTGATAATCCATACTTTTTACTTTTATGGTTGTCGTAGATCACCTAAATGTTGAACAACAAATTTTGGTTGTCAAGACACATTATCTGAATAGAGAAAGTGTGACAGAAACTGAACGGAGACTTCGTGCAATAATGGGTCATAACCAAGCCCCAGCTGTGAGTGTATCACACAAAATAATCCAAAAGTTTAAAGCATAGGGCTTAGTAGGTGACTTTTTTGTGGTTGATGAAAAAAATGCAGAGATCGTCACAGGAAAACGTTATGGACGCATGATAACTGATTTTTTTTTTACCTAAATTTAATAACATTGATATCCAAGAAATGTGGTTTCAATAGGATTCTACTACCTACCACACAGCTCACATGCCCTAGCTTTGTTGAGAAACAAATTTCAAGACCACGTCATTTCGCGGAACAATAACCAAAATTGGCCTTCCAAGTCATGTGATCCCTATTTCTTTGGGATCACATCAAAGCTCAAGTATATGAGAATAAGCTTCGAATGATAATACAATTAAAAGAAGAAATTCGAATCAAGCTCACAGAATTTGATGCGGCCACCTGTGGACGAATCATCACTAACTTCCTTGAACATATAAACGCCTGTCGATAAAGACTAGGTGCCTATATGTCTGTTATAGTATTTTATGAGTTAATAGGAGAATATCAGTTAGTACTTAATGCAAAAAGTTTTGCAAAAAAAAAAAATGTTTTTAATAACATAATATAATTTAAAAATAAATATCCGATAATTAAGTTGCATAATATATAACACCTTTATACAAATTCCCCATAGGTTACCCATCACACGAACGAACGCTAATTATTATTTTTTTAGAATCACTCCGACTACTCCCTTATGTCATTATGGATTTATAGTAAGCACATAAAACTATAATGTATTATATCCTTATTATATTATAAATGAAACCTACTTATTTATGATCTCTATAAATTATTTCTAAAAATACTAATCAACTATTACAATAAACATTATGTATCTTAAACCAAAACACATGATATTTTGTGCACATATAGGAAATATAATATATAGTAATCAAAAGCGTGAATTTAATGTATTTACATAATTTTACACTATACATTAAGAACCTATTACACTATTACCAATATAGTGCATGTTATACGAAGTCAATTCCGTTTTAAGTTTATACGAGTAATATTGACGATGATTAACCTAACCTTGTTTATAAAAATAATATTTTATTTTTATTATAATATTTTAAAAAAATATGTACATTTCAATCATCGAACACGCGCTGAAATCAGTTACAGAGAATCACAAACAATTTTTTTATTCTTTCATCACTTTAAACTTTATCAGTTTAATGGATTTAATACTTAATTTATTAAATTTATTTAGTTATACTTATTTATTATATTCACGCTGCGCGTAATAATATATACATATTATAATGTTACTTAAATGTTTACCCCGTTTAATAATACTATTAATCATAATTTAAAACTATCTAATATCATATAATATTTTCTGTCTATGCGTAAATTAATAAATAAATAAATCATACTTTGCAAGTAAGGTTTGGTTAGGTAATTATCAAAATGAAAACAAACTATGATTTTTGATAGTTAATTTAAAAACAAAGAAAAAATTAGTGATACCTATTTCACTAAATTAATATTAATCATTATCAATTATTAATTTCAACAATATTTTCAAGTATATTTATCTATTTAATATATGTTTATAACTGTCTAAAAAAATGAAACTATACTTATGAGAATGAATACCGTTATCTATGTTTCTCACAAGAGTTTTATTCGTGCACCAATTAAAAATTTCACAAAAATTTTTCATAAATAATTAGAAAGTTATTTTAAAGCTGAAACGCTTTTCATAAAATACAATTTATGAAAACAATTAAGAGCAGATATTATTTTTTAAGGTTTTTTTTTTTAAATCACAAATTTAGTAATATCACTTTAATTTTAATAGTTTTATAATATTATTTACTTTTGAATTTTAACCTAAACAAACATTGCTTTACAATATATCTATACTACACTATACCTACCTACCTACCTATCTAAATCTATATAAGATACATATCTACGTCAGATCAGATATATACATATAATATATTTTATGTTAAGACACTTATATAAATTATGTGGATAAACTCCAGGCATCGGCATTTCCATTTCTGTTGATTTACAAATGTAAAAGTATAAATTATAAAGGCAGTATTTACTGGAGTAAACACAGTCTTATACAACCACAACTACATATTTTGACACTTTTTAGTTTATGTAATTGTAGTAAAAGTAGTATAGTACCTAGTAGGTACTAGATAGTCATATTTATTCGGTCTGCGCTAAAAATAGTTTACATAAGAGTCCTCCATTAATATTTAATTTCAAAAAATGTAACTAAAGTTATCTTGATTAATGCTCAAAGAAATAATAAATTATTAATATTTTCCGGATATACCTAAGCCGATATTAAAAACTGAATAAATAAGATTCAACTCAATGTTTATACTGAACATATATTTTATATAAAACATTAAAAAACGAAAGCTAATATAATACGTTGTAAAAAATACTATCTTTATAAAAGCAACTAAAAGCAATACAACTCAATGACGACCAAACTTAGTATTTTGTATATAGTAAAATAAAACTAATAATGTCATGCATACCACATATTATTATTATTATTATTATATCAATACCATTAATAACAATTTCATAACAGTCTGACATCCACTTTCGTTTATTTGGACGTGATCCGTGTGTTCAACAGTTATGTTATACCTACACACTAAATACGTATATATGTATTATATACAATATTGAATTGTCATTTATTTATTTGTTAACATATTAACTTAAAATAAATTATAGTAGATACGTGTAACAATTGAGATCAGCCTGTATCAATATGAGTACAAATTTCCTAGATATATATATATGATTTATTTTATAATGAAACTCTGACATAATTCACGAGTATAGAGGTGTATATTATATATATTTCAAATTATAAATTATATATATTAACTTAAATTAACATCAATCGTACAATTAAGTTGGATATATTTATATTTATATTTATACATATCGAAATTTTATAATAATTTAATCGATACCTACACATATTCTCATAAAGGTTATTAATTATTTTACTGATTGATTTTTATACGGTTTTTAATATATTATCATTGGTACTAGTGAAATAAATTTTATATAAGCTTTATATCATTTTTAAAATTATTAAGTATAATTATTTTAGCCATGTAATCAGGTAAACTTAGTGTTAATGTAAGGCAGTTTCATGTACTTTCCAGTTCTCCTATCTATTATTTCTTTAACAATATGCATGTAGGTACATTTATATGGAAATTATTAGGATTTTTTTAATTTATAAATTATAAATAAACAAAATATTTGCTTAACATCAATAATTAATGTGCTATATATTTTAATAGAAAGAGTAAATTAACTACTTTTATGATATATTTTTTAGCAATATATTATGCATTGTAAAATTATCCGTTCTATTCGTACTTCCTCAGCACTTCATATTACATAATATTATTTAAATTCACAATACTATGTATAAATATTTTATAAAATACAACCTTGCACTAATTTGTTTTTTTTTTTTTATTATACAGATCGATTGTAAAAAATATATAAAGAGCTATACATTTCAAAAATTTGTTTTAATACTTTCGTGTATACCAGTATTATTTAAAGAAAACAAATTAATTGTTATAAACAAGGAACTAAACTTAATAAATTTAGCATATTAACATTTTTAATTTACTTTGAATTTTGATAAAAATATTATAAAATCATTATTGTTAAAGACAAAAATATAAACTACGAATAATTTATACAAAATATTATGAAAAAATTGTTTTCCCAACTAAAATAAGTATTATACCTACATATTGTATAACTTATACAATTCATTAAAGTAATCTAAGTAAGATGTACCTTTGTATTACCGTTAATGCTATTGTATTACGTTACCAAAAAGTCTCTTATTTAAATTAACCATAATATAATTGTATTTATAATCTATTCTGAAGATCTTTGTCAAAGATTCACAAATAGGTGTTTAGGTGCTTATTGTTTTCGAGAAATCTTTATCTATTCGATGACGTCTTTCTTGGCACGTTCTGTAGTTGAAACATGCTGGTGAAAGTGTTTTAGTGAAACTGAAATTCATATTGAATTTTATAAATTAAAATAGTCGTTGATACTCAATAGACGACACTATATTTGCAGTTAAACATCGACTCTCAATTAGTAATTATATTACATTTTTACGATGGTTAATGTGTATAATTACATCACACTAAAACAGGTACTATATCATTGCAGTACTCAATTCTTTATTTATTTATTTATTTATTTATTTATTTATTAATTAATTTATGTGCCAAAAATAATAAATTTCTTCGTTGAATTAACTTTGAATAAGTTTAATGCATTCACACCATCACATCAAAAATATTTAGAAGGTAACCTAACCTACTAACTACTGAGTTTTAGTTTTAAAATTGTGCATGAAATTAAGTTAAAACAACTCAGAGCAATAATCAAGAAATACTTAATAACTATAAATTTACTGTACATACATAAAAATATTTGAAGAAATCAAAACATTAGATATATTATTAAAAAATAATATTATAGGTAGTGTACAGTTAAATCAATATAACAAAAATTAAATAAGTAAATTTAAATACATAATAATTATCATGATTTATTTCATCAGCATTAAAAATGAAAATATAATACAACATTGAACATATTCGTGCTGTATGAAATCTTTAAAATAATATTTTTTTTAAAACAATTCAACTTAAATGAATAACTTCTAATCATTTTATTTATTCATTTATTATTATTTATTTATTTATTTCATTGATTAATTGATTTAATTATACAATGTTACAAAAATATTTACAACATAACATAATTAAAGACTATGGTCATTATTATAATTACAATTTAAATTTTTAAACTGTCCGGTTGATCTTCGTGGTCTTATAGGAAAATGTCTTGAAGTAGACAGTTTTACCCTTATAAACACCTAAAAATATATTTCCACACAACAATTTACGTAAAAATAAATGTTCAATTTTTTTTTTTTAATTCAGCAAACAACCAATTAATATTGAAGCATACATTATTATTACGAAAATTAATATTTGTAATTATTAATTAATATTACAATTTAAATAATACAAGTGTATAACAATATAATAAATTTCTTCTCATCTATTGCTAGTTATAATCGTATACTCGTGTATCTCTTTTCTCATTACTCATTAGAGCATAGTTATGTTATGTAAATCTGTATTCTAATTATAATAGTTATAAATAAATATACCTTTAGTATAAATATTTATCATGATAAGTGTTCTTAAAAAAATGTTCATAATAGCATTAATTAAAAAGTACATATTTATAATAATAACAATAATTACGGTATGACCGATAATATTATAGTTCATTATTATTTATTACTTCATTACACTATCTAAATACCTACAGAATAATAGTTAATATTTTAGTATTATTTTTAAGAACACAAATCATATTTTTGATCCCAACAATTACGATAATAATTATATACAGTTATAGTATGTTGTGAAGTGAAACACTTGGTAACTAATAACATATAACTTGTTTAAATTGAAATGAAATATTATATAATATTAAAACCATTGTTGACGTAAATGAAAAAATAAATAAATAAAACAATATAACTAAATATTGATCAAAGTTTAACGATTTAAGTAATAAGTTAAGATACACAATTATGTCGTTACGTTTTTGTGATTCAATTAAATTTCATTTTGAATTTAAATTTAAAAAAGTTAACCGTATTTTATATGTCTAATGCAAATTTTGGAAAATTTATAATTCGAGAAAACAAAACTAAGTCATATAAAATAATTTAAATTGATTATTATTGACTTTTATTTTACTTTAATAAAACAATAAAGCTATAAAATTGTATGAATAAAGAATCATAATAAAGAAGACATAATTATTTTCTTTTGTATTCACTAAATCGAAAACTTATACCATTTTAAATACTATTACTTCTAGTTTAAAATAAAAAATAAAATAAAATATTTTTAGAGGTGATATGTTTAAACAAATGCACGTCGTATAATATTTTATATACAAAAATTTAAGAAAAAAAAAAACTAAAAATAATAAAACATGAATATTACATCTTTTTTACTAATATTAAGGTTATTGATATTTTTTTAATAAACAAGTAATTTGAATACCTCTACATTAATGAATACAACAAATTCAGTACATTTTAAAAATAACAATAATAATTATTATAATTACATCATAATATAATAATAATAATAATATCAAGGCTCATAATTTACCGCATTGGTAACACAACACAACTATTATATCGAGCCATCCAGCCAATTAAAAGGCGTCAAAACAATATTATAACTAAAATGCACCCCTGGCTAAAATCAGCCTTGGTAGTCATTCACATATATTTAATATATAAGTATATTACAAAAAAAAAAAAAGTTTTGTAATAGATAATCTGAAATTAATCCATTTTTACTGACAGACCAGCCAGCATCATAATAAAACAGAGTGCGTATGTGACTACTGTTACTTTGTTCTGTTCTATATTTAAACCTACTTCCAACAATTCTTCATTAGTTTTCTTCGGCGAACTCGACCTCCACCTCCACAACTTCTTTAAGAATCTAAAACCAAATAAAACATCATACATATCTATACATTTCATATATTGTATACACTAAACACGTTCAATAAATAAAATATTAAAATACATTAATTTAAAAAGTTAATATTGCTCGTTTATAAGTGTTATTGTATTATACAATTAAATATACATATAGATTAAAATGAACATAAACAAAAGGAAGTATCGATTGTTTTTAATTTTTAAAAATTTATTTAGCCAGAGACAATGTTATTAATAATAAATATCTACATGAGGAAACTTGAATGATTTTTTTCATCCTATCAGATCACATTGTTCTATAGACGTAATAAAATCTTAAGCCATTTAAGATACCCGAGCCACAAATATCAAAGTTAGATTCATGTTAGTTTTATTTTTAATCTTTAATTACATCCAGTGTTATCAAATAACAATATAAGTACATATATATTTATAAACTGTAAATGAATAATACATATATATTATGTAGCCTTCAATGTATCAATGCATAAAGCCTTATAGTTTGATTTACTCCAATAGTTTTTTTTTTTTTTTTTTTTTTTTTTTTAATCTCAACAAATAATAACAACTTACTATATTATAAACTTAAAAAAATATATTATATACATAATACACATAGATTTTAATAAATAATAATACTAAAAAAAAATGATCTTTTGATCTAAAGATAACCCGTGCGCTGAACATGTATAAAAATATAATATTATGAGTGAGAAAATGTGGTCAACCACACAATGTACTGCACCACTAATTATCAATATTATCCTATACACCCAATACACAATATTTCTACGGTGCATTGTAACTATGTCCAATTCAAGGTTAATAAATGTTCGTAAGTCGATTTTTCATGTTCAAGGATAACATAGTATAGTGTTTGATATTGTGGCGTTGACGGTCGATGAGACAGTTGACTGAATTCATGTACATAAAATATCTAATACTATATTGAATCGAGGACCTCAAACAATATATAGATTTCATGTAAATTTTACAACATTAAATTATCCATAAAAACTTATTAAATTACAAATCAATTTATTATTTAATTTATTCTTTTATTATATCTAATATTCTGACCACAAGCAATAATGTTTTACAAGACAAATTTCAATGTTTGAAGTAAATATATTATATAGATATTTATTTTATCATAACAATTAAAGCTATCAATTAGCTATTTGAATTTACATTAATATAATTTTTTTTTTTGTATTATTTTTTAAGAAACGCTTAGAACAATATTTTAACTTCGTTTGATAATACGTGTGCGAAACATATAAAATAAAAACACAATTTTTACAGCTATATGTATGTATTTCAAGAGCTTGAACTTATACATCAGTAAAATCATACCTATTACACTGTTACATAATAATATATTTCATAATCTGTCATGAAAAAAAAAAAATGGAAAAATAATCATAGCAAATACCTAATAATATCTGATATAGTTATTATAGTAATAAATAATTACAGCATATTATTATTATCATATACATTTAAATAATATTTTTGGTTCTAGGTTTTGTATACGAAAAAAAATGGTTCACAATCTTTCTAATTAATAATCATAATATTAAATTATAATAATTTTATAATCATAATGTTTTGTACAACTAATTCATATTGTTAAATATAATCAGTGCCGTGTAAAGGGGGGAGGACGTAAAAAAAGAATGTTGCACTGTGAAAATATAATTTTGAAGCGAACTGTGTATAAACAAATTTTTAATTCAATTTGATTGGAGAACTAAATCAATATTATATTTCCACCAATGATTTTTCCCACTAGGTATAGTCATATTAACATAAATAAAGAAAGCGTAATTTTTTTTTTTTTTTTTTTTTGATTTTCTGGTGGCATTAAACAATGTAACAAGGCACTAAATATAAATAAATATGATCAACTTGGTGTAATTCGTAGAAAAAAAAACAAATTATTAAATGTTATAAATAAAGTAAATACAATTTATTTAAAAACATATAATAAATAATCAAATTTAATTTAATAAACTAAACAAAAATCTATAACTTAAAAACAAAATGGCACATGGTACAAAATATTAGGAAACACATGTAGAAAAATATTTAGATCACAATATATTTTTTTTGGCAAACCTAAATAGATAAAAATTACATATCAAATAATTTAAATCATTTAATTGTGATAATTAGTTAAAGAGAGGTATATTCGTGATATAGGTAAACGTAATTATATTAAATATAATTCTTTATACTTTAATAACGAATCTATTTATATATTCATCAGTGAACCTCGAAATAATTAATCTATCTAATGTTAGCTGCAGTATTAATATCAATTAAAGTATATTTTGTGAATTACATATACACGTAGGTAACTCAATAGAATTATCAAAATTTAAATGGTAATGAGATATTTTTTTAATGTATCACGAACATACCTTGCTTGGTTCGTTTCACCCTATACATAAAATACACCATCACATTATATATTATAATAGATGTGCTACATCGCTAAATAATAATAATAAAAAAAAAGTCAACATTTTTCTTAAACAACATTACACTTTAGTCTGTGATTGTTCGTATACAGTTCTATTTGAATTTTAGATCATACTCAAAGCACCAATAAACATCCAATAACGATCATAGCCATGCCAAAGGCATATGTTGTGAACACGACTTTCTTGTACCTACGGTTTACTGAATCTAACATCAAATCCGCCTCATAATTATAATACATATCATCTTCACTGAAACATAAAAATCACACGTTCGCCTAACCATGAAAATCTAAAAATCCCAAATATTTATTTTAGCCTATATATCATGCGTTATTTTTTGCATCAATAATGATTTCCCAGTGCAATAATTCATTTGAATATATTTTAAATTTATAGTTTTTATTGATAAGCCAAAAGCTATATAACAATATGTTAGTTTAATTTTACATCTAATAGTAACAATAATTGATAGCAAAGGCTTAAGTGCCTTTCCCTATTTTCTAAAATCAAAATTCTGAACAAATTATATCATTATACCATAGTGGTAATACCCTCAACGTTAAATTGTACTGAATAATGACTTAGAGATTTTATTTTAGTTTAAATCACAACAATTTATGCTGAAAAATGTTTTAATTATAATCTTCATTACGAGAAATTAACGTTTTCGTAATATTTTAACTAACGACTAAATTAATATACCTAAATTATCGTTGAACTATTTATACATATTATTAATTTATTACTAATTTAACTGATGATTGTGGTTAAATGATAAACGATAGTTATTTTAATTAATCTATCACTTAAATATCGATGGTAAACCAGTATAATTTATTATTAACACTTACTTAGAAGTTTGAGTTTAATAAATGAATTTATAGTTAAATTACAATTGTTTAATGACTACTTGCTTGCATGAAAATATCAATATTAATATCAATATTTTAAATTATAAATAATATAATATATAAATAAGTATATATTTACCAAACTTAAGTTAAAACAATCTTAGACTGATGATAAATATGAATTACTGTATTTAACTAAAATGTCATTACACTGTAACAACATTTTAACAAGTATAATATAAAATACATATAACTGCAATGTTAAAACAATAATAAATAATCGTGTTCATTATGAGATTTATTTAAGTATATTAAATTTGTTGGTCGTTTTTAATAAAATTATATTGTCGTTAGAAATGCTTGCCTATATTTTTCTGTTCTTAATATCATTAAATTACTTATACATCTATCAATTAATGCATCTGGATTTATAGTTGATAACAAAAATAAATATATAATTATCTATAATTAAGCTGAATATTAAGCGTTAATCGATAATAGGATAAAATTTCATAAAATGCATGCTGTGTGTCCTCTTATTAGGTAAGTATTACTAATTTTATACTTATACTATCAATCTACTTATTATACACTATGATTTACCAAGGATACTCAACCCCCCTCCCTTTATCTTTTAATAATACACTTATTCAAGTTCTGATTTTTGCTATTTTTAAATATAGTTAAAGGTAACATTCGAAAAATACTTAGATTTTTTTTTATACCCTTAAAGGATTGTTATATGATAGTACAAACTTTTTTTTTCAAATGAAAATCATACCCCGGGGCCCGGACATGGTTTGTTTGAAATTGTTATTGCATTTAAATTAAGACTTTGAAATTGAATAACTATAGACTTGTACTAAGGATAATGTATTCTTAAATAAAAAATGTTTAGATAAAATATAAAATAGATGTACCTAATGTTTAATCTAGTACTTATTAGTTATTATACTTAAACAACTTTACAATTTGTGAAATATTAGTAGATCACTATTAACTATTAAAATCATTGTAGCTGACATATAATTCAAACAATTATTGCATAAATTATTTTTCTTAGTAGGTAGTCATAAATAATACAAATTGTTTTTAATTACAAAAACTATTAGCTCAAGTATCTACTCGTATAGATTTAATTGCATAAACAATTTACAAAAAAAAAAGATAATTCTTGTTTCAAAATAAATGTTATTCTCAAAAGTACAAAACACTCATAAAATACTTAAAATATTTGACAATATAATCTTTAAAACTACTTAAAAATTTCATACAACGAAAACATTTGAAAAATGAAATGAAAAATTTGAGAACAAATATGCTTTGTGAACCACATAGTTAAGTCTATATTTTAGTTATTAATTGATATTTCACTACTCAAAGAAAGTTAATGGTATTTATATGTTATTAAAATTTAAGATAGTGTTAATTATGGCATTTTTATTCGAGATAGTTAAGGGTTTTCAAAATTAAATAGGATATCGAAAATCAGTAGGGATACACTTTTTACTACCAACTATTCCAGTTACCGGTTACCAACCATTAAAATAGATTTAAATTTGAATTCGGGTATTAAGTGTTTTGAAAACACGTAAAGTTAAATAAATATTGTAAAATTAAAATTGTTGTACTAATTTGATAGTTTTAGTTTATTTTCTATAATCTCAAAAGTATATTAAATACTTTTTTTTCCATCTTATTAATTTTATAGATACCTATTTATCAAAAGTTATTTTAAATATTAATAAATTGTTTATTTTTTTAAATAATAATTAATAATAAAATTTTAAATCTCAGCTTAATAGAAAAAGAATTCTTATTAAAATCCGTAATTCACATTTTTGATATTGGTTTTTTAATTTCAGATTTTAATAGATATCACCATAATTTTGAGTATTTTATCGGTAAGAGTTTGTTTGGGTGCAAAACCCTATTATAAGCTTCTCATTATCGCAGTCAATTTTTTTATTGTATACAGATATTATATTGAATACATTTATTTAACAATACACAAGAAGTGAATTCCAAAGACCTTCCCTAAAATACTATACCTAGATAGTATCAAAGTAATACAAAATATAAAATAAATAGAACATAACGATTACAATTATACCATAAAATAATAATTTAATTATAACTTCTAATATTATAAATTTAATACAAATATTAAGAAAAATAATACAACATATATTTCGATGTGTTTCTGTGATTAATGAGAACAAAACATTCAAAGCTAAATGCCTAGTAGAACTTGATAGCGATACCAAATAATATAGGTACAACATATTAACGAGAAAACAAGATTAAACCTTTTTGAACATTGATCTCATTTAAATTCATAGAAAATTCTAATTAGTACATAATATTGTGATATAATAAATGAAACTCATCAATTACCTATCTATTATTGTATTATAGTCTACATGTATATACCTATAATTATTATGCAACTATTTAATTAATATAATTATACAAATATATTTAAGTTATTAAAATAACACTTTGGAGACAAGTATCTTAAGCATTTATTAATTATTATTAATAATTACAGACAAAAGTGCAATTTTGTAAACAGAAATAATAAATGATAAATAAAAATTGACAATAAATAAAAAGTATTTATTTGTTATTTTGAACTTTTTTTAAATTAAATTAATTTTAATACAACTTTAAAATAGATCATTTTTCATTTTTACAACATTAAAGTTATTTATTCTGTATTTTTTTTTTTTTTTTTTTTTTTTATATTTATTTAGTACAAATTTAACTAATCTCATAAATAATTCGCTTTATACTGTTATAATTACAAAATAGCTTTAACAAAGATATTATATTTTGTATAGGTTGTTATGCTAGTATACTTCATCATTACTATAGGGACCAGATAAATATGCTTAAAATATGCTTCTAAAAATGCTGTAAAATACTATAAAATATGCATTTATTATTAAATATGCACTAAAAATTGAATCGAAAATATTTTATTTAAAATTATGTAAAAAATGAGTATTAATTAATTAAGTATAAAAATGTTTTAAAAATATAAAAAATTATTTCGTGATTTTCGCTATTTAACATTCTTTATCTTTAATTTATAAAATATTAGCCTACATTAATAAAAAATTAAAACAAAAATTGATCCATATTAATATATTACATAATATATACGAGTATATTGCGTATGAGTATGTCGTGTTATCTTTGATAATAACGACCAGTTGTAATTTTATTGATATTATGTGGCTGAGAACTTGAAAATACGATGAAAAACAAATATATGTGCTATAAACAATAATATACACTATAAAACTTTTATTGTGTATTAAATATGCATTTAATAGGTAAACCTGTTGAAATATGTAAAATATACAAAATACAATTAGTGTTATTTTAATAAGAATGAACTAATTCGGAGAAAATTTTTAACAGATTTAAAAAAACCTTCTTCCAATACATATTATATGCATTTGCATATAAATCTGGTCTCTATAATACTAATGAATCATTATTATTATACATTAAATCCCAAAATATATTTAAAATACCGAAATAACTCAAAAAAAAATATTATAAAATCTTAACACTCCATTGAAATTAAAGTACCTACCTATTTAATTTTAAATATTATTTTTCACACAAAAAAAATATATTTTATGAAAATAAAAATATATTGGCGTTAATACATAAAATTAATTATTGCGAAAATATTGTGATTTATATACCTAATTTTTTTTTTTTTAATTTTTATAAAATTAATTAAAACAAAAAATACGTTATACTCTTAGATTATGAAGCACATAACATAATATTATCATTATTATATTATACATATCTATTAATTGCAATCACCTGAAAATTCGATATGTTTGTCTGAATGAAAAAGAGGAAAACAATTTTCAAGGTCGTTTTCTAACCGTCTACAGGTATATGTTTCTTTTTTAATGCAAAATAAAACAATAGGATTAATAATGAATTGTTATAGTTACAAACCCACGGTAATACAAATAAATAAAACAATAAAAATACAATATTTTCTATGAATTATTCTTTAAATTTTTTTCTCAAACGTAATTTATTTTTTAAACAAAGCATAATAATAAAGAACAACGACATAAACATTCTCGACAAATTTATATTTTTGTAATTAATTATACTTTTATCTGATTACATATAAATACCTATGGATAACTACAATAAATTCTAATATAATCTAAATAATTATTTGTATAAGACGGAATGAAAAATTATTTTGAAAATTCTATTTTACAGCTTAATATATCCAAATAAGTCTGTGTACTGTTGTATATAAGTATATAGCATATATTAATTATATTATGCTATAAATAAAATACCATATTATTATTTAAAACTTTTATAATTGATTTATATTTATCATTTTAATAAATATAAATAGTAGACATCTATTTATCGAATTCCACAATACAAATATTAGGATGTACTTTATGATACCTATTTAAATTACTATTTCTTACGGTTTGTATAACATGGAATGTATTAAATGAATAAAAATTTTAAATAATAATATAAAAACTAAAAAGTTTTCCAAAGTATTTTCGATTAATTATTCTTCAATAAATTAAATTTTATATACTTTACGCGCGTCGCGACTTACAATACTTAATAGTTAGTAGTTAACTTAAAAAGAAAAAACATTAAAAATATCTTAACAGAAAATGGGTCAAAGGATGTGATTTTTAATAGATAAAATAATAAATTATTTTACCAATATAACTATGTTCATTGAACCTAATTTAACGTCCGTTAACAATTTAGCTAACAATCGTTTCGCATCCGGTTTATACACAATAAATATATTAGACATACATATAATGAGACCTTCGTCATTTTTTTCCAAGTACACTTACGATTATATTGTATATTATAATAAATGTAAATCAAGAAAAAATATTTTTGATAATTATAATTTCAGAAGTATCTATAATATATTATCATACAATATTAAAAATATTAGATTTTATATTTACGAAACTCTAGTTATTAAGTTAATAACTTATAAAT
Organism: Melanaphis sacchari; assembly: GCF_002803265.2. NCBI lineage: Eukaryota > Metazoa > Arthropoda > Insecta > Hemiptera > Aphididae > Melanaphis > Melanaphis sacchari. The sequence continues at coordinate 1,426,271 of NW_020271327.1, read as the reverse complement.
ACAAACCTAAGAAAAAATAAATAATCCTAAAAAATAAACTTTAAATAAAAGCACATATTAAAACATATATAAATAAGTATTTCAAGCAGCATACATAATATATTATGTTTAGAAACATTATAACCATATGTATAATCTTTACCAAATTTAATTATTTAAAATTGATTTCAACTTTTAGGACTAACTATTATTTACTTTTTTGCCACTATTTTAATATTAACTTAAACTAAGTATACCTTAACATATATATGTATATATATATAATTATTTGTATGTTTTTATTAGACTGTATGTTACAACCTATTATCAATAAATAAATAATAAGTAATATAGATAACAGAAAATTAAGACCAACTACATGAAACACACGGAAAAAACCATTCAGTAACATAACCTCAGAATAATTTAAAGTAAATAATTATACAAAGTTAATTTTTTATATGAGTATACATAAATATCTATACTCAATACGATAAAATATAATTTAGTCCTATTTTAATGTATCATTTATCATAGTTTTATGTTATATAATTAATTTAAATGGTATAAGTATACGTTATACACTAATGTGGACTTTGTACGTTTTTTATATGTCTCTTAGATAAAACAACGAATCTTAAGAAAAAATTAAATCTATTTCTAGCATTATGCAGCATATATTAGAAACTTTACGTAACGACATTTTTTTAACGTTCTTCATAAGTTTCTTCACGATCTTTGCTTAAGCCATTTAAGGTCAAGTAAGGGAGCGAATAATATTCTAAAACTTAACAGAAATTAATAATATGAGTTGTTATGATGCAACATCACAATATATTATGATGTACATTGTACAAAGTATTATAGTAATGTGTACGTATAATCCAAATATTATGTAAGTGCTAAACAAAAATTATAATTTTCATATTTATATCCATATTAGGTATAACTAGTAGTATCTAAATTAGTGTTTGAATTTAGGATTTTTGTTTTTCTACGGTGTTATGTTAAGTATTACTTACGATTATATTAAGCATATTTATTATAAATATTTATACAATTAATACACAATATGATAAGTATTTAGTATATAATATTATAAAATTAAATTAAATTAAATTAAACGATAAAAACTAATTTAAAACTCAATTAGTTAATTGCTTACTGTGATCAAATATTCAATTTTTATCTAATTATAAAATTGTGCAATAGTTGAAATTTCAAATTAAAATACAATGTTAACTTTAAGACATAATTGTAGAATAAACTAACTTAATATTTAATAAACCACCGTAATCATAGATAAATGAAAAAACGCATTTAAATTGTTCTGCTATAAAACAAAAGAGTATTCAATATTTTTACAGTAAAGCAAATATAAAACTATATAATAAATTATTAACTAAATGATAATAAAATATAGTAAATATATTGGGTAAATCTTTAAAACTGATATTTTTCAGATTGTAAGCAATGGTTTGTATTCAAACATCAATATATAATAAATTTAATTATTAATAAGTTTCATAAATTAATTGTAATAAAACTTATTTTCATCAAAATGGTCAATATTAAAAACTAATAGTTAATATTTGTTAATAACACAAGATTTTCAGATGTTATTACATAATTTTTTTACAATTAATGAGAAATTAAAAAAAACATTTATTTAAAATATAACCTTTGTATTACGTGTTTATACCTAAAATACTGCATATAACTTTTGAGAATTTTAAACCCAAAAAATTGCGAACTAAAAAAAACACACATACGTGACTAAGTAAAAAACAAAACAATTCCACTCAAATACTAAAATAAAGAACATTGCCAACATTTAAAATAAAATAAAAAATTATAAATATTTAAAAAATCTATCTGGTTAATACTTAAAGGAAACTCTATTTCTAACTTATTTTAATGTCTTAATATTTAAAATTTATTAATCTATAAACCATCATTTCCATTACTGTTTATTATAATAATTGAATGTATTAAATTATCAAAATTAAATTAAAAAAAAAAAAAAAAATGTTGGGTTTAAAATTATTTTATAATTATATACAGTACTCTGGTTTGTTTTCTAACGCGATTGTTTTTTCCTGGTGAATTATAAAGTTGTTGATATAAAAGAAATGCAGTTCATTCTTTCATATTAATATGTTATTAGACAAAACAAGTGCGTGTGTATACGGTGCAGCGTAAAACAAAAAAGCGTCAAAATCCACATAAACGAAACTCAAGCAATATCACACGGACAAAAGCGCACAAGACTTACTTTAATTTCTGGTATTTTTGTTTGGATTCGATGACGTTGACTTGTTTTTGATCGTTAGTCGACCCGTACTTAGTGTTCTGAAATACCGCCTTGGTCTTGTCTATTGCTTTTGTCAAGCTACTCTTCTCGTTCAACATCTTAACCGATTTATTCAGACAGAAAAGTGTGTAAAATCAAACAAACAAACTCGCGCCTACGCTGAATGTGCGCTCGACAAATGGTAATTGCAAACTACACGCGGCGACCTCAACGTACCAGTTCTTATATTGTTATGAAATGTTTATCGATGGTACAGAGCACACCGTTTGACCCGCACTATCTCCCACCGCCCTTATAGACAACACACTCGGCACTACACGGTTTTCACCGGCTTATTATGTGTCAGAGGACAACTCGAACAAAATGCTTTATATTTATTAATTATCATACTCTCGATCTGAACGATGATGAACATGGTGATATTAAGAGTTATTCTTTCGTCGTTTATCATTATTATTAGTTAACAGTATATTATTAGGTATAATTGGTAATAATATTTTACATACTTAGAACAATATTAGTGTTTCTCGACACGCGCACGCTGCTATGATAATAATATTTCATGTTGTAAACCAATTATTATATTATAAAAACAGGAATACAATAAAATTTATACAGTCAGTCAATACCAATATTATATAATAAAAATAAAAACAAGAAACCCCGTTTATATGATTAGTATACATATGTAAATGATTACTTTTTCCGCTTGTTTTGATAATAATATTATTATTGTTTTACTGTTATTATGAAGTGCCAAAAAAACATTAATGTACATAACAAATTTACTTATAGTATACCTACTCCTCAATAAAATACAACTTCAGTTTCGTACTGTTATCTTCACAATAACACATAATTCAAGTGCATTAGAAATCTAGACAACCAGTTTATTAATCAAATAAGGTGACAATGGTTTATATATTTTAAGGTACCTTGTTTACATATTGTTAGCTATAATTTTTTTTTTTCTAATTAAATACAATTTATTATAATATGACTAATGATTAATGAAAAATGAGTAACTCTGGTTTCTGAACTATATATTATATTATATACAGTTTGTGGTATAACCGTCATTAGTAATTAAATATAGTATAATATTCGTTCTATTAATTAATGTTATCAAAATTATCTATTAACAATAAAACTATTTAAAAATTTAATGAATGAAATTTTTTTTTGTAATATATTAAGTATACACGATATAACTACACATTTATCTACGTACTTCACTTCCTTATAAATTACATGCTTGAAAAAAGAGCAAAACCCTTTCAGTCATAATACATAACCAAACATATTATATTACTTTACGGTCATGCATTAATTCATTACGTAATTATTTACTACAACATCGATATCCGTTTAGTTCAATACAATATTAAATATAACTAAGCAAAATGTTGAAAATTTATAAATTTCTTTAAAATATAATTTTGTGATAAAAATTATTCGTTTAAATAATATTATATAATTAACTAAGACTGTACTGTAATAATTTATATGATATACTATTATTAATTAGATACCTATAGCCTGTAGACTAAAGCAAAAAATTAAATCACTCTAAAACTCCGAAATTTTTTACGGCACTAACTCTAAATTGTCTTCAAGGCTATACCATCATTGTCTGTATATTTTTTTTAACCTTACAAAAATTATTGAAAAAAAATCTAAAATGAATTCTTTTATGTCTGAATCCTTTTCACCTAAAATGGTGATATCAAAAAAGCATAAAAACATTCATATCTATTAGTTTTTGGTAGTTAGTTGTTATTGCTTATTTAAAATTTATCTATACAATTATAAAAATTAAATTCTGTTCATTGGAAGGCACCTAACTTAAAAACAGATGGACCAAATGTGTTTATTTTTTTTTTATTCTTAATAGTCTAAATAAGATTTTTATGGAAAGAAAAACTGGAAAATTTGTTTGAAAAATTGAAAGATTCAGGAAAAACTGAAAGTGCTTTTTTTATGGGATTTTTATATGAACTTGCAACCATATGCGTATATTTGCTGAAATTTGACATACACACAAAGTACTGATAACAACAATACTCTGAACCACTTTCAAAAAAGCGTTCTACGAATCATCTATAAAATATAAAAATTATTTATAGTTGAATTGTATTAAATAATCACTATGAATTTTAATAAGGATCGACAAAATTAACAGCCATTATTTATAGATCAGATTTATAATTACTTGTCTCTTTCTTCAAAAAAAAATTTGGTGATTATTAACCATCATTATTTTTAGTTCGTTTGTAATTTTGGATATGAAATTAAAACTATTTTACTGTAGATAAGTGTAAATTTAAAAAACTAAATAATTTATAACTTATATTATAGATAATAATGATTAAAATAAATTTTTTTTTCTTAAACCAAAATAAATATTAATTACTTATGTCCTGTATATAGATTACTAGAAAAAAATGATACAAGCTAAAATTTATAAATTCTGTACGTCATAATAATTACTAATGCGTAGGTTCCTATTGATAATCCTTTATACGTATTATCAATTATATAATGTTATTCTTTTAACATTTTATAAAATCAAATGCTTTCATTATTGTAAAATATATTTCATATTAATTTCATTCAGCAAAATATAATAAAATTATGAACAAAATTCTAATACATAAATATGTACTGAAAATTAATAACTTAATTATATTAAAATATACGCATAGCAACATCAAACAAATTGTAAATGCGTAATACGTATATATGCTCCAATCTTTAATACCTAATATAAAGTGATATGATTGCTATTTTTTGCTGGTTTTAGAGATTACAAATCTAAGATTCTCGGTGAGAAATGTTACAACATAGTATCGATAGATTTTCGCAACAAAATTACTGTATAATCAGAGCTTACAGTGTTTTTTTTTTTTAATAATATAAATTTTTTTTGTTAAGTTATATAATCAGAAAAACAAATTATGATTATCTATACATAATTATACAAATAACAAATTTTACTTATATTTAGTATTCATTAGGTTTTTGCGTTCATTAAAAATGTATTCGTGTAATAATGATAGTGAACTGTTATTTCATCAGTTTATTTTTCAAACAAATCGTAAACGATTAACAGTATAATATTCTTATCATAATGATAAAACCACCTAGTTGCTGGGGTTACAGCGTTGGTTCAAAACACGGTGTCATATAAACGACCACGCCATCAGAAATATTATAACGAGTGTATAACTCGCTATACCTACGCATTATGCAATGGTAACGCGTAATTATTATGTAAATAAAAACAAAGCAAGTGACCAAGTGGCTAATATAAAAACTATTCATAACAATTATAACACTCATTATAAAAACCAAAATTGTAGATAATAGCCATGGTAAGTAGGACTGGTCTTTATGCCAGCGTAGTGAAGGATGATTTCAAAGTTATAAGTCAGGTAAACTTAATATAATTATTTACACAAATTACTATATATTAATGCGCTTCACTTATCGAATCAACGTAGTTCCTGTAAATTATTTTAAAATATAAATCATTTTAGATTTTTTTCAATACATTAGAAAAATTTAAGTATTTAACTAAAAACGTATACTTAAATAATACTTAAATCTATGTTACTATGTCTGATTTTGTTAGTATTAACGATTTATACTTATATTACATTTTGTTAGGATAATAATGTAATGATAAATTATAAATTTAAATACTAGAAATTAACAACAATGGCCAAATAAAAATATGTTCGAGTTCATTTGTTAATAAATAATTGACTATTCTTGCTAATCTATATTATGTACACATCCCTTCTATATGTTACCTTACGAGTATAAATTAATAATATTTACATATTATGTAAATTATAAATTTACAGTTAGTTGTTCATAAAAGTAACTAAATTGCCTATACAAATCGCCGTTTTTTTTTTGTATTTGTACACAATTAAATTGCAATATTTTTAATAAGCCGCTATGTACCATGTGTTTCTACTATAATAATAATAAACATTTATATCATCCAAATCATTGCTAAAAATTTTAATGTTTTTTATGTTCAATTTAATAATTCCGTTATCTATGAATAATTTTAAGTTTTGTTAAATTGTTAAAATGTAGAAAGATGAAACAATTGATATTGCCGGAGTATCATGCAACCCAGCGCCAATTGTTTTGAAACCATTAGCCTCATTGTACAATCCATATCCATATGGTTGTTCAGTGTTATGTAATCACCCGTTGGATAGCGAAATTAAAGATCTTGTAAAAAAAGCTAAGGATGCTTTGGTAATTTATAATAAGTTATAGAAGTAACTAAGTAAACCTTTCTATTTTATTTATTTTACAGGCCTTGGACCCTAAATCGCCGCATCGCTATCCTGATGTTGATGAAATTAATATTATTGTACCAGAAGAGCTGTTCAGAAAATATACAGAAACAGATTCTAGAGCAACTAGTCCAATGCCTACAGTCGTACAAAAAAAAAACACCAGCTGAATCAGATATAGACAAGTCTAAACTTGTATTAGATTTAAATCGAAGTAGAAGTCAACAGTCATCGATAAAATTTTCGGTTAGACAACAATATTAATTAATACTAAAAAAAAAAAAAGAATAAACCATAAATTATAATATTATGACGTATTAAAATAAAAAGCTTGAGAAGTCGCTCTGTTATACATATTATAGAACAATTCACCAAATACGCTTAACTTATTTCTTTCTTCTATATTCAATTATTCAGAATCTGATTTTTAGGTTTTTCAAATATAGAAATATAACACTATTTTTTAATATTACTTAAAGAGTGTGCTGTAAAGGTTACAAACCTCTTTTTTTCAAATGAAAACCCTCTTTTCCACCTTAAGTTGATAATTTTTCTAAAAATGTTGATCCATCAAAATTAAAATACAAATAATTATTTTTTAAGTTATTTAAATTTGTGTATTTAGGATAATAGGTCTATGGTTTTAAGTTTCAAAGACATGAGGACTGTGGTAACTAAATCATTTTAGAAATTATAATATTAATCTATCAACATTTATTAGATATTATTGTAATAATTTTCAATAATAATATTGCAAGATTACAGTAAAAAAAAATCGTTCTCATATGAAAAACAGAAATTTGCATCACCATAAAAGACTCCTTAAGTAGTATAAAAATCTCAAAAATTTGAAAATATAATTTTTTTAATTTATTCAAATATTCCTATAATAGGGGTTCAATAAGAATTGATTTGTTTAAATGAATTTATCATAAAATGAAAAAATAGAATGAGTGTGTTCTGTACGATACCTTTGTAATCAATTACCTAATTTAAAGTAATAATATTTTTATCTAAGCGATTAATTTAAAATATAAATGTTACATCACACACAAATTATATTGAATTTATTATAATTATTGTTTAATTTATATAGATAGTGTAATTATGAATAATGAAGACATTATCAATAAGTAATTTTCTAGATTATATTTTAATAAATCCTTATAATCTTAGAAATATATGTTTAAAACTTATTATTATAGGGTGTTGTGGGTCAAGATTTTTGCGAAGCGTTTTCTTTGTGTCATGGTTCTGTACTTCATATCCCACATTATTTTCGTCCTAATTATACAACTAGTATTTTAGGACGGAAAATAGAAGTTAAAAAAGAAGTATTAAAAAAACGACCTCGACATAAAATAACTATTACAGAAAAACAAGCAGACAATATCGCCGACAATTTGGTAAGTACTTACTAATAAACAAAATCCACTCTCTATAATTTTATTTCTTCTTAGCGGCATTTAGATTTACCTGGTGCATATGATGTACAAAAAGATACAGAAGAAATCAAAGAAGTAACTTGGAGAAGAGGAAAACCTATTAAACCAGGAAAAAAGAGTAAAAAAAAATCAGAGAAAAAGAAATCGGAACAACATAATAAAGAATTTAAAGAAGTCCAAGACTCATTAGAAACTCAAGTAATTATAATTTTTAACAGGATGCATTGCACTTTATAAAACTTGAAAATGTTTTGGTTTAATTAATAGGTGTCTACAATGAATCAAAATTCATTGAATGGTAGTATAATTGCAGAAAATGACAATCTAAAAAGTGAAGAAGAGAACAATAAAGAATCAAAAACAAATTCATTCATAGACATAGATATTTTAAAAGAGCTTCAAAGAGAATTATATTTACTTGACGTCGAAAATGAGTTTGATGTGAAGGTTAAAATATAATGTTATAATATAATTAATATTAAACACGAATTTTAAAATCTCAAAAGTAAATTTATTTTAAATTACTTTGAATGATATTACATTTTATCAATTAAAAATATAAAACATTAAATGTTAAAATGTTCAAAAATTAAAAATACATTAATGCAATACAATTCTGGTAACCATAGTCTATTAGTCTTACATTATTCTACCTATATATTTATTATATTGTATTCTTTTGTTGAAATTATAAATTATTTCAAATGTAAAATATTTTTTTTGTTTAAACTGAGTGATTCTATTTTAAAAACAACGATCATTATTTTAAAATTCATAAACATTTTAGAAGATAATTTTTTTACGTGATTTCCAGTCAAATACATTTTCTTAAAAAAATATACACATTTTAAATATTTTATCTTTTTATAATTTTTTAGTTTTTTTTTTACTCTTTTAAATAACAACATAAATTTTTAATTTCCTATTCTGAAGCAAAATATTTTTAGGAGTATTCCGATGAAAAAAAATTAAAATTTAGACGGGTATAGTTTATAAGTTATAACTTATAAGTATTTACACTCCACTCGCCATGACTTTAAATGCTCATAAACTTCTCGTCTGAATTTCAATCCTTATACATCGAAATACTCCAAAAATTATTTGCTTCAGAATAAGTATTTAAAAATGTATGTTGTCATTTCAAAAAGAAAAAACTTAAAAAAAATAAAACGAAAAAAATAATTTACTCAATGCAATTTTATTTTGACTGGAAATCATGTAAAAAAAATATTTTCAAACATGTTAAGTAAAAGATTTTGAAAAAATTAGTGTTGTTCAATAAAATAATTATCTATTAAATATCTTAATATAAAATATAAATCAAACAATTAATTATTCATGTTGTTGCATAAAATCAAAAAACTTATCAATCATTTAAAAATATAAAAAAATATATTAAAATAATACTAGCATTATTTATATACTCAAATTATAAATTATTTTTCTAGAAACACATGGCATTACAAGAAGCATTCAAAATGAAACCAATATTAATTAACCAAGAAATAAATGATGAGCTAGATGCATTAAAACGCAAACTAGGAGTGAATACAGAAGTAATGTTACCAGGTTTACCAAGAACATTTTCAAGAAAAAACATAAGGTTTGAATTACCTTTAGACAGAAAAAGCTTAAAAGGTTACATTTTTTTGTTTTTTAAATTAATTACAATTATTTCATAAAACCATACTAAAATTATTATAACATATAATACTAAAATTATTTAAAGATTAAATTTTATATATAATATGCATGTTTTAGATATGACACCGTTAGATTATTTGAGAAGTAATACAAGTATCATTGGGAGTTGTCTAGTAATCTATTCAAGAGTTTTCGAAAAATATTACACAAACTCGGAGACGAGAACAATTCATGAAAATGTAAATGATAGTTTCACCATGCTAGAGCCATATTATGACATGATACATATTATTCTAATCATTGTTAAACTTATGTAGAAACTCATACCTGCATTAGGCGAGGTGATGGGTAGACAATTTTCTAACCAGGAAGCTACAGATTTACATCAGATGATTGGATGGTCAAGTGGTCAAATTCTAACATATCGTGAATGGTGTGGTTTGTGTGGTGCAACAGAACGTCTTCTAGGTAAATTAATTTATTTTATTTTTTTTTTTTTATGAAAATATTACACATAATCTAAGTTTTTAATTAATTTGGTGCTATTCATTTTTATTTTTTAACTATAAAGTTAATACTCAAATATATTTTATTTAAAATATTCCATATTATAATTCAATTATTTTTATGCTGACATAAAACATTCAACTGGTAAAATTACTTACGAAAAATAATTTTTTCAGGACATCGTTTTGTTCCACAGCCATTGAATAAAGCCCAAGATCCCTGTAACGAAGTGGAAAACGCTGATTTCGCATTATTAGACAGATGGCTTCAAGATTTATTACCAGATAACCCATTATATAAATTATTAACTCTAATAAAAAACACTTAAAATATTTGAATTTTGTTACTTTTCAATAAAACTTCATAATATTTACACTTTATACATTTTTACTGTGTTCAAAATATTTTCATTCATTTCAATTAAAGTAAGTATAAACTATCAATATATAACTTAAATTTCAGCCGATCATCTATTTTTTTCGTAGTTATAAATATATAATGTTGCTTTAAAGCAATAACCAAATTTATCAACTTTTTCAACTTTTCAAATTAAAATAGATTTTTAAAATAATTTTTACATGTTAAATTTTATTAAATTTTAATAAGCTTATAATTATCTAAAAACAATTTTTCAATTAAAAAAAAAAAAAATCATGCATTATAGAGTTAATAAGACAATTTTATTGCATTCGTGTTATTTGTGAAGTATATTCTGAAACCAGAGGAAATTCCTTAGATTATAATACATTTAAAAAATATATTAATAATATATCATTTCACAGTCATGTAACAAATAAAACATGTTATATATGTATATTATAACATGTTTCAAATCTAAAAACAAAAATAATAATAATTATCATAACTGATCTTTATCATCAAATTAACTCTTCCCACTCCAAATCATTAAATTCATACCATCACAAGCGTATTGTACTTTTTCGTATGCTATTTATTAATATTTATTTATTATTTTATTTCAAACATAAAATACATTTTTACAAATAGTACAATTATGTGAGATAAATGGATATAAGATAAACATATCTGAAATTTTTTTAAATATTTAAAACTTTAACTTTAAATTAGTTGTTTATCTTAAATTTGACCTAATTTTAATGCGTTTTAAAAACTAATAACAAAATCAAAATAATTTAATTTTCGATTTATCATTAACTTTATTGTTCATTTATATTTTAATGTATAAAAACAAAATTAAATACAGATCGTCTTAGTGTCTTGCTTTATAAATTTATAATACTTACACAATTACACAAATGTTACTTAACTAGTTAAAATTGAAAATAAATATAATTTATAAGTACTGAGAAGAAATTGAATATTTTATACAATTTCACTATATTATTTAAAGTCGAGTTTTTATGTATAATACAATTAATGCTTGCAATTAACCTTGAACTACATGTAGGTCCTTAAAGAAAAAAATTGAAAGTTTTTCTTTCTTGAAAGTATGTTGGGCACAATTACGTTTCGCTTTCACTCAGTTTAATATTAGTGGTATATTATTATTTTAAATTTAAAAACAATGATAAATATTCCAATCAAACCGAAATTTCAAACAGTGTTAAATCACTTATGCTGGAATTGCTTCAAAATGTTTCGACTGGTGTGAATATTTCATAATATACTAAAAACATCAAGTTAATCTACAAAATTATTATTATGGATTAAATAACATATAGCATTGAGCTATTATTGTTGTATACTAGTGACATTTTAATAAAAAAAAAAACTTTTAACATTAATATTAATTAATTTAATAAAACATTTGTATAATATGTATAAAACACTTTACACAAATAAGTAAATTTTAATTTACTTTCAGTTGATAATTAATAAATATTATTCAAGAGTAATAGTTCGCGTGGAGCATTTTAATTTGATTTAAAACATTGTACATTTATTTTAATACTATATTGTGTAACTTTAAACTTATATGTGTACAAATAAATTAACTAACAAATATTTGTCCAGCAAATCAAATATTTTAAAGTGTTAAATAAGAAACTCATAAAATTTTCTATTATTATAATAGTTTTATTTTAGAATGCTTGATTTTTCAATTAGACTACAGTAAAAAAAAATAATCTCAAAAGCAAAATTTAAATACTTATTATTAAGGAATGGATTTATATACAAATGCATATGTGTATTGAATATAGAAATAAGCTTTTTGAAATCTGATAAAAATTGTCCACTATTTAGATCATTCTTATTAAAATAACAGTGATTTTATTTTGCATATTTGTAATTTTATAATACATATTTTTTTTTAGCACATATATTGGTTTTTTGTTACGATCGGTTATTATCACCAGAGATGACATACCCATATCCAAAATATAAATAAATTATATTAATATAAATAAATTCATATTATATGAATTTAGTTCAAGTGTTTGATGGAAACCAATTAACCAATGCTGTATGTCGTACGTTAATTGTGTGTAAAAACTAAAATTACATGTAAAATCATACCAGTTTTAATTTAATATTTTATAGATTGAAGATTAAAAAAAATGTAAAGATAAAATATTTTTGATTAGTACATATTTTATAGCATATTACAGCATCTTTAGGAACATATTTTTGAGAATGTTTTTATGCATATAAATCCATTTTCTATTAGATAACTTATTAATTATAACAATATTTTTAACATATTAAATTACATATTCTGCATGGAACACAATCTTATTTATATTAATTAATCATGTAAATATAACTTGTAATGACGATATTCTTAAAAATAAATCAAACAATAGGAATATTTTAAATTATTAAAGTAACATAAATAATGAATACTTAGAAAAATTATATTTTATTACTGTAACATGAAAGCACGTACCAGACACCATAGATTATCTATTTTTACAAACTAATAATTATTATACATTTAACAATTAGGTAAGTATAATATAATGCACTATATAATACACAATTTTAGACATTTATCAAGCATTAAAAATATTAATAAAAAAACTTGGATCTAAAAATAAATATGAACATCCCAATAAAACAAAAATACCTACGATGGACTCCTTGTTCTTTATTCTGTATACAGTACATATAGTATATACGTATTCTATATATCTGTAAACATTCAATTATTATTAAATCAAAATATGTTTTAACTTTAAAAATAATAATTAACTTTTAATTTATAATCGAATTATAAAATAAATATGCACACTAAATCGATTCACAAAAATAGCTGCTATTACCACAAACATATCTCTTTAATTATATTTTATGTATACTCGCTCTATAGTCATACAATAATATAGGATCTGCTTTTAAAATATAAAAATATATTATTTTAATAAACTAATATGTTATTTAATAATATTAAACTACAATATTAAAAATGTATTTTCAAATATTTATTCGTTCATAATTATCATTACTCATTATTACAAACAAAATATAAAACGATTATAATATCAAATAAAACATAAAACATAATATATAGTTTATTGTAATGAATACAAACAACAAACTGTTTCATTCTCTTTTCATGTATAGTAGTGATATTAAGTAATTATATCATATTATTAATATTTTATCTTAAAATTATTATAAAGAATGCGAATTATATAGATAATAATTTAAATGTTTAATTATATGGTTATGATCAGTATATATATATAGTCAATTATCATGTACAGTGACAGATCAACACTATTATTAGAATAATTAATACTTCGTACCAAATTGTCAAATCTATTTTGTTTAAATTTAATATTCAAAATCGTGCCTTTCAAAAAAAAAAAAAAAAACACAGCTTAATATATGTGGATTTTGTATTACATTTTCAAGTTTTCTGACCGAGTTTAAAAAATTATGACAAATTGAGTATAAACACATTTTTTGCTATATAATTTTTGCTAATATTATTACCTATTATTTATATGTATCAACTATATCACTTTGTATTTGTCATAAATATTATACGTAATATCTTACATTTAACAACACCGTGTTATTTTTAATCTATGTTTGTATACATATTAACATCATATCTTGTATAAAAAATAACCGTCGTTTTGTAAAATAAATTAATACTTAATGTATACAGTGAGTGATGATAATATTATAAATTATATTACAACAGCCACATTCGTCGCCACGAGTATAGTTCCCGTCAATTATGATATTATTATGACTGGTCACGGCTGTAGGACTGGCAAATGGCTGGTGAACGCGTGGGTGAATTTAAAGATCTTTCAATTGACTTTTAGGCCGAAACAGCGGACACCGCCCGACGCGGCTCACTGTGACGGAACTTGGCGCACGTCTTGGCATTCTCTCACTCTCACTCGCAAGCTCATATTCCGTCATTGCGTGACCATCACTATAAATGTAGTCTGTAGACACGACTTACACTCTTTAATATGACATAGTACTGATACGCGACACCGTTTATCAAACTTGTACTGCACTCCGAGTGGCAAATACGCAATAAAATTGCGATAATATTATTAATTTATTACAAGGCTGTCGGACGCCCTGTCTTTCAAAAAAATGCCCCTTTTTTTAGTTCCTTGGATCTTTTACATTGAATATTTTGACCGTGATTTTTTTCCTATGATTCTTATTTACTATACATCATGGCGTGGTCAATATTATATTATAAAAATATTTAATAGATTAGTTTTAATCTATATTTATACGATATCTTGAACCTAGTACACCGGTATTGACGTAAGGCTATGTATTGTACCGTTCGTGTTTAAACATTGATTAGCTAATCAGTGAACAAATGTTAATCCTCGATTAAATTTCTGATTAAATTCGTAATAATAACAGTCTACAGCTATATAATAATATTAAAATAGGTAGTTATAAATATAAAATAGTATGCGATTTATTTTTGCAAAACCTAAGTACAACCTACTGTACTACCGTATAGGTATCGTGACGGTATTACAATGGTACAAAAATTAATCGTTTATAGTAATACAAATGTACAATAATAATAAATATAAAATATCATTTGAATTTTTTGCTAACAGAACCTTCAAATTATGTACTAAATCTCAGCTCACCAAACGTAATCGAACTCGGATCGATTCCAAAAACCGGAAAATACAACATTATACGCATGCGATTACATAACATACGAATTTACGATCTCGAGCAGGTATCGACCACCGTCGAAGCATCGAATGCTACACGAAAAGTTCAAAAAGTCCGTATTATAACCGCGGGCAAAGCAGTGGCTGTTATTGGTCGATACTCGATAGCGGTAAACGGCAAACGCCGTCGCCGAAATGAGTATTAACACAGGTATTAATGAGTACAGTCTTGTTGCGTTGCACAACGGCATTCGGTAACCATCGGTAACTACGACGGTAACCACTCTCTAACCGCCCGTTATTTGAAACAGGTACACATTCCGCAGTGCATTCCGATCCGATTGCCTATCGCAAACGCGTCAGCGCTTCCCCTTCACCGTGTTCAATCGCCACCACAATCGCTGTTATTGACATAATGATAATAATAATATAATCTCGGTTTTTGCGTACACGCACTGCACTACTGCCAACTGCAACTACTACCACTACAACTGCAACAACGTTCCGTGATACTATAACTCTGCTACTCAACGAACGTAATTCGTCGGAAGTGCTCGGAACCACCTCTACCACCCACCGATAACAAGAGATTCTACTCGCGTCCCGTTCATCGAAAATACATTCTACGTGTGTGCGCCACCGTCCAGTGACTACGTTGTGTGAATGATCTGAGCGTAAAACGGTATCATCGTCGTCGTAACACTCGTAACCCGTGTTGGTCGTCGCGTGTAATAATAATAATAATAATAATAATAACAATATTAATACTAATAATTATTATTATTATTTGTAAAATATTTGTTATTATTAAATACCTACAAGTTACAAGCCTAATAACATTTCAGTGTATGACGAATGACGATTATGTCGGTACCGAGCATGTTTTATTAGGTGATCGAGAGATACCTCTACGCGGTGCAGTATAATATTATCGTTCGTTTTGTTTTCGCGTTTCGTTCTACTCATTTCCCCGCTCCAACGCTATAATAATATTATTGTATAATGCCGTCCGTTTTGCAAACGCCGCGCATTTGATATTCAGCATATTATTATTAGCACCGTTGTCGTCTACGCCACCGCAGAATACGCGTGCTAGACCGTCGAATTGAATAAAACGTAAATTAAATATATAAATACCAGAACGAAATCGCACTTCCGCACTGAAGCCATGGCCGAGGCCGTCGTTTTCGACTTGGAATTGCAAAATAACGAGACTCAACCCGCCAACGGGCCAAAGAACAACAGCGATTCTGACGACGAAGTGCTCGAAATCGAAGAGGTAAGACAATAATTATTATTGGCATATACTATAAGTTGTATCGTTATTTCTTCAGTATCTGTGCAGTATAGATCAACAAATACCCGTGTATTTACCTAGGTAATTGATAGTTTTGTTTTTTTGGTGCTTTAAGTATTTGACTACTTTGTTTCTATTTTATTTCTTGGTATAACTTGCTTGTAATCAAAAATTACTGGCTTTCACAATTTCCCACTTGTATATCTATTATATAGTAATCCAATTACTATCATAATTATATGCACACTTAGTTGGTGAACTGTGATTTTTCAATTTCCTTATATTTAACACATGATCATCCTTTAAGCTCACTTACATGCGTTTTACATGTGATTTGTTTTATTTCAGTACAATTAATATTATAGATTTTTAATATTGTCTCATGAAAAATTATTAATAAATGAAAATACATAAATAAAATTTAGATACTTTTATGTTAAACATCTGTTTAAATATAATGGTGTTAAATATTGCTTCATAATTATTCTTACTAATATAAGTCATTATAGGTTACTTTCTTGAATAATTTTAATTAATATAATATATATTATATATTATGTTATAAATAATAAATTATCTAAATTATTGAATCTTCAATAGATTTTAATAAGTACTATCAATTTGAAAAATTATAAAATATTTAAAACAGTAACCTATAATGATCAATATTGACAAAAATAATTATTAAGAAATATTTAACCTAGTCTTTATAATTCTGTGGTTTAAAGTACTAATTTTTATTATTATTAACTTTCTGCAGGATAAACGTACAGATAATTTACAGTTTAAAATTATACAATTATTGAATATATTTTAATAATATTATTTACTTAGGTACTTATGTTTAATTTTTTTTTAAATTATTCTTAAAATAAAGTTTTATGTGCAGTAGATGCCTGTGTAATTTAAAAGTTTAAAAATGTTCATAAAATATATACCTAGTATATTCAAAATTAAAATAAGTATTCAGTAATTAAGACTTTGTTAAGTAGGTACCTATTGAATACAATTTAATTTATCTAAAACAAATATTAACTCTTTGTTATTCTGTTATGTACAGATTTTATTATACACGGTTCATACAATTATTATAGTATACCTAATACAAAATTATTTCTTTATCAATAATAATAATTAGAAATGTTACCTTCCAGAATTAGTTAAGTATTATTTCACTTGCAACTTATAAAATAAAATATTGTATACTTATATGTCCCTATACTTTTTTACTCTTCATTTAAACACTATTTACCTATTTTTATAAAATATTAATAAGACTATTGACTTTTCACAAACATGTACATTTTTTTCAATTCTATTGGTAAATTCTAATTTTATTTATTTACTTCTCAATTTCAAGTTTTAAGTAGATATCTGATTACTAAATATTATTAGATACTCTAGTCTATACCTTAGTTTCTACCTACTGGCCTCTTCAATCAAATTCTATATTATGTTAACAAGATTTTTCTTTGTGTAATATAATACTTAAATAAGTAAAGTTTTTATCGATGTAACTATTTTATTTTCTATCCTTAAATTTATATTTACAATAACTAGTTTAAATACATATTTTATGTTAATTTTTTTTTCTTAAATAAAATATTAACTAAACTTTCATTGTAATATTGTACAATAGTCAGAATAATAGTTATTATCCCTGTTATTATTTCTTAACCATTAAAATTTTCTCAGTAAATTGAATAGATAAACTCTAATAGAATAATACTATCCATTTCAAAGTAGGTATACTTATTACTTAGAAATTATGTTGGTACAATGTTACCTAGCTTCTTAATAAATAAGATAAGATTGTTAAACAAAATAATATAATATAGGAACCCTATCTATTTTGCACTTGGATAGCATTAGTATTAAATAATTTGAGAATGGATTACCGATTAGTTACCAATTATCAAAACTTTCAAAATTATAAACAATATCAATATTAATTGTCACCTTATTGACCTTGAATATATTTTATTACAATTACCTATTGGGCACCATTGACATTTTTTTTTACTTATCTGTATATTGTACATTTGTATCTAGTAATATTAGGTACTTTAAACTTCAAATTTTATATTTTGTTAAATAAAATTTAATAGATAAACATAATACTTAATTAATACACACTACCATGTAAAATGTTTAATATGAATACTAAAATATTGTTTTCTTGTTTATACCTCATAATATACTTATTATTATATAGAGTGGCCTTTATATGTTCATTTCCAGGTTCATATTTTTTTTTCTTAACAACTGCAGAATAATGGAAAATCATAGTCCTTCCTCCCCCCCCCCTACTATATATTAACTTGAATAAAATCAAAAATTATTTTTATTTTCTTAAAACTCATAAATTATAAAATTTAATAATTCCAGTTATGTAACTACCTACTATAAATTAATATTTTACTTTTAAATTCTTCAGTATCTATTTTTAAAAATAATTTTGGGTATCAATTATAACTAATAATTAAAAATCATTATTAAATCTAACTAATTATAAATATTAAAAATTGTTGTTGGTATTTTATTGTCTTTAAATCGTCCGATGTTTTATCTTAAATTGAAATTCCTAATATTACACCTAATGATCAACAGTCAATAAACCATATGCTTTTATGATAAAAAATAAACTGATATGATAGGAACGTTTTCAGTTATTTTACTAATAATATAATTATTTATTAATATCATTATTACTCACACAGTCATACTCATATATGTATATATATTTATGTGTGTCTATATTTATATTAATAAATAATTAAAAAATATTGTAGATAGGAATTACATAAAATGCAATGCTAAATTATTTTAGAAAGATCTTTCATGATAATTAACATACTACTAAAATTTACTACTTACAAATCATAAACTTGAATTTGTGAACTATTTTTATTGTGTAACTATTTTAGTAACATATAATATTGATTACAAACAAAGCTATTATAATATTATTTAATCAATATTATTTTTATAACATTTTATTTTTAATAAATAGGCAATTGTTAAACATTTATATACATGCACATTGAATGTTAATTGCTCATAGTAATTATAATTTCAAGATAATGTAATAAAAATTATTGATCATTCTACTTACAAAGTTATGACTCAATAATAATTAATATTATTTAATTTTACATCATTTAAATGTATACAATATATTATGTGTGTGTGTATAATATATATGTATAGGTAATATAACTTTATCAACTTACATGCATTTGTTATGTATTTTTGTTCTGCAATAAATTTTAATATTATTTCAAAAAGAGTTTCTTACATTTGTATTAAATACATACAATTATTATTAACATTTTCAATAATATCCCTAACCTAATATTTCAAATTTTTAATTATATAAAAAAAACACTGAATAAGCTTATGTTTTAAATATATTCAATTAACATAATTGTTATCGATGATATAGGAGTTCCTATGTTTTCGGTCGTTATCTGTGCCTTGACATATTATCATATGTGTGTATAATCACACACATATGCAAATAAATTTAAATTTGAACTAAGATTTTGATCTATTGTGGAAATATTGGGAGAAATATTACTGTATATGTCCAAAATAAGTGTTATACAGGTTGAAATACCTATCCTTTCGCTAATACTTTTAACATTTTATCCATTGAAAATGGTGTCTGTTAAGACAAGTTTCACTGTACCTCTAATATATTTATATCTGCTATCTAAGTTCCTATTGTATTTTAAATTTTTTTTATTGTTTTTTAGGCATGTTATGCTCAAGAACCAAACATTTATGAATATGATGAAAAGTAAGATAATTTTTTTGTATCTTGTATATTCAAAGTATATTTTGATTTATTATTAGGTATTATTTTCAATAATATTAAACATTTTTTTTTCTATTTGTATTAAACATGTTCTCATACAGAAATATGAAAATTCTTATGTGTCTGTGCTTATAATATTTTATCATTAATGATATTTCATATTCCATTATAATTTAAAATTAATCTGTCTTTTCTTACAATTAAATAAAAAATGTAATCCGTTAAATGTTTTATTATACTTTTTTATATTATTTATTAATCTAAAAGTCTAATCAAATTCTTAAATTATAGATCCAGTGATGTAGAGACATTAAAGTTATCAGATAGAACTGTCAACTCTACCAAAGAAAAGTTAACTCCAGATTGTTTCGAAATATTGAAAGTTTTAGGAAAAGGAGGTTATGGAAAAGTATTTCAGGTTCGAAAGAAGACTGGTAATGATACAAATCAAGTTTTTGCCATGAAAGTCTTACGTAAGGCCACAATTGTCAGAAATTCCAAGGATATGGCTCATACCAAAGCAGAACGCAATATACTCGAAGCTGTTAAGGTTCAAGTTCAATTTTGTTTATACAATATTTTTATGGCTGCGCAGAAATTAGTTTACAAAATACTCAATACTCTTACTCTACTTTTTTTATTTGTGTTAAAAGGTTAAATATGGATTAAAACAACTTGCTTATGTATTTTAATTTTTTTAGCATCCATTTATAGTCAATTTGTTCTATGCATTTCAAACAAATGGAAAACTTTATCTTATTTTGGAATATTTAAGTGGTGGAGAACTTTTCATGCATTTAGAACGAGAAGGAATATTCTTAGAAGACACAGCCTGGTATTTCACTTTGTTTATTATTTTATTTATTTATTATTATTAAATAGTTGTATAGTAATGACTGTGGAACCTTTACAACAAATTAATATAAACTATTTAACTATTACTATTTAATTTGATAAGAACATTTATTTAATAATATATTCAATTGTGTCAAATTTAGTTCATATTAAAACAAGTGTAAATATTAAATGTGTTAGTGATAAATGATAATATGTAAGAATGTAATTTATTAGATTTCATCATTTATAAAAGAATTAGGTCATTCCATGTCAAATTGACCTACTGAAGTAGCTACCTTAACCTTGAGCTGCATTTTTATACAGTTATATTTTTAGTATTCAGAGAGAATTTGAATATAAAAATGTCGGTATAGTACACCACCAATATAATAAGTGGTGGTAAATATGTGATATGTTACCACTTACTGATTATATATAATTTTAATTTTCAATTAAGTTTTGTACCAAAAAATATTTCTATTATCAGTTATCATTTACTTCTATCACTAATTTCATTGATGTGATATGGTTAGTTGATGAGTGAAAGTGTATCACTAAGTATAATACTTTCAAACAATTCAAACCACCTCTAGTAATATCTTGTGGTGTATATGATATAAAAATTATAATGATTACTGCAGTAATATACTAAAACATTGAGTGATTTCTGTTTAAAGTTATATTCAATGTTAATGTAGATTAAAAATAAAGTGTTAATTATTATTTTCTTTCTCGGCTGAATTTTAATTTTCAGAAAACAAAACACTTATCATATCCTAAAAATAAAATTGAATGTGTCTTGCATTTTTTTAAGGTTTCACAGATTACTACTGATTTAATTGAATTAAAAGTTGGTTTATGATTAGCCCATTTAATTTTCTTATTATGTATTGATATTAGTACAATTTTAATATTACAGCTTTTATCTGGCAGAAATTATTATTGCAATACAGCATTTACACAGTCAAGGCATAGTTTACAGGTATTAATTTATCCAAAAATATATCAGTTAACATTCTTAAGTATATTTATTTATTATGTTTATTTAATGAATTATAAATTATATTTCAATTTTTGAATAATTAAAAAGTAAGAAATATTTTATATACATCTTCATACAGTTTTGAGGCTTAAAACTATTAATAGCATTTAGAAATTTATTATTTTTCTCTAAAAATTATAATAAAAAATTATTATTTAAAACTTGATTATTAACCATGTGCACTTGGTTGATTTCATTGTAAATTATACTACTTCACAAATCCTTTAAAAGTATTTTGCTTATGAATTAGAATTTAAAAAAATACCAAAATGAAAAAATTTGCTATTTTATACAATCTTACATATAATTATATTATGAAATAGTATCTAATTGTATGATTTTTCTTGTCTCAAATATAAATTAAATTAAATTAACTATAGTTTAATATTATTACATTATTTTTATTTTGACAACTTTTAATAGTAATTATGGCTTATATTTGTGTATTTAGAGATTTAAAACCAGAAAATGTATTATTAGACCAAGACGGTCATTTAAAACTGACTGATTTTGGTTTATGTAAAGAACATGTTCATGGAGTTAGTGTTACTCATACATTTTGCGGTACAATTGAATACATGTAAGAAATTTCAAACATAAGTCAAAAATCATTCAAAAACCATTAATTAAATAAATATTATATCAGGGCACCAGAAATTTTGACTAGGAGTGGTCATGGAAAACCAGTTGATTGGTGGTCACTTGGAGCTCTTATGTTTGACATGTTAACAGGAACAGTAAGTAATGTTAAACTTAATTATGAGTATTATTACAATTTTAATTTGTCCTTACCTTCTAGCCACCTTTTAGTGCTGATAATAGAAAAAAAACTATTGAAAAAATACTTAGAGGGAAACTTATAATGCCACCCTATGTATCTCCTGAAGCTAAAGATCTTATGAGAAAATTACTTAAAGTAAGTTAAAAACAAATGTATTTAAAATTTAATTGTTTATATTGTTTTTACAATATAAACTTAATATTATAAATGCTAAATATATATATATGTGTATATATTAGATAGCTATTTTAAGAAAAAAATAACTTATAAATAATATTTAAATATTTTATTATATTTTGTTAATAACTATGTAAATTAACTGTGATTAAGTTGAAATTGTTTTTCAAATTTACAGAGACAAGTTAGCCATAGACTAGGTTCTGGTGTAAATCAAGGAGAAGACATACGAAATCATCGTTTCTTCCAAAAAATTGTCTGGAAAGATATAATAAACCGTACTTGTGAAGCTCCATATAAACCCAAATTAGTAAATTTAATTGATTTTCACTTTTTGAATATAATCGTGTATTTATAAAGTTATTTAATTTAGAATGGTGCAGACGACACAACACAATTTGACTCAAGATTTACCGATCAGCTTCCTGTTGATTCACCTGTTGAAGATTCATTAATGCCACAAGATAATGATGAATTTAAATTTGATGTAATTATTTACTGTTTTGTTTTTGTGTACATTTATTGTGATATTGCTATTATTGATTATAGTACAACATTTATTATTTACTAATATAACCTTTTTTCATACATATTTAATTATTTTAAACTTAATTTAGTATTTATCTACTACTTTATCATCAATATTATTTATTTTTTTCAGGGTTTTACATATATAGCTCCATCGTTATTAGACACTCTTGGTACAAGTCAAGACCAAGCAATATGTACAAATCAACATTATAAAACAAAAGAAATAGAAAAGCCGATGGAAGACGAGGATAGTTTCCATAAGAATGTGATGCCAAAAAAACAAAAACTCGAAACTAGAATACAAAAATCAGCACCCACGCCTATGGTTCAAACTGTATTATGTGACTCTAGAAGATCCACTGATCAATTTCAAAGAGGGGTACTCATTAATGTTTACCAAGTTACATTTTAATAAAAATGTACATAACTTTTTTTTTTTGTTATCAGCATGTTCCACGGAATCTTAACCCATTCAGTGATTTTGAACCAATTGCATCAACGTGTGCTCAGCTATCTGCTACCCGAATTGATGAAGAAATGGAAACCGATAAGTCATCTCCATCATTGTATCCAAATGTAGCAAGATCCAATCCCGTACCAGTTTATCAACCCCGAATTGTGCAAGCTGGCACCACAAATCCTAGAGAAATAGATCAATCAAGGTTGTTTGATGCATGTGCTCGACCATTCAACAATCACTCTGCTAGGAAACCATACAGACCTCATGTGTTGACAACAGTCAATAGCAATAATTTCCTGAATCAAAACCAAGATGAAATGATGGAAGTTGCTTCTACGTCTAGTATACCGGCTCAAATTTAATTAATTAGGTAAATGAAGGTTATTTTACAATTAATTTTCTCTAATTTATTTATTGACATTGAACATTTTCAGGGTAATCAATGTGTTTAGAAGAGACCTGTTTCCAAACCAATCATAGTTACCTTGTTGGTTATAGTGCTATTTTCTGGTAGATCTTGGCTACTTTTTACTTGTGGCCTTAAGGATCAGCTAATTTTATAAGAAGTTTTATGCTAATTTGGCTTGATTTAAAGTGATAATTTTTACAGATTTTATAATATATAAGGTTATTTACAATAGAAGTTAAAAATGTTAACATTTCCAAAATTGAAGGAAATGTTCTAACTTTATAATTAAGTTATACTACAATATTTAAATTGAATGTTCATGTTTTTTTTCCAATAAGTTTTTGAAATTTTATTATTTCTAATATATTATATATTATGTGTATTAAGTGTAAATTATTATTAGCCAAGGTTTATCTGATCTTAAATAACATTCAATTAAAAAATGTATGGTTGGGGTGATATTTTGATTTTTTTTTTTCTGGCAGACAAGGAAATAGTTCTCTTTTTAAATATTAATTTGACCATTTTATTTTCTACCGTAATAGAAAAATATTCTGTTTATTTGGTTTAATTATCTTATTATGTTAAGATTATCGTTATTTAGCTAAATTATAAATCGAGTGTTTTATTTTAGTTATTATTCTTATTTAAGTAGATTTTTTTGCCTATTATAATGTAAATAATGAAAACTAGATAATTGTATGAAATTAATTGATTATTTAGAAATATTTTCTCTAAAAAAATTTTCAAACAAAGATATTAGAATAACATTTTGAACTGAAAGTGGAAGCTTGGTATTGATAGAAAAATATTGATACGAACCATCCCACAGTTCTTAATATCTTGAATAGACTTTAAATATTTGTCAACCATCTATTTTATTATTATAATTATGTATTAATAATATATACTGTTATAGTCATACAATATTACGTTTATATATATATTTTTCTAATCTCTAATCAAACACATAAATGAATTACAAACATGTTTGTACTAATATGAAACATTAGGTTGCTACTTCTATGGTTTAAAATATTTATTATTATTTTTCTATTACACTTTGTTCAGGCGTTAATATTATTTTAGTGAACTCTTGTATAATTATTAAATAGAATTTTAAAATTGAAACAAGTGTTTTAGAAAAATCACCAACAATGAATTCAATATTGTAGTTTCATTCTATTTTTATCAAGTCTATTAATCTGTAGGGAAAGGGGGTAGATTAAAAGGTAATCTTGACAACAATAATATTAATTATTGTTGTTTGAAGATAATAATTATAAATATCTCATAGTTTTAATACTTTTCAATTTTGTGATTTTTCAAACTAAATATTTTTTATTAATGTTAATGTTTTTACCAAACCATTCATTATGAATATGAAAATGATGTATAAACAATAATACAGCATTAAAAACCATTTACTTAAAAGTTGTTTAATTTCTGTATACAGATATTTTAATGAATTTTGAAACGAAACTACTGTGTTCATTGTAAAGAATCATATATTATTAATAAATATCTTTATGATTACTAAAAGGCTGTACTGTAGCCTATTATCATATTCCAGTAAAATGGTGTTAATCGATTGTATAATTATTGATAATAAATGATTGTTTTATTACAAAAGTTATTTCCATAAATTAGACATGATTTTTTTTACCATTGTGCTATTGTCACGTAATATTAAGAGAAAATAAAATGTCAATGATAAAAAGTTGCATTATTTATTATGTTAATTTGTTACAGAATTATAATTATATCAATTAATATATTTTGCGTATTTCTTTTTACTTGCATAATTTTTTTTTTTTTTTTCGTTTATTTTAGTGAAAATTTACAATCTACTCATACAAGGTACAATAAATGAATGAGTGATATTACGATATAATAAGGTATAGTGAAAAATAAAATATTGAGTAGGAGTTACACGTCAAAAACTCCTGAACAAGAGTAATAATTTTATTTTAGGGAGAAATAATATTATACACGTTATGTGTGATAAACATACATGATTTAAAATCGGAAACATCTATCCTTCAGTCCCGACTAAAAATAGTAAGCATCGGGGAAAACAAAAATGCACGTCAAGTGTGCAATTATACAAATACTGCATAGTAATTCCAAGTAGGAAGACATTGGTTAAAAATGTCTGGACGCTTACAAAAAATCTATGTTCATGATTTGATTAACATGGCATAATCCTATGATTAATAATTATGCACCATCGGGTAACGTGTCGCGTACTAATGCGAGAGAGACTCCAGATTGTGTCATGACTTATTATGTACCTATATTAATACCAAGACTTTGGTCATGCGACATGCATTAAGTATTTAGTTATGTACACATTCTATAGTAAACTAAAGTTTTAAAGTTTCAACAGCTATCTAGCACATTATTAAGGCAAACTAAAATTTGAATACCTATCTAGCTAAGACGGCGTACCTAGTGAAAGAATGTTTTAAATTTAAATTTATCATCTAAAATCTAAAACCTATCGTTATTATCACTTACGTTCTTACATGTTGTAAGATATTACAACGTGTATTATATTATGCAATATAGAACTATTAGAGCTTAGTTATAAGCCCGCCACTTAATGTTTGTCTGTAAACGACTTCTATTTGGTGTTTTTACTTTAGACATTTTAAAATTATATTAAAAATCAGTAGAGACAATTTTAAACGTAAAACTCACGACACTGACTGATCAATTTCCGACTTCTGTCGAACACTTGAACAAAATTATAAATTATAATATAATACATTAACAACAAATTTATCTATAGAAAAATGTATATGTTGCATATGAGTATATCATCTTAGTTTTGGAAATAATGACTGGTCGTAATTTTATCTATAAACCGTGGCTGTAACTGTTAAAATACGTAAAAAATAATAGTAGGTATACACTATAAAACTACAAATATGCATTTAGTAGGTAAAACCGTTGCGAAATATGCAAAATACAATTAGTCTTATTTTAATAATAAGAATAATCTAAATCGAGGACAGTATTCTCATCAGATCTCAAAAAACTTATTTCAATACATTTATGCATTTGCATATTAATCCGGTCTCTAATTTTTTTATTAATATTACAAAAATAATTTCTTTGTTAGTTTTTAGCGATACAGAAAATATTATAATTAATAGTACATTAAGTAATATAGGTAGGTACATAATCCGTTATACAAATGTTTTATTTTAGAATCCTTAAGAAGAAACCTATAGTAATTAATGCATATAAAATCATTAAAAACAAAAATTTCAAAAATATTTTAATAATAGATACCTCCTAACTTGATGTTTGATTTCTGCAGTTGATTTGAATTACCTAGTTATTCTTAAACTAATTATAAAATTAACCAACTTCAGTTAAGTAAAAAAAATTAATTCTTTTTTAATTATAATGTAATAATACCCACTTTTAAATATTACATAAATACTTAATACATTTACAATAAATATATAAATTAATAATTGATAATCGGTATTATACGTGACATTTTGTTATTTTTTTTTTTTTTTTTGTTGATTTCTTTTGCATGTGTAAATTACACGTTAAAAATGTTGCTTTTAAATAAATATGAGTATATATATATATGGCTTTGAAAAACAATATAGTTAACAGAAAAATTATAATAATCAAATTCATAAGTGTAAGCGTACAATACACAATTGATGGTTTCTATAGGTACCACATTAAGTTTCGCGTTCGGTCTACTATTATTGTTGATATTATGTATAGAGGGTGTCGACTGTGTTCGTTAACACGCATCCATGTTAATTGTTTGGAAAATTAACATTGTATTAAAACCTAATCAAGGTAGAGTTACGTAAAATAATAATATTTTTTAGACATTTTTGGTTTGCTAATATACATTAAAAAATTAGTTTCCAACGTTTTCTGGAAAAACGTTGTGTTATGAAACTTATATTAAACATAGGTAGTTACATGCGTGTAAACCTATTTAAAAAGTTGAACCATCAGTTTTCATTTAGTAAAACCATATATTCATATCATGTCAGCTTCAGACTATTCATAGTTCTAACCTTTATTAATCTGAAGATTTCTTAAACCTAGACGAATAAAAGGTTAGGTTTAGGTACCCAATAGAGCAAGGATGAACTCAAAATTAAGAGATAGTTTTAAAAATTTTAGCCTCGCGAGCTCGTTTAACGAATGACCGTAAAAAAAAAGCTCGCCGCCAGTTATCTTTCCCTGCAGATATAGTAGATCATAAATATATATTACTGATTTACATGTGTATCTTTCACCGATGTACAAGGTGTCAACCTGACAGATGAGACATCCTGTAGACATAAATATGATTTTGAGTATATTTTCACGGTTTTTTTCACAATTTTTACACCACAACAGTAATTGCGGTACTTAACATGCCAGGTGTTGTCGACTATTGTTCGCGTCATCCACCGCGTTCGGTAAAAGTTGTAATAATCGGGTATAAAAATACATAACTTGTGTTATTCTGCGAGTACTGTACAAAAAAGCTCAACGATGGCTTACATCCAAATATTGGCGATCGTGCTGTGCTCTTGTTTCGTACAGGTAAATTCAAATAAAATCAAATCAATGCCTGTACCTATATTATTAAACGTGAAAACTTTAATAAATGATATATAGGTAATTTGGTAATAGAAATCTTTATAGTTATGATCTATTATATATTAATATGTGTATTTTGTATTATTCAGTAGGTATTAAAAATATTTATATAATAATTATTCGGTGTAGGTATATGATAAATAGTTACCTATGGCCATAGAGTTCTAAATGTATTTTTATTGAGTATTATGGTAGTATTTTCTATAGAAAAGTTATTTTAATGCTCATAAGTTGAGTCATAACAATATAATATAATCGAAAAAATAACTAAAAATTAATAATACTATTAAATATAATCATATTATAATTACGACGTTGCTTTAGCTGACTTAAAATTCTTAGTAGATAATTATTAGGTATCAAATAATATTAAAATAAATTATTTAAATTTTAAATTAATATTTACTGTCCTACTTAAAAGTTATTATTTTTGTATATCTAACCAGTAATAAATACAATTTTGGCAATGCACCTCATCTCCGGGATCCGTGTATTCAGACACGATAAATAAGTATAATATATAATATTATATAAGACGTGGTAATATTATAAAAATGTAATCTATGTATTTATTTATACCAAATCTGCATCAGAGTTAAGACGCTTTGCCGCAGAAATCACGCAAATCCGGATCAAAATAATTATTCAGGCTCCATTATGAAATGAAAAAAAATTGTATTTTTATCTAGCTTAAAGCCCACCTCCCCTGATCCCCATCATCACTTGATCCTGGTTTCGTTTGCTGCCGTATGATGTCGGCATTTTCGGTCAAGCGACAGGACGCGTCCGAACGTTGTATTCGTTTCTCGGATCTCGTTAGAAACCCACCATTTGGACGTTTTCGTGTTGCAGGACGCGTTTTCGGCAACCAAAATTCAAAAATCGAGATCAGCGGCTCAAGCAAATGGCGTGGTGTCCCAGCAGTTGCCGGGTGCTGCCGGCGAGGCAGCTAAGATGCAGCCGATGAAGCGGACCACAACACTGAAGCGGATCGTGTCCCGAAAAGTGGTCGCGCCACCCAAGTACCCACACCTGACTGCTGTGAAGGACAAGTTCTGGAAGTCGTGGGAGAACATCAACCAGACCAAAACAGGTAAGCTGAACACCAGAGCGATTAGGAACGCGTTAAACGACATACTCGTCAACGATCGGTTCTGGTGGTCGGTAATTTCGGCGGTCAGGAGGCGCGCCAAGGTGACCAACGACAGTCAACGGGCCGAAAATAAGATCCGGATGTGTAACGCGTTCACCTCCACCATCACCAGCCCGAACGCCGTGCAGGGCTTCCAGGACATTGTGAACGAGGTGTACGGCACGGTGACCAGCTTCCGGTCGGACTTGGCCACAGACGCCCTGCAGATAGCCACCGATATGGTCAACACTGGCGAGGTGACCAACAGCCTGGACGCGTTGAGCAAAATCGTGCATTACGTGAAGCTCAGCCCAGAAATGTTGAAAAAGATGTTTGCCATGTTCCACAAGACGCTCAACATGGGCGGCAGGATAAACATGGGCGGTGGTATAGCCAAAAGTCTCATGTCGATCACGTCCAAGTTCAACAAGTAGAGCGCGAGCCGCCGCGCTTTAGTGCCTTCCTATAAGGTTGTAAGATAGAGATGTATAATACAGTCATCGCGTCATCTCTGTGTAATAATCATAGTAATAATAATAATAATAATAATATAGTTTGTACGCATGCGTAATATAGTAAGTATACTTCTTACAGGTACTATAATATATATTTGAGCGTAAACGACAAAGCATATATCTATATATTATATTATAATATATTAGGTACCTCTTATTATATAATATTTACCGGTTATACATATGCATCAGAGCAACGACGTTCATCATATTATATATATATATATACATATAATATATTTATACTTATCTACGCTTTAATACGTAGGTACATTTTATGTTCTATGCCGTGTTAACGTGTTGTAATATCATATTGTTCAAGTAATTATTATTGCTCCCGCACGTCATTGCACGCAACCATAATATACGTGAAATACCTGTACAAGATTATTATTGAATATTTAAATATAATACTGTTAACACTACTTAGACTCGATTTGTTTTTTACGCTTTGTGCAACGACAACATAATAATAATTTCTCCTCCTCGCGGACAACTGCGCACTGTCCCCAACCCACATGGGTCTGTACGATTTGACCTCTGCTGACTTCTGGTATACGATACCATTATATGGTCGATGGGTGCACGTGGTATCTGCACGCGTCATATTACGTCCCTTCCGCCATTGCGTGCGTCGTCGTACAACTCCAAAAGCACAATTTCCACGATTCGATTTCACGCACAATTTTATTCGTATTTTGAACATCGCTTTATTTCGTGACGAATTAAATGTTATACCATATTTGCACCCCTCTATAGGTATACAACTTTAAATATATATATGTGAGTGTGTATACGGTTGTACATGATACAGTCCCTGTTTTGTTATAAGTGTTTAGATATATTATAATCATAGAATTCATAGCGTAGGTAATACGCGTCATCCAGATGCCCTAGAAGAGTAGGATCATCGCACGTACACATGAACCATGGAAACAACGATCAATGCGCATCAGCTGACCAGTAAAATAGAGAAAATACCTACCATAGAAGAGCCCAATATGGGCCTTCACGCCAGTCTATGGGGAAAACTGTACTTTTTAGAAAATTATTTATACACTTGAAATGTTTTTACAATTTAAATAAAAAAAAAAAAAAACATTTAGAAATATTTCGGGCCTACTGTTCAAACTAAAAAAATATTACTTTCGCTTAACTATTTATTTTTTAAATCGTACCGTTATTTAACAACAAAAATAAAATCTTAAATCTCGTATTAAGCCTCAATAACAGCAAGAGTTCTTCAAGGTGCCATGTCTCCTCCTATTCTGTTCAATTTGCACTCGGCCGACCAACCGATTATCCTTCACACTTCCGTTGCGGATTTTTCCGACGACAAAATTATCTATTCCTCACACAAAAAACCTATATTAGCTTCTTATAACATACAACATCATTAAAACCTCATCCTCGTGTCATCCTAGCATACTAAATGGAAAATAAATATTAACCATAAGGAATCTTCACATTTGATTTTCATCTTAAAAAAATGACTAGTACCACCTGTCACCTTAAATAATCACAACGTTCCAAAACCAACAAGTTCTGGCTACTTAGGACTAATCCTAGGCCAACGCCTTACCTGAGTTGGCCATATAAAAAGCAAACGAATCTTAACTCAAAACAGAAATATCTCTGTTACTTACTACGACTGTAAACAGTCTAATCTCAGCATAAAAATAAAGCTAATTATTAATAAAACTCTATTGATACCTATATTTGGGACATGCGGCAGCCAACTCTTAGGGAGGCGGTCAAAAAATCAAACATAATAAACAAAATTCAAATTTTCCAATCCATAACTCTTAGTAGGTATAGTTAGCAGCTATACAATTCATATTTCTTTTCAGAATTTAAATTGTCTCATTTTAAGAAGTTGACAGTTGACGACTCGTTTGGCTTTTTTCTTTGGTGTCGGTTCTAGCAGCGAACCGAATGACATGTGTATATTGCCTAACTGAATTTATTTTAGGAGGTATATTTTGTTGGCAAAATATTTCCGTACTAATACCATAAGTAGGATTAACTTAAATCGACTGTACAAGTACAACTGTATAAGTGTAAACGATCATTACGATCATATCTACGTAAATGACCAAGTGCGGTATAATATTATGTTCTTTTAATAACTATAATATATGTTTGTATTTTTTATAAATACAAATAATATTATAAACGAACAGTAGGTATTTTTTTATTAACTATTAACTATTAAAAAGTGATAAAAACTAATATAGTCAACTCGTGATATAACGAATGAAATTACCGGTTCCTTGAAAATATCACGATATAACAAAAAAATGTATTGTATTTTGGTCTCCTCGATATAGCGAAGCTTTTTTGATCAAAACTCTCACGATGTAACCAATTTTTACAAGTTTGGAGCTTGCTATAACGAATTTTTAATTTTAATTAAGATAAGATACATGTCTCTAATGTATAACTCAATGAAAAATATATAAAAATAAATATATTGCTATTTTAAAAATAATAAATGAACATGTTTAATGCATAGCGATATTATTATATTAAAAGCAATATTATTATTATAGCATATTTTTACTAGCAATATTATTACACATTAAAATTGAAATTAAACAATCAATACATACTTATAAGACTCATATATTTTATACATATGTATGCAATTAAATACAATTATTAAATAAATATGAATTTGTTTTTTATTGATTTAAATTTTGAATTTTTTTAACGAATTTAAGAGGTATGTTATCTTGAAATAACGAATTTCGATGTAATGAACTTTCGATATAACTAATTTTTTTCACGGTCCCTTGAAATTCGTTTTATCACGAGGTGACTTTAGTTTAAGAAAATATTATGTAGGGTGCACTTTCACCAGATTTCTTATAGACAAAAGCCACCTATCATTATACAGTATGTTCCAATTTTGCTTCAATAATGATATACAAACATAGGATAGCTATTGAACTTTTGATAGTAAGGCTAAAATGTTTTATGTTATAAATGTACTTAAACATTTAGGTAAGTATAAGTGAGCTACATTTGACTTCAATATTTACAATGACAATTTATGGGATATTGGGATATTTAAGTACTATATAAAATTGCTTAGGTGAATAATTCTTTGAGTCTTTCAAAGACTTTTGAATAGTGTAAGTGTTAAGAAAATGGTCAGCAATCAACTGAATAATATGACTTACATTTTGAAATGATATGATGAAAATGTTTAAAAAAACAAAAAATGTAAAATTACAGACAATTAACAGTTCACAAATTGTTGATTAATGTATAAATATGTGTTAGACACTGTAATTAAATTCTAAAAGAATAAAGTACTTATGAAAACTGCAGAGTAGCTGCTAAATGTATTCTATAGGTACCACAAAAACATGTCAACACAATTCTATTCTGATATAAATTTAATTTTTTTCAACTCTTAAATTTATACTACAAAGAAATGTTTTAGACATTTTAAGATAGAGGGTGAATAAGAGTGAATACAGCAATAAGAATAAAGCCTATCAAAACTATTCCAAAACCTTTTGGAACATGAAAAAATTGTTGAAGCTATTAAACTTTGCTAGAGGTGAGTATTTTGAAGGTGATGAAGATATCTATAACTTGATTTATGGATACCTACATGAAAAATAAAATGTAAAAACTTTTTTAACAGACCTAATTCAATTTACTTAAAACTAGGCAGTATTAAAATATTATATATTATAATATATTTTTTAATTTAGTCATAAAAACAATTCACTAAAAACGAGTATAAATTAACTAACAATTAAATACTTTTTTTATTTCAAATGCAATTTAACGTTTGAACATAAAAATTAATTCACAGTGTTTTGTATGAGGAAACATATCAACTGGTTTAATGGATTCCAAAGTAAAAGGGCGGGTTTTTTTGTTATTAACGACTAACTCTACCAAGTTTTTCATAGTTATTGGACTGTCCGCTTTACATGACACATACGCAAGACTGTTGATCAACCTATTATTTCTAATAGCATTTATGACTTTTGGATCTACAAAAACATTGAAAATTAATAAAACTGTTAAGATGCAAATATTTATGCCAACTTACGTACACCCGCTCTACCAGGATTTAAAACTGTACACAAATCACTGGTCATACTCAATTCATCCAAAACTTGTTTTAATACCTTCAACAAAAAAAAATTAAGACTTGCTTCAGTTTATTAATTAATAAAGTAAACACTTTTATAATTACCACTTCTACTTTTCCTTCAATAAAATCACAGTTAGGTATATTATTTATTTTTGCAGTTTCTTTAGCATCGTTAACCGCTTGTGCCACAGATTCAACACCAATACATGATTGTACATGTTTACTGCCTATTATACTTACTGTACCTATGAAAGAAATTGAATTGTGTAACATATCATTTTTATAAGTTAATATTAACTATTAATTGTATAATATAATTATATTTTGAAGAAATCATACCAGTGCCTGAACACAGATCTAGCAAAGTAGATGTCTTTGTTGGATTCATTAATTTAAATAATTCATCATACAAAACTTCAGCAGTTAATGTATTAATTTGAAAAAATGAGTCTGGAGATATCCTGAACTTAAATCTACATAAATCCTCATAAATGTATTTATTGCCATCAACAAGAATAAATGTTGAATCTTTTGAACTTCTAGTGTGCAAGCTAAACGAGTCGAAACAAACTCAATTAATTATTCTAATATTTAATTCAATACAACCAGGCCCGACTCAAAAGGTAAGCAACATAGGCTCATGCCTAAGGCAGCATTTTACAATTTTATAAATAATTTTTAAACATTTTACATGTAAGAGGAGACATAACACAAGTTTGCCTAGGTGTGTTAACACACTTGAGCCAGACCTGAATACAACATTTGTTAATTAACATATTATAAATGAAAATAGAAAAATAATTACCTAGGATGAAAATATAAAGAATGTATATTAATATTAATACTTTTCAAGAAGTCATTAAATCTACGTTGTTCATCCAACATAATTTCATTGGTATATCCTCTGGGATTAGCAACCACAATAACCATTATGTCACCTTTTAAATTACTCCGTACAATAATTCCTCGCCAAAAACCACCATCCATATGATCATAACTAACGGGTAATTCAGATTTTCTAACAAAAGCTTCAAAAACCTTAAAATGAAAAAATGTATGTAAAGATATCTATGTAGTTAGCACGATTATGATAAAATGTAAGCTACTTGAGCAATATCTTTATGCGATTGCTTCATATTAATTAGTTTCATAGTAGGCACACAATAGATATTTCCATTAGATGGATTACTGACAAAAAATCCAAGGGTTTTAGGATTACCATCGATACCAGGTCGAAAGTTAAACTCGTCTTTATTACGGTATTCATCAATTTGTGGCTATTACACACAAACATAAAAAAAGAAAAATGACAAACTATAATATAAGTATATAATCAAAAGTATAGATGTATAAAACAAAAGCTTACAGATGATGAAATGGGAAAAATTGTAGGTAGTCTAATCACAGTTTTTACTTTATGTAGTCGACTGCGCAATTCCTTGAATACAGTATTAGTCCATTGTTGTTTCAAAACCAATTGATTCTCATATGGAACTCGACATAAAGGAGTTACAGATTTTTCCAAAGCACGAAATTGTGTTTCATCAGTAAGTATATCCGTACTGGACACTTCAACTTTGTTAATAATAACTGAACTCTATTAATAAATCATTAATAATGTTGAGATTTAAAAACTAATTAATACATTAAATTTATTTATATACCTGTTTACGAATATGCATCCAATGATTAATAAAAGAGTATGTCAGGTCAGCATGCCTTTTAATTTTTACAATGTTGTGAAAATTATTATTACAATAAGGCGAAAACATTTTAAACAAATCCAAAATAATATCTATTATAAAACTTATTCTGGTAAATGTAGTTTTTTAGTCATAAAATAAAAATGTTCATAAATGTATCTTATAAATAAAGTACCCGGCACTGTAAACTGTTAAATATTTAAATTTAGTTTACACCAAAAAAATTACAAATAAACGAATACACTGTGAGATAAAAAAACAATTTGGTTCGCCCATAATCCTAGATTGGCTAGATTAATTACTAAAGTTTAAGTAAAATTATTATTAAACATTATAACATTTATATTAACCGTATACAAATAAAATCTAATATCAAATACCTATATAGTTGTAATATTATAAATTATAATGTGAACAATGCGGTTGTTTCATTTTTACTTGTTATCACAGTAAATTCTGAACGATAACAATATTGATAATGGCATGGAATCATCATATCATCATTATATAGTATACAGAATGAACCATTTAAATTTTCGGGGGGTTCGATACCAACCGTTTCTAATTTCTTTCTTTGTCTAAAGCAAATTGTACGTAGGTACCTATAAATTTAGAGGTATTTTTTGACAAACGTGATCTAGTGAAGCGATAAAAAATTTATAAAAAGATTTGAATTTATTTTAAAGGCTACTTATTGCCACTTGCCAACTTTACCACAATTTTGATTTTTTCACCTTAAATCCTAAAAAAGTTATTAATTATTATACATTGGTACATTATTTCTTTCTGATTCGTATGTTTTAATAAAATTACTGTTCCATCAGCAAAATAATATAATTATGTATCCAACTTAAATTAAGAGACCATTTAAAAATATAATTAACAATTTAGGACCAAGAACAGGATCTGAGGAACTGAATAAATTGTAACTACCACTATATTCATTCTCTAATCTAACTTTTTGTGGTATATTAGAAATAAATAACTTAAGTAAAAGACTAATAATGTTTTTTCTCTTAAATAAATAAATTAACCTACCTAACCGTTATACCATTAATTACAGTGAATTCGTATTGCTTTATAACTTACACATTACATGCACCTCTGTTTCAG
Organism: Melanaphis sacchari; assembly: GCF_002803265.2. Lineage (NCBI taxonomy): Eukaryota > Metazoa > Arthropoda > Insecta > Hemiptera > Aphididae > Melanaphis > Melanaphis sacchari. Next base: position 1,388,392 of record NW_020271327.1, on the reverse strand, counting down.
TTTTGGTCAAATCCATCTCAGACTTAGCGCCGTCCTTAGGAATGTACCTAATTATTGAATCTATTGATTTTTCATATTACAGTTTGATGCAATGTCAGAAATAATCGAGCTCGGGCTTGTTTAATCAAATTTAAAAATTCGAAAAAACATAAATCATACAATAAACTTAATAAACATATGTTATAACAACGAAACAAGATTATAAATAATTTGCTTATTTTCATTATATTTATATAATATTGTTTTTAAAAATGTATAAATTAAAAAAACATTATTTTTCATTTAATTTAAAATAGTTTTAGTACTATATAATCAGTGGCGTATCCAGGATTTTTTTTAGGGGGGGGGGGGCACACACTGTCTAAAATTTTACCATATATACTACCTACTACCAAAAACAAAAAAAATAAAATAAACCAAATATTTAATGTTTATAGTGCAAATAATTTGTTTATATTTTCAGTCAGTTATATATATATATACATAATAATAAATAGTAATAGTAATTTAATAATAAAAACGGGTTAATCCCAACAAAATTATAAGTGTATGTAATGCTGGTATAAGAGTATTATTGTAGTATGCGTTCATGCATACAAATAAATTTAAATCTTTAAAACAAAATCTAGTAAATAAGGCCAACGAGGGAGGGCCATGGCCCCCGTACCCCCCCCCCCCAGATACGCCACTGACTATAATGGAGTGACAACACGTACAGACTAAATTTTACCAAAAACTATCAAAACTATTCACTTGTAATAATCAAAACGGATTAACAACCTTTCACACACCAGTTACTATAAGAACACGTATCCAAGATGACCTATTTGATATATATTATATATTGTACATATACCGTCATACCTATGCGCTATGCTAGAACACGGAAATTCATCTCTAACTCTTCTACTTGAAACACCATCTGGGTTAGGTCACATTTCTATAATTAAGCTCTTAAAACCACCTATATATTGCTTCTGCGACGACTTTTGTCTCTCAACTACAATACCAGTGTCTTTAATTTCTAAGCTATTAAGTGATGGAAAGATGGTTAGTTCTAGATCTCTTGTCGGCTGTCGCTTAACATCCTTAACACGGACAGAGAACCATAGATGGAGATTTGATTGAATTTTAGAGCGGGGGCTTAAAGCTTTCTTTGCAAAACAAGCCGTGGAGACTGCCCCACTCCCCCTCTCTAATAACAATATTACCTTCAGACTTCAATATTTATTTACTACTAAATTATCAACTAAAAAGTTAATGTACCTTACTTTAAAAATCAATAATTTATTGAACAATAAATATGTTATTATTTTGGCAGTGATGTAGTCGTAATTTTTTTAGCGAGTATATGCTTAAATGTGATTGAAATATAAACGTGGGAGGCTTTGTCCCTCACCCCCCCCCCCATAGGCCCTATATAAATAACGTTTAGCCATGCGCTGTGCAATAGATAATATCTCGGATAATATTAATGTCTAATTACAGTCTTCACAGTCTTGTATTGTCGTTATTTGCACTGTTTGTAAAATTAATGCATTTCCATACGCGTATACCCGCGTATCATGTGTTATTCTATAAGTATACGCATTTACGGAAAATCAGAGGAGTGGGTATACGCTGTATACCTAACATGACCATATACGTCCCGCTTTCGAGCTTAAGTATCCCGCTGTCCCCAAAGAACCTAAAAATGTCCCGCTTTAAGAAAAATCGACTTGTGGTAAGTGTTTATTGATCACAAATCACAATCATACATTATTTATACATTTATACTCTATAGACGTATAGTACAAAAACGTAATATATATATATATATATGTATTACGTAAAACACTAAAACCCATAATCCATAGTACATAGATCAAAATGGTACAAAAATAACTACCTTATTGTTATTGTCGCTGCCACCGCGTCAACTGCGGGAATCGGCTATAAATGGAATACAGCCGAATAATATACTCTATTATTTATTTTTACATTATTTATTATTATAATTATTATACTTATTAATATATTAGTTCCGTTTTTCTGTTACCATTTTTTATACAAATAGTTTATGTTTTTTTTCCAATAAAAAAATTGTTATTTTTCGCAAAATGATGTGGTTTTCTTATTAAAGTATATAGGTGTCCCGCTTTGAAGAAAAAAAAATATGGTCACGTTATGTATGCCCACCACTAAACCGTCTAAACCACTGTAATAATTTCAGTACAATAAACCTATTTTGATTAGAAAATATATCAACACCTAACGTTTTCAATATTGATATTGATATCTTTTTCAATGCAAAGTATTGAAGAGTTATTAAATTTGTCTTGCAGTATACTCGTACATAGCCCATGTCTTAACTTTGCGCATCGCAGAAAAGCTTCGTTCACATGTAGCCGAGCTGATAAGTATTTATATGGCTTCTTATAGTAGTTTGTTTAAGTTGAGAAATACACTTTAAGAAATTTTTTGTTTTATTGAATCATAGGTAATTTATTTAATTTTCTGATTGCAAGATGCTATTTTTTGCTACATTCATCTCTGACTGAATATTGAAATTTGATAAATTCAATAGCCCCTGAAAACATTAAAATGTATTAATGACTTTAGTCATAAAACTAAAAACTGAAAGTTTACTCGATAATAATCAATAAAAAATCGACTTTCTTCAAATTTTAGTTGAAAAAAAATTATCAATAGATACAAGATTAAGATATACTCCATTTGTTAACTATCATTAGAAAATCTTTCTTTTAATTTTATAACTAAAGTATCAAGGATCTGAAGGATCACATAGTTATCTAATAGGTATCTTAAGGTAAGTGCGAAAAACCATTATTTACCTGTACAAATGGTCATAGGCGTATGGTGAACAAATTTTTTTTTTTTTTGGGGGGGACTGAAGCCTTTCTAGGAGTAGACATGTACTAACACATGGAGGGCTTCATCTGCATTTTAGGAGGGCTAAGCCCCCAAGCCCCCCCCCCAAACTACACCTACGCAAACGGTATTTAACGATTATAAAAATAACATAATTTAAAGTTTGTCGATCGATAAAATTAAAGATATTAATATGTTTATTGTTTTTACGTTATTAGTATGTGTTCAATTGTTGAAATACAAAATAGATACATGTAATTTGTTTTGTGCACTGTGATCAATAATGAAATTATTAAAATTGAATAAAAATAACGAAAAAGTTGCTTTAAATAGTTATGTGTATACTACTAAACACAAGGAATGTAAACAGTTTATTCGGAGGAAATGCGTGAAAAGTAGTTCATTTATGTCCAGCTAATTAAAATCAACATTAAGCAAAAAAAGTCTTGAGAGTTCACCATGATAGGGGTGGATCGAAGGGGGAAGAGCAAAGGGGGCTCATTTGAAAATAATTTATTGTCTCGGGGAATTATTTAAATAATACACATAATCTAAGCAATTGGTAAATATAATCAGTAGTCATAATTAAAAATTCTAAATATTAATATTTAAATAAATAGATAACTAAAGGATAAAATGAGGCAAGCATATTTTTTAAATCGTGTATAATATTATAACTATATATTAATATGTAATCATAAAAATATAAAGTAAATAAACTTACTCAGTGCAATAAATAAAATCTAAAAACCTTTTAGGTGAATCAGAAAAATAAATGTCTCATAAAATATTAAGAATGTATATAAAAAAGTATAAAAGTTACAAAAAAAATTAATTTAATAAAACTAGACAGTGTAGTCTATAGAAATAAGTCCAGCTGTAGCTACAATTAATCTTCAATCATAATATTCAATGTAAAAAGTGTAGGTACAACTTGTATATATCAAATACTGATCAACACAAATATACCAATTTAAACGAATATATTAGGATAAGTTATAACTTATCAATGATGATGGTATAAGAAATGTTTTCTATTTAAAAGTTAAAACTGATAAATTTACATAATCCATTTATTGGGAATTCGTCAAATATCATGCCGTTAACAATTTCCAAAGGATTATAAAAATAATATTAATTAAATTAGTGTTATGTAATACAGTAGACGCCGCTTATAAGACTCACTTTGGGACCAGCACAAAGTGAGTCTTATAACCGAATGAATCTTATAAAATATAGGCGAAGTAGAAAAAAAAAATTAATTACGTATTTATAAATTTTATTTTACTATATATTTTGCTTTGATTTTAATACATTAACACATATTACATATTACATACTTTATTATTGAATAAATTTAATAATCCGGATAAAAAAATCTAAAATTATAATCGCTATAAATTATAATTATCGTTGCGATAAATGTGAACTTTTATCTGCGATAAAAATTATTATACGTTATAAGATACCAACAGAAACTAGAAATAATCAACACGAATATTATTTCATTTTTCAAAACCAATTTATTTCTAAATTATAACCAAAAAAGTTTATTTTCTACTATTTATTTTACGAAATTTGAGTCTTATAACCGAAGTATTGAGTCTTAAAACCGATTTTTTTTTAATGTATTTGGATACGTCCGGACCGTTCCAGACGATTTTGAGTCTAATAAGCAACTGAACCTTATATCCGTGAGTCTTATAAGCGGCGTCTACTGTATATACTATACACAGTATAAAGTAATATAAATATTTATAAATAAAAATAAGTAATCAAATAACTGGTAATTAATGAACACGCCTCTGATAAACAACCTTTTTAATTACCAATGGTGATTTATCAACCAAAATTAGTTAATAATCTTAAGAAAGATTCATGATAAAATGTACTTACAATAATTTTATTTAGTCTATCTAATCACAAGTATATCTTAGAGTTGACTGAAATAGGAGACATAAATAAAGAAAAAAAATTAACATTAAATAGTTGTAATGGATAACAGACAGTATGCTGAATAATTTAACAATAAAAAAAAATTACATATTATGCTATTTTAATAAACTCAAAACAATACCATCATAAATAAATTATAATAATCAATAAAACAATATTATTTATAAATAATAATTACACAATTAGACTGTGAAATTGGAAATAAGCCCTTTCAATATTATAATAGCTTTAAACAATACAAAAATTAATATTTGCTTTGCAAACATAATGAAATTAAAAATATGGAACTAATTAAATTATAGCCTTTTCCAAAAATATTCATGACATAATAGATCAATAATCGTCAAATTATTAAAAAGTTTAATATTAAACTATAACTTAAATTCTTTACATCATAAAAAAAAAAATAATATGACTAATAACCTTGGTAAGGATTTCAAACTAGGCACCGATAAATAAAAACTGAAGATAATTTGAAAAGCTTAAAAAAACAATAGGTTAAAATTAGATAGTGAATAAAAATATTATAAAAAAAGTAGCCATTGTGAAATGCTTACTATAGTAGTTTAATAAATGATAGAATCATAATAAAATAAAACATACTATAAGAGTAAATTATGCCAACAGCAGCCAAATAATAAATATTACTGCAATCCATAAGAACAATTTTGACAAGTAATGATCATCTTGTTGTAATTGACCAGCAATCGGAACTAATTAAATTAAATCAATAATTGAAAGTGAGAACTCAAAAATGAATCAACTATTTTGTATTTACCTCCATGTGGACGATCAGAGAAATTAAACGATGTTAAAAATCCAAAAGGAAATGCTCCTATTCCAAATGATAAATGGAAACCGCCATCTCCAAAGTTAAACCCAGGGAATCCCTGAAAGAATTAAAATCAGTTTCATATAAATAAAAATTACAATAATTGATAACTTACAGTATTAGCATCAGGTTCAGTTCTTTGGCCAGCAGGCCTAGGTGGCACTTTATTTCTAAAACAAAAAAATATATTAAATAATAAACACTGAATTTATGGGTATTATCTTAAAAATTAGATAGTAACAAGTCAACATTAAAATAGACAATATTAAAATATATATTATAAATAATAAAATAAAATTGTTTGTATTAATGTAAGTATTATTTAATAAACCAAAGAAGTTACAACAATAAAATATAATTTGTATAATATTGTTAAGCAATGTTTAATCAGTAGTGCAACTGGGGGGTGCAAAAGATCTTTAGCACTTCCTAATTCAAATTTAGTACCCATTATTTTTTTATGCCTAATTATTATTGTTTTAGTGAAATATCAATGGCTTTGTGAGGTATTAACAGTTTTGGCACCCCACATTTTAGAGGTCTAGTTGCACCTATATGTATAATGATTAATAAGACGTTTAATTTTAAAATAACAATTTATTTATCATATTTATTTCAATAACTAAGTTGAATTTATTCAAATTATCAATATTAGTTATAGCTAAAAAAAATTATAATTTAAATTTACCTGGGATCTTCTTGTTTGGTATTTCCACGTCCATAAATTGGTATTACTTTATCTTTACTTATAACAGCTTTACACACTGGGCATACTTGTCGACTTGATCGAGTTTCTAACCATTGATGCAAGCATGGCCAGCTACAATATAAAAAATGTTAAATTACAAAAAAATAATAATACAAACAATTTATTAAATAAACAAACAATAGTAATTTATTAAGGTTAAATTATTACTTTATTAAGGTAAAAAAAATCACTTAAATGTGAAAAAAACATTTACTGACAAGCACATGAAATTTAGCCACCAAGAATATATTTTAATTACATTTTTGTAAAAGAATTAGATTTCTATCACTAAATAAGAAAAAAGTCATTAACCTTTAAATCCAAAGTAACGATCCAATATGTGACCTACACGCTGACTTATGGTCCCATACGTGACCTGTCATAAGTGTAAAATACTAATAAATGCCCCCACATTGTAATCGACCACGGTAATACAGTATACTTCCTTTTACTTTGAAAAAGGAATTTGTCAATTTGAACAATACAACCATAACCACCCATTTTTTCTCTTTGTGAAAAATAATATACTGGTATATCTCTGCAAATATTATACCAATCAATGATGGTGTTTTTGCTTCTACCAGTCCAACTTAGTTTGATTTACTGGAACTAAATTAACCCAAAACCAAACTACTTCTATTATTTCACATAATGATAGTTGACTATTACAACGGCTGTTAAGATCCATGTAGGTATGTAAAAAAGTCATTATTTTTATGAATCGATTGGTAAGTATAACTGTGGATACTAAAGGCAAGTATTAATGATTGTAAGTATTGGAGAACAAAAACAAAATAGAATAAAATTCTCAAATGACAACAACGAATAACTGTGATAAATAAACTTGTAGAAGTAGAATGTAAATCAACACAGTGTTATCGGTAGGTCGAGTAAAATATGTAGGTCACATATTGGATCGTTACTAAATCCAAAATCTACTAATTAATAAAGCTCAAAAATAAAAAATTTATTTATTTTTCTATATGACTTCATTTTATATCAAAGTGAACTTAGAGATAATGATGAAATTAGAAATCAAAAATTTAAATTCATAGATATTTTGCATATAATATCATCAATTTTAAAAAATAAACGTGTATTGGGTATATTTCTTAATTTTTGAAAACAAAAAGCATAAATTAAATGTTTTGTAAACAAAATTGATATTTTAATTTTTTAACTTAATATAATATTTTATTATATAAAACTTTGTAAATAGTGAGTATATTTTTATTAATACTATTTAGAATTTAGATACAAATAACATTTTTTCAATTCAATAATATTATCATTTATCACCAATCTTAAAATCATTTTTTTGTTTAATAATAATTATTTTTAACATAATAATATACCTACTAACAATCCAACAATTTAAAATTTTAAAATTTTGTTTTTTGCAGATTTTGTTCATTTTACCTATCTCTTATAACTTTCAAGCTCTGATAATTCCTAAGTATGTTTAATATTTTATTATACTATATTATTAATGAGGAATTAACTAGATTTCTTAAATGGGTTGTTCTAAATTTCTACTAACAGATTATCAGAATGTATAGGAACAGTACATTTTGACTTTTATTATAAGATTTACTATAAAATTGGAAATTAATATTTTAGTTTAAAAATATAATTACTTTACATTTGCAAACGAAGATAAGTTCAAAAAGTAGGTTGCATTTTTTATCTTTATATTTTTGTTGGAAAAGCAATAATTATTTATTAAATGATGAAGATCTTGTCTGACAAATTGTGAGTGTATAATATCAAACAAATTTAAAATCCTGTAGCTTCTTACCATAATTTAAGGTTCCGAATACAAAAATTAGTGACGAGTTTAAATAAGTGTTTAAATAATAGTGGGAACCAAATTGAAAAATAATGCATGTCTAAATATAAAACATTTTTCATGTATGTTTTACTCATTTTTATTTACAATCTGAACTAACTTTTTGAATGGGCATAATTCCATAAAAATGTATTGGATAAAGAACGAATCCGACATTTCAATCACTATTTGTAAAATACTAAATATGTTGTATGTCATGAATAAAATAAAACAAGTTATTTTAATGAGGAAATTTTATCAGCCCACAAAAGTAACTAATAAATTTACTTGGCATTACAGTTTAAATTTATCAATAGTACTAACCAAAATAAATGGCCACAAACACTGACAACCGCATCCTTCGCATTATCCAAGCATATGTTACATTCAAACATGTTATTTTGTTCGTCTTTGCTATCATTTTCTTTGTCTGTGTTTTTACGCGAAGAATCCGAGTCGTTGCTAGTAGTCGCCATTGCGTTCTAACACGTTCAAAAACAGATTTAGTACATGAATGTAATAATTAACAATATTGTAATGTTAGTCGATAATCCTATGTAATACCGGCAATACCATTGACACAAACGTCACAAACGTTACACACACCGTCAAACACCAATAAATAAATTTTGGCTAAACAACAGTAATAGTGTGGTAATTGTTTGTTATTGACGTACACAACATTATAACTTTGGTTTCGGTTAGCTCCTCTATATCAACGTAAACAACACACATCATCATGATACGTGATCAACGACAAATGATGTAAGATGTAACATTGTTGTTTTTTTTTAGACTTACGACTAGATGAATATATGACGTATTTGTTCAGACTGTTCTCTAAGTCCGTTACAGATTGCAATGGGCAAATTAAAATTAATGTCAATTGTCGGACACGCACTCCGGGGTTTGGCAAAATGGCAACAGATTGATGACTGATAAACGAAGACGGACGACGGATATACCGAAGTCCGAACACTTCAAACGAAATGAAACCAAAATTGAATAAAATTAGAACACGGGGACCAGCTTGAGATAATATAATAATAATAATAAATTAATGATTATTATACATTTATATGATTAAATTCAAGGTCTTGATAATATTATTATCTATTCCATTTCTATACCACAAATGCACAGGACATTATAAAGAAATGACTTTCGATCAGCTGATATGAGCGTAATCCTTATATAATGTTATCTACATGGCGTATTCGAGTGTAAAGTAAATAATAAATTAACAAATAAGTGTAAAGTGGGACAAATGAACAATATCTGTTTTCTGTAGTTCCACTAATCATTTGTTCCACAGTTGGGAGAAAATTCTATAAAAAATTTGCTCCACTTTTTTTGTAGTGCTTGCCAGCAGAGCATACTGAATGTTCTCATTTTTATAAATATGATATTTATTTTTGATTTAAATAAATAAAATTATAAAGTTGTAATTTTTTAAGAGACAAGTGGTGATAAACAAATAAGTTTAATTGACTTGACAAAAAGTTTGTTTTATTAATTTCATGTAATATAAATAAGTATACAATTAACCAAAAACAGTACGAACATACTGTAAATGACTACCTAATAATCAATTTAAGTTTCAATGATTTTGGAACTGTATATATTAAAGCTTCTTCATTGATGATTTGTATTATTTTTTATTTAATCTAAAATGTACATATATATATATATAAATTAGATACATATCTGCTTTATAGTTGTTTAACTATAAAAATAAGAAATATTCAAAAATATAATTTTTTTTTTTTAAATTGTTTTTTGTTTCAACTGAATATTATGTAAAAAACGCAGTTGTGACTCATTGAAATACTTTCATATCAATGGTTACCCACCAAAAGGTTATAAATATACAAACTAAAAATTAATGAGTATTTTTAGGATATGACAGTATATTTTAATGTAAAAATATCGGTGTGTGTTCTCTAATAAATTAAAACGAATTAATTTATTATCATGAAAATAAACAGTGTTTATTATATATTTTTATGTGTTTTAATGTAAAAATAATTTTCTTGTTATGATAATACATATATGTATGTGTTATTATAATCTACTGTCAGAATTTTGATGCCATGTGTCCATAAGCTCATACTATGACAACAATAAGATTCTTTAATGATTAATGTTATTATACCTACTATTTTTTAATTTTTTTTTTTTATATCAAATATACCACTATAATGTATCAAAATATAATTGATTAATAATTAAAATAATACTGATCAATGATCATAATACTTAAAATTCAATAAAATTTTTAAATGCATAGTGATAAGTGATAACTGATAAATATGATGAGTATAGGTACCTATATCAAAATTAATTAAATAAATAATATTTCAATTTTCCTAGTAAATTAAATAATAAAATATTTTTTTTTTATAACTAACCCGAGTTGGTAGGTTATTGAATTAATAGTGTATAGAATTTTTTTAATGTACTTAATATTATAATGCTAGGTAATGTGATTTTTTTTCATTTAACTGCAAATAATTTTATGCGTAATATTGTTAAAAAAATACTACATAGAATTATAATAATATGATAAAATGATTGTTAAAAATAATTATAGTTGATAGTATATCATTACAAATTTAATTAAGAATGGGATTCAGTAAATATTTTTTTTAAATGTAAAGCTAAAATTAAAACTTTAAATTTCATTAGCTAATTTAGCTTACATTATTACGTTCCATGGGTGATCTACTTTTTCTCTAAAATCAGCCTTTCCATTTACCGCAAAGTCTGTTTATTTTACCGGTAATACAAAAATATATATTTCCTTTTTCCGCTACTACAAATTTCAGTTACTATATTTCGGTAACCCCTGAGTGAAAGAATTAAAATATTATATTATATATACCTACGTATATTTTATAACATAGATAATAATATTATGTTCACAATCATGTTTTTTTTCTATTAATAGAAAAGAAAGGAAAGATTACGTTCTAAATTTGTGCGACAACTGACAATAAAAATAAAGCGTGTCTTTATTTCTATCATTACGGTATTTCGTCGGCGCATAGTATGTACAGTAATATGGAAAAGCCGTTGGTAAATTTAAATACGAACACGGTAATGTGAAACCTTCATCCCAGTTAGGCGTTAACCAATTTTCTGTTTTCGTGCCGTACATAGCCGATACTGTCCGATTTATATATTCTGTAGATATGAAATGAGCATAGGATGGTTTCATACGATTTTCCGATTGAAATTCATATATTAAATGTATACCGCATATTTTATTGCACAATCCTTCGGACCATTGTATAAATTTATTTTAATTTAATGTTGCCAAATTCGACGTCGATGTAGATATTCGTTTCAAAAGTGAATACTAATATTGGTCCCAAAGTCAAACTGAACACTTGCCATGCCGTAGCTGACCAAACTGTGAGTTTTTCCAAATACCATGATGTTTCCTGTTATATGAGACAATGAGACATTGGCTTAGGTATGATAGCGTTTTCAATACTAGGATTCTCAGTATCTGCATTAGCAGCATCCTCATTCCCCATCCCAGATAATTCCATCTTTCTCTTCTTGTCTGATGTGCCTGGCGTTGTTGAGGGTTGACTATTAGGACCATTGCTCGACTCGACAACACAGCGCTTGACATAGATGATGAGTCGTCCAAATCGAGTTTCCAGAACCTGATTAGTACGATTGAAATTGGGATTTTCGGTAATTCGTTATTCGGATTGCGCCTACCGTCAAAATGTCAATCCAAATCGCTGTTGGTTTCGTAATTCCAATCATCGTGTACATGTATTGCCTAGGAACCTTCTGTTTCACTTAAGTTTTCGTTAGATGCATCGCTTAGGTCTGGAACATTTACAACAGGGAGATTACGACGTTGTCGTACCAGATTATATTGCCACATGACGTAACGACGTTGTGACAAATTCAAAGAAGGCTAATTTAGCCTTTCAAAAAATAGGGGCCTAAATAACGAAACGGCATGCTTACCTGGACGTCGACATGTGTGAGAATCGAACTAATTCAAATAAACTCCTTTTTTCCTTGACATGGATAGACTGCACGGTTTTCACCAAATGACCAAACTGCTTGTTCAACGAATAATTTCAACTTTTGTTTAGCTTTCAGCACGGTCTTAGAACTTAGAAGATAAGGTCGGGACTCTTTGCTTATCATTGTGTCCGCTTAGAGAGGACATTTTAATACTTATTTAATCCGCTATTTTCATAGCGCCTCTGTTCCAACTTTCTGAATTTTACTATTTACCAACTTACTTACTATCGCTCATTGAGCGGAATGAATGCAAAATGGCAAAAATGTGATAAATTTTGAAAAAAGCCTGGTTACCAAAACACCAATTAATAATTTACTATAAGTTCACAAATAAATTGATGGTAATGATTTACTTTAATAATTAACCATATTATATTTGTTATAATTTTAGTATTTACACTTTACAGACCTACAGAATAAGTTATAAGTTATATACTAAGTTATGTATTACCTATGTAGAATATAACTTTGCAATTCATTGTCATGACTTGTATTCACTGATTTACTTAAGACGAGCTTAAACGAAATAGAATTAGGTTTAAGCCTTGATTTAGACAAGTTTATTTATACAAAATTATATTTAAAACAGATTTTTTTTTAAATATCCTAAATACAATATGAGCAATAATCAATCAATCAATGACATTTTTTTGAAATATTTATTATTTGTATGTAGGTCGAACAATATGAAAACAGGAAAGACATTTTGTAAATTTGATACTCACAGAAAATATAATATTGCCATTATGATCTTTTTTAAAAACAATATGTTTGCTTTTCAAGAAGCATATAATTCCATAATACATACCGATACATATTTATATTTATTAGATAGTCTTCCATCTTCATTGAAGCCACCAACTCGGATGACGCGTCGAGTGCCTTCACATAAGTATCGCATAATATTGGCGTAGTTTCTAGATTCGAGGAGCGCCGCTTGAGTAATACGACGAAGTCGACGCCGCCCGAATTTCGCCCAACATTTTGATCAGCACAACAAAGCGCATCGATAACGTTAGTTTGTGTAAGGGCAGATGTGGGACACGTGGATATGATCGACGTGACTAGCGATGACGTACCAGTGGACAAGTGGATATCGTTCAATATTTCGTTCAAGTTCAGTAATGCATTTATCAAGTTCATCATGTCCATCAGGTACAATGATGGAACTAATGTACCTATGTAATCCGTTGACATGCTTTGAAGTAACGCAATGGGCATATTCGAGTATGGCATCTTAAAAATCTTCTTCAAAACCGTCAGCATCGCTATCATATGAGTCGTATTCGGCGTCAGCGCCCGCGAGTTCCAAAAGTTAAAAATTGTTTGATATTGAAATGTTATCGCCTAACCTATCGCTCCAAATGAGTATGGCAAAATATTCCCAATATTAATATTATCGTCTACGGTTGATAGGCTTCCGAATCGTCGTCTACGTTTTGGAATAAAATGCCGCAAAGCTCAACTACGTTGTTTGTGTTCTATGGTATATTTTTTTTCATCGTTTTTGTACAGTAGGTACTCCACTACTTTGCTTACTAGCGTCGCTAGGTTGTTCTTGTTTCGAACGTTTGTTCGCCGCAACTTTCGTATTCTTTCGAGGACGCTTCGTCGCACCACTTGGACCAGATGGCCGCTCCTCGGGTTCCGACAATACGATGTCGGGACATTGTTCCACAGCAGTGGCGATCGTATTCACCGATTCATCTTTGGACATAGCCAGGGGTTACCAAAATATAGAAACTGAAATTTGTGATGACGGCAAAAGAAAATATATAGGTATTTTTGTATTGGCAGTAAACGGAAAGTCAACTTTGGCAGAAAACAGTGACGTCCACGTTCCATATATTCCCACACATATACTAATGAGTAATGATTTTAAAACAATTATTATTTTTAATGATGTATTTAACAATAATGATATTGTCTGTATTCCTTAGTTTATTTTTGAATAAAAATGATTTAAATATCATCAATTATATGATAGTCTAAAATAAATTATACATTTAAACATGATGATAAATTAATGTAAAATATTTACTTGTTTGTAACCGAACCACATAAGCCTTATATATACACTCTATAGAAAATTTATTTGCATCTATGGCAAGTTTATTTACTCTATGGCAAATCTAGTTGACTCTATGGACTATGACTATTTTATATATTCTACTATGGCAAATAGAATTGCTTCTATGGCTAATTTGTTCCTTCTATAGCAAATATAATATCCATGGACTGTAAAATTACGGCGGGAAATTTAAAATTAAATACGTGTTTCTTTTTCTCTCTAATTCGATATGTATTTAACAAAATAACATTAATGCTTATTTCGATTTATAATTAATTATTTCTAAAAAAATTACATGTGCATCAAATATTAAAATAATAAAAAAAATAAATACATAATAATTACACAAAATAATATAAATTATAATTTAAATTTGTATTACACAATATACAGAATATTTACAATTTTTACATAAATAATGTCTTACATATTTTTAGTAGTTGTCCTCATCTTCACTCTCACTTGAATCATCAGGATTAATCGTCATTATTATTGGCTCCAATATTTTATCACGTAAGCCTTCTTTAATAAAATCATCGTCCTGTAATTTATTGCAATGTAACACGCACTTTCTCCAGTCATCAGTTGTAATGGAATCCAAGGCGTTATGAACCAACTGTTCGACATCTGCCATTTTAAAACTTGTGTTTTGTTCTGCGACCTTTCCTTTTACCTGCGCCCATATGAGCTCGATGGGATTATACTGGCAATGATACAGAGGTAACCGTACAACCTCATGACCCATTGACAATGCAATCTCATCGAGCTCGTATTTTTTTTCTTGTGAAATTAACCGTTTGATTCGTTCGCGTAATTCTGACATCGTTTCCATGGGTGAAAAATCTACTTCTTTTTCTTTCAGCCATTCTTGTAATTCTATTTTTTTTGCATTACTTTTTGGATAACTGTTTATTTGGACCGAATGGTACGACGCGTTATCCATAACTATCACACAAGGCTCTTCCAAATTACGAAGCATTCGTGTAAACCATTCTTTAAAAACCTCCGAATTCATTTGAGAATGGTAATCCTCAGATACAGTTGATGTACAACGGAAAACTAATTTTGAATTTTTCACAAATCCAAATTTTCCCGAACCAGCATGACATATAATAAGGCGACTGCCCTTACCTGTAGGCATTTTAAATCCTTCAAAGTTATCAGAGTCTTGACAAATATGATTCCGCGTGTGATTTTGGTTCACCCACGTCTCGTCCAAGTAGACAACTGGCCGATCATCATTATTTGTACGTAGGTTTACCATACGCGTTAGGAACCGCACTCGCATTGCCACAATGTCATTTCTTTCCATTAAAAATCTTCGACCATCGTTACATTTTTTATACCTGAATTTCATTTGTTTTAAAATTCTCCACATTGATGTTTTTGAACCTTTATAGCCGGTTTTTTCTTTATACTTAGATAAAATTTTTAATGATGTAGGGAATTCGCCTTTATCATAAAATTCATGTACTATTCTTCGTATAACGTCTTCGTCGAAGTCATCGATGCCTGTCGCATATTTAAGGCGTTTATATGTCTTACGAGGCGAAGTAAATGACGGTTCTCCATTTTCTGTATGTAAAAGGGCTTTAGCACCTTCTGCTGTAATACGTTTTACTGATTTAATATGTATTCCACATGCTTCAGATGTTTTTTGTTGCGTTTGAAGAAAAAATTTAGACACTTCGGGTTGAGACGAATCCTTGGCCAAGTTTTTAAAATAAGTATAAACATTAAAAATAATTTTTTTACTTTGTGAATGTATATCTCTTGAATGGCAAGACATATTAAAAAATAACAATTTAAATTAAAAGTACAATAGTAAAAAACAGTTAAGAAGTACAAAAAAATTGCAAACGGACGTGGAAACAACACTGAGTACAAGTAACGCGTACAAACGACAGTCAATGACAAAACAGTAAATCGGCAAACAGTACAAAACCTGGACTGGTACTCTCCAGTACACATTACACAATACAATAAGGATTAAGGATAACGAATATATAATAAAAACATCTGTCCTATATAGTGTCCCGAATTCCTGATAATACAATGATATAAAAAATGTGGAACCACTGATCATAATATTTTAAAAAACACGTGCTCTCTATTTCCCACCCCAAATTGTGAACCCCTGGTCTTAGTAAAAATCACCACCTAGGGCGTTAGTATCGAATGACATTTGTTGTGAAACGCACTATAGTGTTTATTTATTTATTTAAGTAACTAATACTTCTTGTGTCTTGTCGTTATCGTGCACATTTTAACAGAGGTATAAAATAAATGAAATTAGACATAAAAAGAGTTTTATAGTTTTAAGTGTTTCAACTAATTTAACTGGTTCTAAACCATTCTTTACCTTTCTGATAATAATTTAAGTAGGTCGTAGCATTAATTATAGAATAGACTATAATAATATAATAATAGTATATATAATAGTCTATTCTATAATCAATGGTCGTAGGTACCCAGTATCTACCTTCTTTTTCATTTTCCTATATTACGTAGTAGAAGTACCAGTTGTAAATTCTGTATTTAGCTATTTTGGCGCCCCATAATTTTTTCTTCTGAGGTCGTAATCTGCTTAAATAATAATTTTTGCTGATCAAAAAACTTTAGTTTTTGAATCTCAAGAAAATCACAACTACCATCTACTCTGATGTAGAATAATAATTAACTGAACCTAAGAGTATTAAATAGCTATGATCAGCAGAAAATGAAAATAATCTTAAACTATTAACAAAAATATTTTGGTCAATAATCACTGCACAATTTAACATGTCCTCTTCCATGTAAAGTTTCTTATCGTTTTTATCAGCTCGATATGATAACGAATACAAAATATGTGTAAATTTGTAATATGTTGTGTCAAAGCAATGACGTTTTGTTCTAAATCTTCAATAATCGTTAGTTAGTGCGTTTCAAAGTGTACAATGGGCTTAAAATTAAAAGCTCTAGTTGTAGTCTCATCAGGAATCGTTTTGGGTGTATGTACGTATGCCGCATACCGAACATGGAAGAAGCGACAGTACAGTGCTGATGATGAAGGTTTTGAAGATGTTTCGAAGGCAAGTATTTATTTAAATAAAAACCACAGTCGTAATAATATAGCTGACACTAGATTTTGACTTTGTATTGATCTGATTCATTTTGTGTGTTTAGTTAGAAGAATCATTGGAGAAGAAAGTATTGGTATTGGGATTGGAAGGATCTGGAAAGTCAACATTGGTCTCACAAATTGTTAAGGAAGTCGGACAAAAAAGTATCACATCAAATGCTTTGTACAAACCAACTGAAGGATTTAATGTTACGTCTTTATCTGATGGAGGTTCTCCTACAGTCAACATATGGGAAAGTAAGTATATATTTTATTTAATAGTACATAATTCTTTATCTTTAGAAATTAATATAAAATTATGATAACAAAATAGTATTGTTTTTAAAATTTTTGAAAAATTATAATACACAATGTTTTTTAGTTATTTTAAAATAATAAATACTTGAAAAATTGCATTTAAGTTAATTAAAAAGTGTTGAATGCAATTAATGTAAAAAAAAGAATTTTTCTAGTTTCAAAAATTAATTTTTTTAGTTATTATTGATTCTTAGAAAAATACAGTACATATTTTAAATTGTTAAGTATAAAAACTAATTTTATTAACTTATTAGGGTAGATTTTTGTCAAATTTTGATTTAATCAACTATATTTTAATAAGTATAATTTGATTTAAATTGAATAATTGTATGGTTAAGAAGAGTAATTAATAATTATAAATAATTACCTATGCCAAATATTGCATTTTTTTCATAAGAAAATAATTGTTTTGATTGTTAATACTTTTACAGTTTTTAGAAAATTAATTATATAGCAATTACTGTTAGTTTTGTGTTTTAATTCATCACACTTAAAATTGTTATTTTATTTGTATATAAATATCAATTTATTATTTATAGTTGGTGGCAAAGAAAGTGTACGAAGATATTGGCCAAAGTTTTTCCAGGATACAGATATCTTAGTGTTTGTTGTTGATGCTAGCAATAATTCAAATCAATCAGTTGTTGTGAGCGAAATCAAATCATTACTTGGCGATGCACGTTTGGCTTCTGTTCCCATTTTAGTCCTTGCTAATAAACAGGTAATGTTAATATGAATCTTTCAAAATATTATTAATTATAAATGTCTATATTTTAAACATCTACTAAATTCATAAATATATATAATATTTGAAAAATATTATAATAAAACAAAATATTAATTCAAGTTATGAAAAATTTGTAATTTAATTACATACTACACATTTATATTTAATCATATTTTCAAAAGAAATACCAGATAAATACAATGTGATATTTTTTTTAGTTAAGATATATTGTTATATCTATTTGATTGCAATATTGGATATACTATATATTTAGTATCTTTATTTTAGGATATACCTGGAGCACTTAATGCAGAACAGATCTCAAATGTACTCGATTTGAAAAGCATTCCATCTAGATCACATCAAGTAAAAGTGTTAGAAACTCAAACAAGACCAGAAACAAATGAAATCCATCAAACAGTATTAGAAGTCCGGAAAGTGCTCTTAAAATTAAGTTCCCATATGTAACATGAAAGTATTTTTTTTTTAATTTTTTTTGGTTCAATTCAAACAGTAGTATGTATGTATGTAATATATTTTATACATACGCATACTAAGTAATATTATTTAAGATACTCAATATCTCAATTTTATTAATTATTTTATAGTGTTTTCATATTTAAATACTTAAAGTTCTATATTTCTTTTTTAAGACAACATTTCATTTATTGAATAACATAATTTTCCAATTCTAAACAATTATATTTTTGTTTTAAATTTAAGTACAAGATTATTTTAAAAACAAATATTGTTGACACTTGTATTTGATTATTGATTATGAAATTAATATCTAATTATATCTATTATTAAAAAGAATAATTAAATATGAGGTGTGACTACAATAATTTAAAAAGAATATTGAGAATACAATTTTTTAGATAGTTAAATATAACTATAAATTAGATCTGGGTTTATATTTATATCTTATGACTATAATGTATCTTGTCATTTAATTAATGTCAATTAGAATGTTTAATTCTAAAATATGGAAGATATAGAACTTAAAGCATTTATAAATATATGGAAAAAAAATGTTTATTTACTGAAATATTTGGTGTCATGTTAAAATCAACTTGTGTATACTTTTTTTAACAAATAATTTAAAAAAAATTCAAATGACTTATTTTTTAATTAAGATTATAAATAACAAAAATTAAATTATAAATCGGCTATTGGTCGTGGCATTAAATGCTCATAAGCCTTTATGCTTTTGAATGTTAAAATTTTTGCACGTATTTGTTTCCATGTCATTTGGTAAACATTTTTCGGATCCTTTGTCATCTCCTGTAATATATAATATTCAATATTTATAAATGCAACTTAATAGAAGCAGGATTTAAAATTAATATATTTATTATTTATTGCAAAGCTTATGTTTAACTCTTATCATAATTTTATCATATTAGATGCTATGACAAAATATTATTTTTAATTTGCATAGTTTTAGTTTAATTTTATTGATATCATTACTATGTTGAAAATGTTTTTTGATGTTATGATTTAGAATAAGAATAATATAATATTTTCTATACATTATTAATATTTGATAATATTAATCACATGAATAACACAACAAAGAAAAGTTTGGAAATGCATTTTTTTTATATATATATCAATATCAATATTGAATTGTATTGGTAAGCTAATTTTATTAAGTTATTAACCTTATAATTGTCTCCATATTTTTCCATAAGATAGGTGATGAACTTTATTGTGCCAGGAGGTAATGTTATTTGCTTGATTCCTGTAGGTTTATTTGCTTGTTCTTCTAATAGTTTGACAACTTGTGGTTGATTTGCTTCTCTTTTACGCTAAAAGAAAAATATCTTTTATTATACTTACTCAATAAGTTTCACTAATACTAGCTTATTTTCATAAATTAATTAGTATTAATGCTAACATAATTGTTTTACTGACCTTTTTATTTTGTTCTTTTACTTCTTCACCTTGTATTTGTGGTTGAGTATTGATGAAACCCGTTAAAATGGATTTGCTAGGATTATTTGTCAGTCCAAAGTTACTTAAATTCTTAGCAACTGATACCTTATCATTCCAATGATCTTTTATGAGAGGACTAAATTCAAACAACACCAATATAGATTTAAATTAAAGAAAATGATAATAATATGATTTTAAAACAAAACTAACTATTAGGTCTGGTTTTACATTTAATGTAAGCAATCATTTAAATAATAAATACTTACTAGTTATTACTTATTACATACTCAACGTTAATTTACAAAACTTATAGGGACATATAAAAACATTGTTTTAAATATTTTAAATTATGCAATTTCTGATCGTTTTAACATAAGTCAACATAATATTTCTAAAAAACAACTAGGTATATTAAAGCATTATATTTTGTAATCAAAACCTATTAACTAATTGTACACCGAACCAGAACAATGATATTAATTAATGTATCAAGTAAATCTAGTACACTGGTTAATGCTCATCGTTTCTAATAATAATACAATGCTAAACAGTGATCATTTTTGGAGATACAACAAGATTCACATAAATTTTAAAAATAATGTGTGCATATTGTTCATACTAAAAACAATTTAAAAGAATAAAATACTTACCACGTAACATTTGGAGTCTTCTTCATCTTTTTACCTAACTTTTTTTTATTATAGTTTACAGGCATTTTGAATTCCGTAAGTATTAACAATAAAATGACTAACTATGTGGAGTGTGGACGCTGCACAAACGCTGAGTAGATGAATGAAACGAATGATATTCTCGAATTCTCGATTCACTATCAACTCTATCTTCGCAGTCACTACTCAGTACTCAGTATTCACATGGTATACGAGTATCGTGCTCAACTCGTCAACAAATGATAACATTAATAACAACACAAAACAAATGTGTTATGATAATAGCATTATTTTGTGATAATAGTACGCAAACCCTACAAGTAATTAGACGCCGTGTTACATTATTAAAGCCATTGCCCGTTACTTGTTACTTGTTAGGTTATGTTTATAAGTTTAAACTTTAAGTTATGTTATTCAATATTTAATATTTATGCTTAAAAAGGAGATTGCACGACGTTCGTTAATTTAAGAAATGAGACAGATCCCTGATATACATTTTTTTATTATGATCTAAGGTATAAGATAATTGAATTATTGAGATGTTTATCGTTAGTGAATTCGAAGAGGTCGTGAAGGTACAACCGACTCATTTAGAAGATGATCAAATGTCCCGGATCGTCATACACCTCAATTCAATGCTCGCCAACAAAGTAGTAATGAATGTTGGCTTGTGCCTTTCGTTGTTCGACATTTTGGAAATCGGTGATTCAATAATATACCCTAGCGAAGGAGCGTATTTTTCCAAGGTGCGATTTAGATTCATCGTCTTCAGGTGTGTACCAACAATGTCATAGTCGGCACTCAGTTGCCTCCTTCGGGGGCTCAATAATAAGATTGATCTGGTAATTATAAATTTTGCTGGGTGTTCCTGAAACCCCTAGGGAGTCTGTAGATGGTTACTCGATAGTATGTGGATAAGATTTTATCGTGACACTATTTTGTTTGGTGTAAGGGTGTAGTTTTAATTTTAAAAAAAAAATATACTAGGAAATTCTTTTAGCTTATTTTCGTTATTGTAATACCTTTTTAAAATAACATCTAATTTTAAACAATAGTCTATATCAAAAAAGTTTCTTGATTGTGTATGTGCTTGAGAGTCTAAGATTAAAGTTAATACTATAAAGAGTTCAAAATGCAATAACGATTAAGAACACCTAAATTACACGGCGAGCAACTTCATCATTCTTCATCATTACATTCAATAATCATATATTTTATGAATTATTATGACCACAGATATTAACTTATTAATAAAAAATAAGAACAATTAGTTTCATCTGGCCAATTAAACCAACTGGAACATATATTGAGAAATGAAAATCAAAAATATATTATTGCCAAATACTGATTTTTCAGAAGAAGCAATTTTCTGTATTTCTTCTTCTAAAGCCAATGTAAGTTAAATTGAAGCTTAATAAATGTTATGTAAAAAGAGTTATAGTGGTTTTGACTTTTTTCAAATTATTAATTTTTTATTTAAAAACTTTTTTAGCATTTCAAACAATAATCTAAAAAGTATTATTTCCATTAATTTAGTTAGTTTTGAATTAACCATTTTATTTCTCTACACTTGAAGGTT
Source organism: Melanaphis sacchari (assembly GCF_002803265.2). Taxonomy (NCBI): domain Eukaryota; kingdom Metazoa; phylum Arthropoda; class Insecta; order Hemiptera; family Aphididae; genus Melanaphis; species Melanaphis sacchari. The sequence goes on along the minus strand of NW_020271327.1, from coordinate 1,365,700 downwards.
TTAACATAAAAAACAGTTTGTTTTGGTATAGTTACTGGGTAATATCTATTCTTTTTACATAAGAAATAATTAGGTATACAACTAGAAAAATTATGTTTTGATTATTTAAATATATGGAAAAGGTTTGTTTTGGATTAACTAATACATTTTATTTGAGCAGAAAGCAGTACATTTTAATCTATCCTTCCGATTCCTATTGATCTCTTGATTATTTTCCATTAGCTTCTTATTAATTCAATTCATAACTTGATTTTGTAAATTTTGACCAAAGTATGTTTTGTATTTTCACCCTTCAATTATAATAGAGCTATTTTCAAATTTTGGGAACACCCAAGTTCTTTCTCAAATTATACATTGACAATTAAATTGTTACACTCCATATTTCTCATGTTGTAGACCGTTTGTCGAAGAAATACTCATTGGCAAAGTGAAGAGCTCCAGTTCAGATGGAGCTGTACTAACGACTGGTTTTTTTGAGGACATTTTTGTGCCAGCAGCAAACATGCAAAACCCTAGTCGCTTTGATAATAAAGACAAAGTGTGGGTGTGGGAATATGACAACTGTGGCGATACAGTTGAATTGCATATGGACATCGGTGAAACAGTTAGGTTTCGTGTCGTTTCTGAACAGTTTATTGATACGCATCCTGGAGTAGACAGCGGGCTTTTAGATACTGGTGAGATAGCAACATCAAAATCAAAATCACCGTATTCAATTGTTGGCACAGTAAGAGAACCTGGTTTAGGAGTAATTGGATGGTGGACAAATTTATGAATTGTTAAATGGTAAATAGAAATCAATTGTATTATATTTTATTAATAAAACTATGTGTCTATTATAATCAAACAATAATTTTGTTTTCTTATTATCTTAACATATACAATATACTTTATACTTAATCCTAAGATTCCTATGCCAACATAACTTTTTAAAAAAATCATATACCTTTGGCAGATAATTCTTTCATAAATATTTTTCATGTAAAACATTTCAAGTTATCTCTATGTCAAAAAATAAATATTCAATTTGAAGTTTAAAATCCATAAATAGAAAAAACAGCACGGTTATTTGGTTTATGTGATTTAAGTAAAATATAATCATTTTCAAATCATTGTTTGTAGTTTTGTACTATCTAATAAATGTTTTTATCAACAAAAAAAGACAAAATTATTAAAATAAAATTTTAATTTTTCTTATTCTCAATTGAACCATAAAAGGAGCCTTGTATAAGTTGATTCTCTATCTTACATTGTGTCCATAAGACATTTAGGCATACTATTCTCTGTTCAATTTAATAAACATAATCAGTGGCTGACTATTGTGAAGGAGCGTTGGATTCACTGTACACAGATAATTTACTCAGCATGGATAGAAAAAATGTATAATCTTACTATCAGGGAGTACTTGACTATTCGCCTGTAGTGTCTAAAAATTCAAAATTTTATTTTTTTCAATATTTACATTTAAGAAAGTTTTATCTTAATTAAAATTGTTTAATTGCATTTTATTATTTCATACTATTGTTTGTAAGTATGAAATTTATATTGGCATTAATTTAAATGTGTGACTGGTCACCAAGAAATGATAATTAAAGGGTCTTAAGAGTTAATTAGGGTAAAGTCTTACTTATAATAATAATTTATAAGTAATATAATATATAATATTATTATCATTATTCATTATTATTTTATTAAAAAGTTTTTTACATTATACAAAAACATGTTTTGGTGGTAGAGCAATAACAAACAAGTATCAACATTTATGTATAACACTTAAAAGATAAGCATGGCCAAATGTAATCATAAATTTTCTTTTAAATCAGTTTATTTGAATTTAAATTTAAAAAAAATATATGTAATAAACAATTTTTTCAATAATAAAATTACCAATGATAGTGGTACTAAAACAAAATTAAGTCTATTACAAAAAAAAAAAAAAATGGTAAATATCAAAAATTTTACCTAGTCACTACATTATATAAATCAATTATAAGTTATGCATATAATATGTATATTATAAAATTTGAATTTCAACAATATTGGAGGATCCATTTCTAGCATACTTTAAAATTTATGAAAAAAAGTATTAATACAATTTGATAATTTAATTTTGTTGTCAATAATTTCCACGATAGTTGTAACCATGAGGCCTTGGACCACCCTGTTAAATACAAAAGTAAAAAAAATTATCAATAAATAAATAATATATTTATTAAGCTTCAATTCAACACTTACTCTTTGGGTAGTATGGTTATATGGTTGATAACGATTATTTTGTGATCCTCTAATCGGACCTACATTACCATTAAAAGATTGTCTAGGCCTAGATTACAATACAAAAATTTTATTTTATTGTTGGGAATAATTATGGTTAAAAAAAATTACTAACTGAGGATTATTAGCTTGATAACCAGTAGAATAATATCCTGGTCTATCATTTCTGCGCATAGATTGTTGATCAGATGTATGTTGAGTTCCATAGTTTGGATATGCATTATTGTCTGATCTATATGAACTATTTTGTTGATGACCATAATTGGCTCTGTTAGTATTCTGATTATTTTGTGGGAATTGGTTTTGATTTGCATGCCAATTATTACCCGGACGCCTAGAATTTGAATAGTCATTTTGACGACCATTGTTTCGATAATCTAAAAATAGAGATCAATTAGTCTAATAAAGTAAATTACTCAATTTTAGCAATAAATTAGTGACAATTACTTTGTGGTGGAGGGACAGAACCATAATTACTTGTATTTCTAGGTATGTTACTTGCATTTCTGGGTACATAATGCCTAAAAATAAAATTGTTATCATTATTTAAACAAAAACTTTTAAAAATGTATACATACGAAACTGTTCTATGACCGGATATTGCAAGCCTTCCACGTTGATTTGAATGGGTCATACCAATCATAGGTCTCCAAGAACGAGATTGTTCATCAGACAAATGCTTTGGCTTTAATACTCTAGGTGGTTCTCTACACAAAAAAATTAATTAAAAAAAAATACTTCATTTCTAATAAAAGAAAACTAAACTTACACAACACCTCGAAGGCGAATAGCTTCAAATATATAATCATCTCCATACTTAGGATCTTCAAATTTCACACTAAAAAAAATTCTATGAGAAAATATTTTACAAAGCACAGGAAAGTAACATTTGAAACATACCATATAACTTGATTTGATCTCACAACATTTAATCCCATAACTGGGGATGGAAGAGATCTAAAATAATTCATATTAGATAATTAAATGTATTCAACAGTGATTAAATAACTGAATTTTAATTACCCTCCTATTTTAACACAGTCATCAGCCAACATAACTTTCCCTTCCATACCATCAATAAGTACAGATGTTGAGTTTTCATAGTTAGCTTTATCTAGATACAAATCTTTAAGCAATTCATACTTGGAATTATCTTGTTGAATGTACAAACGATCCATGCCTTTTACGTTTCGTCGTCCTAATTGTTAATATTTAAATTAAAAATAAAAAATAAAGAAGATTCCATAAAATGACTATTTTTTAATTAAAAAATAATTAAATATATTAAAACCACATTAAACATTGGTAGGACAATGTAAATAAATTCCAAAAAATATATTTTTAACATACCTTAGTTACATAGCATAAACATTTAAGAGGTTATTATTATTTATTTAAATAGATGATAGACAATTTACTTAATGTTAATTTTTTTCAATTAACTTTGTTAAAATAAAAAACATGTAAAAGTTATCATACATATAAATCAATTGAAGAATATCAGTAAAAGATATTGACCTACTATAAAGGCATACATTGCAGTGCTAGCGTATAAATGTAACCAGACACAATTTACAGCCACAGTGAATGATAATAGAATTTTACTGACACCACTGAAATGTATGCACGTTTTAATGAAAATATTTCATTGTTTTAAAATGAAAGATGATATTTCACAACATATTAATAATACATGAATTATTATTAATTACAAAAAAACTAAAAAAAAACTAGTAATTATTATGGAACTAAATTAAAATAACTATTTTTGCTTTGAAAGTTGAATTGAATTCTTTTAATTAACAAAGTATAATGTTTTAAAGCACTAATAAAATATATAATAAATATAAACGTTGTTTACATACTTTCTTCAGAAGTTAAAAGATCATAATATGGTTCCAAGGCTTTATGTAGTCTTGCTTCCTCAACAAATGGCAATAGTGCAACACCTTGCCAAGCAAACTTTTTACCATTTAAATCAATTTTGAAGTCCACTGGATAAAAATCAATTATAGTTGATTCCTATGAATTAAATATTTCTATTATAAAAAAATATATACTTTTAATCATATAAAGTATTGGTATTAAAAATAATTCACTGGATCACTCATCAAAATAGCCCAAGGTTGAGGTACATGTTTGCTACTGGCTGCAGGAAAAACACTCATAAGTTGTTCTAATGGACGGAACTATAAACAAAATCATAAACATTGATAATTATTAAGTAATGAATTATTATAAAAAATTATAAAAAAAACATACTGGAACAGTTCCTTTCTCAAATTTTGTGGATACTGCAGATATATTAAGAAAGTCAGATGCAAAAGGTGCATAATGATAAGGGAAATACCATTTCCAAGAAGGGCAACCTTGATAATAATATTGGAGAACCCAACAAAGACCACGCACATACTCTAAAGCCACCTTATGTCGGAAACCACTGTTTGTCCTGTCTACATCAAATTTAGATTCATAGTAACGTTCCTTAAAACCATCTTCCCATAAACGAACTTCATCAGGTATTTCTTGTTCTTCGTCCGATGATTCATCATCATCTCTTTTCCGTTTCACTCCTTGATTATTTTCATTACCCTATTAGATAAAAAGTAATATAAATCAATAAAACTTGCCAATATATTTTACCATAAATATACTTTAAATACTAACTACACTTTGTCTCCTCATATCATCAACAGTTTGTCTTGGATTGGATATTGAAAATGCTGTATTTGGTGCCTAAAATAAATATTAACAAATGTAATTAATTCAATAATAGAAATAAAAAAGGTTAGTCTTATTAATAAAATGTTATAATTACTGTTGGTGCATATTGACCCCCCAGGACAAAATTAGGAGCACTCTTTGAACGCATTAATTTATCTCGCTTTTCACGTCGTTTTTTCAATTTGTTTCTATCAGCAAACATTTTCTCAGTTTGTTGCCTTTTTTTAAATATTTCATCTTCAGCCATACCCAAATCAGACATTATTAATTGTACTCTTTCTAAATTCACATCGCCATTTGAAGTTAAGAATCCCTGAAAATAAAAATAGTTTAAATATTTAAATATAAGTTACAAAAGGATATATTATATTATATTTAATTATAAAACAATTACCCCAGTTTTGTACACAGTTTTTTTATATAAAGAAACAAGACGATCAATTGCATTTTCCCGTATTTCTAATGAAGGCAAGTGAGGCAAAAAATCATTACCAACAAAAAAACACATAAACACCCAATCATCAAGAGCTCGTTCAAATTCATATTTAAAGGGTAAGTTAGGCATTTCCAATTCTCGTTCTAAATATTCACGTAACACATTCAAACGTACAAATATGAACTGAACATCAGCTGAAAATTCTATAGTTGATCCATCATTGAATACTTCCCTTTCTAAACCTTGGCAGTCCTTAATTTCATGTCCTAAACATATTATTAAGTATTAATAAAATGATAATATTCTAAAATATTAATAGGGTTCAATACTAAACTAGCTATTTTTTGATTTTCTCAGTTTTCTGTCATAAGAACAAAAAGTGAAAACAAAAAAAGTTGTCTCCATACTTCATAGCTTTTGAATAGAATAAATCTGTTTTTAATAATTTGTATAGTGAGTTATTATACTTTGATTTCAACCATATAATTACAATCGGTAAAGTAGACAGAGATAACAGTGAATTAAAAATATTAACTCATTATTAATATAGCTATGCAACATCCCGCCATTGGTGTTGAGTGAGCACTCATTGTTTTTCTCAATTATTATTTGTACAATCGTTATATTTACAAAAGTATATTTCGATACATATTGATTGTATAAATAGTATAAGATGAATCAAGTAATAAACAAATGGTTTTCAACATACTATAGTAGATTTCAGCAAAAATGGCCTCGACAGTGACAAAACTAGTATTATTTCAGAAAAACAATGGTTCTCCAAATTGGCACTTAAATTACAGCATTTAATTAATTTTATAATATACACAAATGAGTAATTAATTTAAATTTACTGCGCTTTGTTCGCATCTGTTTAGTAAACCCTGTGTAAAAACATCCACCAGTCGTAGTAACGTCAAGGGTCACTTTTGCTGAAAACTACTATAATGAGAATACTAATGACAGATTAATGATTTTACAAATATATTATTACCCATTTGACCACACATATCACAAGGCTTGGGTTGATTGGGTTTAAATTCTTCTCTAATTATTGTAAAATTTGGCTCATGGGTTGCAAGTCCTAACATAATAAGATCAGCATCAGCACCACAAAGAACGTGTTGTGTATTTGGATCATGATTAGGTTGTGCTGAAAATTAAAATATATAAATCAAGTTAAACCAAAATTTTTAATGTTAAATATAAAAAATATAAAAATTTTATTTGTACCTCTTTGTTTTCTTATAAAATCCATTATTTTGTGTTCACCTTCCCCTGGAACATTAGCATCAGACAATATCACTTTGATTCCTTTCCATCCAGGGTCGTTGTTTAACCGATCATGAACATAATAATGTAAACAAGCAGATAGTTTATCCATAAATGGTGTTCCCTAAAATAATATTTTAATTTAAATAAAGGTTTATTTATAATTTTTTAAAACACTTATATTGTAAATTTATAATACACAATGAAACTACAGTAACAATAGTTTTTCTGTTTTTCTCCTATCGCCCTTGTCTAAACAAAGTATGTATTAATCAATGTTAAAAATGTAAAAAATTATATTTGTTTTTTAATTTAGTAAAATTATCTATTTTCATTGTTACAATTTGACAAAAAAAAATATGATATTAATTAAGATAGAGAGACAGATCTTACTGAAGAATAAAAAATTACTGTGTATTCATAACACTCTTTAAATAAAAAGTATATTAATAAATAATATTGAAATTTAAAACAAATTGGTTAGGATTTAATCAATGTAAATTTCAAATAGTTTAACAAATTTAAATATTATAGATTTTATTTAAAATCTCATAAGCTCTACCAATCTTAAAACGTATTATTATATAATTTAGTATTTATTATCAATATTTAACATACAGGTGTAATGCAGTTGCTGTCAAAATGTTCTCCTTTCTGTTTCTCAGGTGGTAATATGGCACCAGCTTCAATAAGATTCTTTCTTACACGAGCTAATTCTTCAGCTTTTTCTGTTGTCTCTTTGGATGCTCTAAAACGTCTTGATCTCTGTTGGTTCATTTTAGCTCTGGGAGCCTAAAAATTAATATTTATATTTAAATTACTTATTATATTAAAAACGGATTATTAATAACAAAAATAAAAATATAAAATAACTTACCACACCATCAATAGCCATATACAAAATTTTACGAGGCCTCACAATTCTAAATAAACGATCAATACATTCAAATATTGCTATCATCATTTCATCCTCATCTTTTGGAGCAGGTCTTTAAAAAATAAATACAGTTTTAATGATTTATTAATTTGAGTCATATATTTATATGTATAAAATGTTTACTTATTTTCAGGATGTGTACAAGGATGTATAATTCCATTCATATCCAAATATAAATTGTCAAATTCAATACCATTTGGATTTGGCAAGGTTGAATCTATTGGAATTTGTTCGCCGTTTATATCTGTCGACTAAAATAAAATAGGTTACTAACATACTTTGCCAGCCTATCAACAAAAAATGTCATACTTTTTGCTCAATACAATTGACAATAACTGATGGATATTTTCTAGTCAACCATCTAAAAAAAGCAGGAACACCCATGTTTGAATTCTCTTTGTTGTTGATTATTCTTAATAACTGTCAAGTATAAGTTAAATTTGGTGTTCAGAATTCAATGTTGATGTAGATATGTTTATTTGGGCTACAAGCTTAAAATATAAAATACTTATTAAACACATTTTATAATGATAATTTTATGATGGTTGATAGGTACTTGTGATCAAAAATAAAAATTCTAATGAATTTTCTTGAACGATTTTGAAATTCGATTGATTTGTGAAATATATACTGCGGTAAGACCTTGTATATATAATGTTTTATTTTGAAATTTAGATTTCTGATTTCAACATTAACTCCAATTTATGATATTTACTCCTCTTCAATCTCAAATACATCGGTGTATTAACAAATTTAAAATTTACTTTTACTAAAGGATTTAAAATTTAGCATTTTTAATTTTTATAGCATGCTGTATTGCTGTTATGTATATTGTGCCTTCGTATTATATAAACAAACGTTGACAGTGTCGCCAATAGCTAATCAGTTCATTTTTGGTAAGAACATAATCTTTATTGTCTATGAATATCTTAGATTATATTATCATAATAATATATATTGATATCACATATATATTATATATTTATGATTAATATATAAGATCATAGCAATATCTTATTTATATTCCTGTGCAAGATCTATAAAGAGCTAATATAAACCGTTCTATGAATTGAGAATTAAGATCATAACCCTATACTTATTAATTAGGTACATGATCATTTTAATCTATATTTTTTTTCAATTTTTAAAAAATTTGTAGTAAATGTTGTGTAGTAGGTACGTATAAAATATTAGGTATGCTTTATGTCACATATTATTTGAATTTTTTTTTTAACAAAATACGCACTTAAAAGGAGAAAAGAGCTGAATATGCAAAATTAAAATGATTGCTTTGAGCTTCTAGTTCCATGAAATAAATTTCTATATTATTTAACTATGTTTTGAATGATTATTGAGAAACATGCAAACTTCTTTGAGTTCCTAGCCTTACTTGTGACACTTAAGTAAGTCATACATGACTAGATAAAGACTTATTGGTACAATATTAAATATAATATTATAATATTATCCAAAACATACCTACTTCTGACCATTAATTCAGAAATTCTACACGGGGCTGATAAGTGAGTAGGTAGGTATCTCGGCGTTTAATAATCTCGTTAGGTAGATATATTAAAGAATTTATACCTACTACATAATATACATATAAATCAACTTATTGCTGATATGAGAAGAACATAGGCTATTAGGTACCAATAATATTATCTAAAATGTGTAGGGTACCTACCTATAATATATTTTATGTGTAATGGTTCATAATATAAATAAATATATTTTTAATTTAAACATATATAGTTTAATTTAATTATGTTATTGCAATATTGTACGAATGAATATGATTATCGGATTATTACAACGTTCAACAGTACAAAATATTTGGTAATATTCAAGGGTAAAGCTCATCACATAACAATTTATGACGAACTTGTAAGTGCTCAAGCGTATGTTTGTTTGGTTGATTTTGGATTTTTGTCTTTTGATTATTACGATATTTATTATAAACGTCAATCATAATCGTCATTATTTCTCTAGATGCATTATGAAAGTTATCAATGTAAACCTATAAACGAAATTTTGTCTCATAATTAAGTCTTTTTAAAATATATACTGAGTAATACTTGTATCGATTAACACTGATCAATGATCAAACTTTAAAAAAATATTATTTACATTATTTTAAGTGAAATTAAAAAAAACGTAAATATGAAGAAAAAAGTAAGCTCTAAGATTTTTTTTTGAGCACGACAAAATATATTTTTATTACATATTTGAAGCAGAATATTATTCAGTGTATTTTGATAGGAACTTATTTTGCTTCAAAATATTAGATTAAAAATATACCTGTTTACAAAATATAGGTATATTATATATAATGATACCAATAAGTATTTCTGTAAATTTACCAAAGAATGAAATACGTTCAAGCTTTTTTCATAAAGATTGTGATATATGTTTAGATTATTCATACATTCATTAGTAAATATTGTACATGGATCATTCAAAGCCGGATCGTTGAAATCATCTTTAAAATCATAATTGCTGTGTACAATTGTTTTATTTTCTTCAACAGCATTCATATTAGTTTTAAACGAACAAATTGCAGCATTTGATTGCATCGAGGAACGATCAGGATTTGGACTGAAATAAAATTATAAGTTAAACTTGCATAGGTAAATGTGTAATTTAGTAATTCTATTTTAGCTATTATTTTTAATCATAAGTAAATTAAAATTATCGCAAATTATGCAAACATACCTACTACTGTTATTGTCCGTTTCATTAAAATATTGTCCAGCTGTTCCTTCATTTAATACTAACTTTTGTAGCTATTTATACATAAAAATCAAAGTGACAATTATAATATAATAAAATTATAGGTAGGTACCAAAACTTTTTAGTTTTATTTTTACATTTTCAGTTATTGAAGTGTTTTGATTCATATTATAATATTTGTGTATACTATTGTATATTTTTGTTCTGTATAATGATTTGTCTTCTGGTAATATCAACACAAACGTTGGATTATAGCCTTTATTTTTTAAAATTAATGCGCCTTCTAAATTTGTGAACGTGATTAATACCTTATTTTCACAATTACATTTAGATAATTCATCTTTGTCTAAATTATTTATGAAATTATAGTTATAATTATATGAATCATTATTTATTAAATTCATAATTAGTTAAGCACAATAATCTGTATAATTATCATATTACTACTAACTTAAGCCATAAGAATGCCCTAAAAATTGATAGCTAAACACAAACTCTCCAGAAGAATTCATTCTGCTAAACTCTGAAACTGAAATCGTTTTTAATACAATATTTTTACTCGTCATTTCTTTTGTTGTATAAATAACTGCTTGATAAAATTTATCAGCATGTTTCGTTAATATTATATTTAAAAGTTCATTCTTGTAAGTTTTTGGTGGACCGACCAAAATTATCATTGGAAGTAAATGGTAATTGTATCTACAGTCGCTTCCTGCGTCTATAAAATAACTTCTCGATAAATGTTCCAACACAGTAGATTTTAATGCATTCTTTTCCGCCATAAGCAATGAATAGATTTCTTCTTCATTTAGTTCCTATTTTAATGTTTTTAATCAACACATATTAATAAATAATAATTATCTATTAATGATGAGTTTATTTTGTATCAATATGAAGCATTAGAATTTCATCAGATAAAAATGATAAAAATACATCCGTGTGTATTAATTTGTATTTAAATATTTCAGTATAAGGATAATGAAATTACTACTTCAAATAGTGAAATAAATTTATAGATTTATAAATAATATTAGTATTTTTTTTATCGTTCCGGTTGATGAATAATATATTAATTTTAACTTATTTACATTACTGTAACCGCTTATGTTTAGTAAATTAGTTAATGGGTTTAATTATTAAAACAACTTGATTACATATGAGGTTGGTATACAAATTAATTACCGAAGTGCCTGTTTTATTAATATTTATTTATAGTCATGTTACACATATAAATATTTTTACCAACAAAAAAAAATATAGAAGAAATAAATTAATAATTCAAGGATTTGATAACTTAAAGTTATAATAAATAAACAATAACATATTGTTTTGTTACATTAATGGTAGAATAATGAGAAAGTGATGCGACGTGTGCTTGTATTTATACTCTAATAAGATAATAAGATAATTACAATTTAAGAACTCAATCCTCAAATATAAAGAAATATCATATTCTGATTTTATGGAAATCCTTTTATTTTTCTCTATGGTCTATAATAAATACAGAAATAATGTGAACCTATACCATATTATTCATTAAGATACACAAAAAAAATATGCTTCTAAAAAGATGACCTTAGGCTACAAATGAAGGACATGTGTAAAAATAAAAGTGTAACAATTTCAGTAGATATATATATATTTATACTCTGTTTACCTGCAAGTCATCTATTTTTATAAATGTCTGATCAATAGTTGATTTTAAAGGCAAATTATTTGAAAATATTAATTGCTTGTGAATATTTATTTTCGTAAAATCGTTATTTTCAACATTTAAAAGACGAAGATTTGTTAACGTCTTTATGTATTGTATTTGCATTACATCATTAATCAGGTTGGTTTGTATATTCAATACTGACAACTGTTTGGCGTTCTATAATTGTTTTTAAAACATTATTAGAGTGCATACAATATAATAATTAATGTTAAAAATAATTTTTAATGATTGGAAGTATTAGCTACATGCATTTATATAAAAAAAAACATTTCAATTTTTAAATTTATAAAAAAAAGTTGTATTTTTTAAGTATACCTACTTTAAAGTAAAAGACGCAAAATTCAAATTTATTTGTGTATGTAATAACTAATAAATACTTAATGATTTCATAACTATATGCAACTGCAATAATTAAAAGAAAAGTAATGTGCTAATGTAGATATAACAATTATATTTTATATGATATTATATTTACATATATTTATTATAATTATAATTTATATTGTAATACTTTTCAATAAAATTCGAGTGAAAAATTAAAACTTTAAAACCCTTGACCTATGTATATTAATACTTATTTTAAGTTGTAGATAATATAATAAATTGAAATATTGATGTATTTATATTATAATAGTGGTAGATTGGTAACATACAAAACGTTAATCTATGGTTTAGGTGTATTGTGTTGGTTTAGGTATATTGCTTATTGTTATTATAGCCAATTTAATACAAATTTAAATATATAATATGATTATTGATTACAATGTATTAAAATCTAAAAAATCTAATTAATTACTTACTTTTAAAAAATCAAGCGATTTTAATTTGTTATGCGACAAGTCGAGTATTTCACACATACTTGAAGACATATCTAATTGTATACATTCTAGATCGTTGTATGACAAGTTTATTTCCGTTAATGAGTGTGGTAGTGAATAATTTATGTGTTTTATACCATTGTGAGAAAAATTTAGAAATGTCAAGTAACTAAAAATTAATGTGTAGATATAACTCTGGATCAGTATATTTTATAGTTATTATAGATTACAATAAATTATACAAACACCAGATAATGAGGTTACTCGGGAAAATTTTAAATCTAATAATTAGAAATCAAGGAACACAAAATACCTATCAATTGTACTTAGATTATTTTACCAAATAACAAAAACCTGGTTATTAATTATTTTTATAAGAATAAATAAAATTAAAACATATATAACTAAAGCTTTTGAAAAAATTACAAAAAATACAGTTTTTAATAAAATTATATTAAAAACCGAGACAAAAATATACCTACTTACCTACTTTAAACTTCAGATGAATAATTTCAAAACTAATTTTATATTGGAGGAATGATTACTTAAATGTTGATGATAATAAGATGCAGTTAAAGTGCAACAAACAGAATCTTGTGTTCCCTATGTTAAGTATTAATATATCATACATTTTTAGTTTTAAATTTAACTCCAAGTTCACCGATTTGACGACGCCTACTTAATATTGGTTAATGTATTATAAGTATTGCACATAAGTGTTTCTCACTTTAATTCTAATAGCCCGTTTACGTGTTCGATGGTATTGTATGATAGATCTAGGTATGCTAAACTCCAAAAATTAGACAAATCGTCCATCTGTTCGATATTGTTGTTTGAGTAGTCAACATAGTATAACATTTTCGGTGGATTGAAATTTAATATTCGTTTCAAACAATTATGAGACACGTCTAAGTACTCTAACTCGGTTAGATTATTTAAAGCGCTCAAATCTTGTATGAGATTTTGACGCACTTCCAACTTTTTCAAAGATGGATAATCACCGACGATGTCGATATTTTCTAAATCCTAAAAAATATTCATGTGATTGATGGTAGTGTGACAAGTGCTGAAGTGCATGTACAAATATATAATGCTGGTAGGTATATGAGAAAGTAACTAAATCATAGTAGCGTAACAAGTGGAAGGGATCTCGGGATCGGACTTTCTCCTTTACGGCTCTACTCCCTTAGAAAATTAGACAATAATATACAGAAAAAAATATTGTATATGATATAAATATTTAATCAAGGAATTTAGAACAGTCGAATCAACAATCGATAACCAACAAATAACGATTTTGCAATAGTTTCACTTTCAGAATTATCATAAATTATGATAACTTAAACACAATTATTAGGTACTTAAAAAATTATAAAAAATATTTAGTAATTTAATATAACAATAAATTAATTATAGAAAGTTTATAATGATCGGAGGGGCCTTATTGTCAGACAATGCTGGTGACGCAAGTGGACAAACTATAACCTCCAAGAATTAAAGCATAATATTATGTTAATATACCAAAAAAATATTTTACCATATTGTTTAGAGCAAGCTCAGTAAAACAGAAATAATTCTCATCATCCTCATGTCTTATCATGTTTGTTAGTCCTTTGATCAATGTACTACGATTCAACACTCCGTCTTGAATAGGTTTTGTGAATACAGTTATAGGATGTAATCGATTTAAATCTGGTTTGTTCAAAGAAATGTCCGGTAATGACATGTTATTGATTAAACTTTCGATATTAATATTAAGTATTTAGGTTTATATATATACCTATAATATATATGTATAAATCATAAAAATAATAAACAATTATACTCATTAACCGTTATAATCAACAAAATCAAAATTGAGCATAATAAAATAAATAATAATATATCGTATCGAAAAGCCAACGAAGTTATTCGTCACTTAAGTAACCACGAATTATAATTTATAGGTACCTAGGTATTTTGTACAATAATTTGGCCAATTATCTATTAATTATTATATTATACATATATTATTAATAAATATATGAAACGTAAACATGGTAGACAGTATTTTTTCGATAATAAGTTTATAGTTACCTATTTTCTATACCTATTCGAAATCTCAATTTTTTTTTTTGTCATTTAACTCTTTTGAAAAATGTTAAAGGGCATCATTCCTTCTCATACAATCCCATTTTGCTTATATTTTTAAGTGAACTAAAAACATGTTTATTGTATTTTTTATCAATAATTAGTGTTTTAATATTTTTTTTCAAAAGAATTTACGCCAAGTAACCATTAAAAAATGGTTTAAGTATAGGTAAAGAACATTTAAACATGTACGGAGTAATCCTTTTAACGTAACACACATTTTTCAGAAAACACAAACGTTTTTAAAAATATTTGTATGTATAATTTGAAGTTAATACAAAACAAGATTTTTAGAAAAAATTAATAAATACTTTTACTATTTTTTATTGTTATAATTGTTTAAGTATTTTACTTTGTTGAATGAGAACATACATTCTTTATTTCATATTTCTAAGCAAAATATTATTCGAATATTTCGAATTACGATCTATAAAAATCAATTTTACATGAACGAAGTAGCGGTTCAATATTTTAGGGGGTATTCTGTACCAACTGTACACTATTCTACTTATTTTAAGCCACTAAACCTTTAATACGCAAAAGGTATAACTCATAAACTACCCGTTCAAAATTTGATTTTTATGAATCAAAAAGTAATTTTAAAAAAAATGTATTCCAAATAATATTCTATTCTGAAATAAGAAATTAAAAATTCATCTTGTCTTTAAAAAAAAAAAAAAAAATAGTAAGCATTTTATGTTTTAAAAAGTGTGATTATTTAATAACTTAATATTATTTTTTTTTATTATTTAATTATTCTAAAAAGTATGAAATAATAAATGTGTCTTAAAAGTTACATTAAATTAATGACTCAATATACATTAAGTATTTTTAGGGTAGTATAAATGTAAAATAGGCAATAAATTGGCATGATGATTATATCACATAATTTATTCTGTAGTTATAGGTTAGGATAGGTTAGATAAATAAGATGATATTATTTTACGTTCTCAATATTGTTTTTAATAGTGGTTTAAAACCTTATTATAGGTATTATGGTATTGGTTTTGTAATAATATTAATAGACTGATTTTTTTATTTGAACCAAAAATATTTTTAAAGTAATATATGACTACTAATGTAATTTGGAACCTATTGAAAATTACTGGGCCAAGTGCAGGGATCCAATCATGAATTCATGTGATAGGAACCAACAAATAATATATAGTGGAGTACTGGAGTGAATAAAAAAAAAATTAAAATAAATAGTAATCCAGTTTTTGTCAAATTAATTTTTTTTTTTTTTTTGATGCAACTCGAAAAAGGAAATGTAGATAATTGAAATTTTTAGCAAATTTTTACATGATTATTTTCTATACTATACAAAATATAATATACAAATTACTTTGATTCTTATGGGCAAAAATAAATTTTATCAATTTCTAAAAAAAGCAAGTGTTTAAAATGTCAAAACAGTTAGGCTATGCTTTGCAAAATAATGTATTCTTTGTCAAAAGAATTACACTTTAATATTTTTATATTACTAATAGCTTAACCATGGCGGTAAATTGTAAACATAATAGATAAATATGAATAAAATCTTATTTTTTGCTATTATATTTTATTTATTGATATTTCATAACATATTTCAGTGTTTCTTACAATAACAAGTGCTAAAATTGCTGCCTATTTAGTTGATAAAGATAACAATTTAATGTTATACAGTATAGATTAAAAAAAAAATATATATTAATAATAATAACTACATGATTAATATCTAAAATATATATTATTATATATATATATATTTGTTTCTCATAGCATAATTTGTTTTATTTGTATAATACCTTTTTTTTATAAGTTAAAATTGAATACAAATTCACAGTATCTAAAATAATTCAATTACCTTAGAAATAAATAATTATTTAATGATGTACAACCTAAGATTTTAGTTTCAAAACATTGTGCAAATATTTAGATTTAACTTCTAACGTAATAGCTAACTGCACTTGTTTAATTCGTATACTACAATCACACAATTACAAAAACTTTCTTATATTTTTCTATAGTATGATTATAAGCAATCAACAAACAGTATATTGTATACTAAAAAATCAAATCAAAATATACGTTTTTTTTTTTATATAATATATATTTTAAATATTGATACATTCTCTAACAGTGAAATAAAAACATGAAGAAAAGCTGTTACTATAATAAGTGTTCATAATTTGGTAACTGACTTAAAAATGTATAAATTTTATAGTATTTATGAAAATGTAGTTTGTTGTTGTTTAATAGGCATGATCCTTAACAAAAAGTCCCACAGAACCAGCAGAAGACTGTATAGTACCAGCTTCGTATTTGCCTAGAGCTGATAATTTGTTAGCCTAAATAAAAAAAAAATTCAACAAAAATTATTAATTAATCTAAATGGATTCAATTAATATAGAATTGTACTAACCAATGCTCTCTTAAGAAGTTCATCTTGAGCGGTTTTAATATTTTCTTTCTTTCCTTGCCATGCTTTCAAGACAGAAGCTTGCAGAGCACGTCCATAACTGAAGCTTAGTGCCCATGGTTTTTTGGCGTTGTACTTGTTAATCGCATTCAAATTCACAGATGCTTCTTCCTCAGTTTGACCACCAGACAAAAACATAATTCCTAAACAATAATTCAATTGTTAAGTGTGAAATAAATTTAAAAATGTATTAAAGTTATTTGTTTTTTTTTTTTAAAGAATTACCAGGAACTGCTGGAGGGACAGTGCGTTGAAGAGCTGTCACTGTGGCTTTAGCGATTTCTTCAGCTGTAGCCTTCTTAGAGAAAGATTGTCCAGGTGTAACCATGTTAGGCTTCAAAATAGTACCTTCAAGGTATACATGATGATCATTCAAAGCTTTGTATACTGCAGCTAGCACAGTTTCAGTGACTTTTTGGCAACGTTCCAAATCGTGATCTCCATCACACAATACCTATAAAAATTAAGTATAAAATTTATAATAATTACTTTCAATAAAATATAGTTCAAAATAAGTACATACCTCAGGTTCCACAATTGGAACAATACGGTTGGCTTGGCAGATGGAAGCGTATCTAGCCAAAACATTAGCATTTTCCAAAATAGCTTGGTATGAAGGAATATTCTTACCAATCTTTAATACTGAACGCCACTTAGCAAAATGACATCCATCTTTTTTATACTGAGCACAACGTTGAGCCAAATCATCCAATCCTGTATTGAAATATGTTAAAAACATTTTTATTATTATTTACTTTTGAAATTTACCTTGAGTGGTAGTTTCTCCTTCAGAACCAAATAAGTTCACAACACCCATATCAACTTTAATTCCAGGGATAATGCAACGATTTTTGAGAATTTCAACAAATGGTACACCGTCATCAGTTTTTTGGTAAAGAGTCTCGTGGAATAAAATAACACCAGAAATACGATCATTTAAAGGTTCATCAGCAGTAAATAACAATTGTCTGTAGGCACGGCGATTTTCTTCAGTATTTTCAACTCCAATATCTTGAAGACGTTTACCCATGGTTGATACAGATTCATCGGCAGCCAATAAACCTTTACCGTCTGCCACCATGGCATTGGCAATTTTGCTTAGTTCATTCTGGAGTTCTACAGATGGATATTCAAAGTAGGTTGTCATTTTGATAATATTCTGCAAAATAAATGTTATATTAAATAATATATACTTTAAGACAAATTATTAAAACTATATAGTTTAGACTAAGATAAAATAAGTTTTTAAGAATAATGCAGTAAAATCATTTTAAATTAAAAGTGACTACTTAATTATGATATTTTGTGTTCATATCCAATTTATTACCTACCTACATTTAATCTAGATTTTTAAAAATTTTTTTATCATTTTTTAAAAGTATATAATATCAATAAAAATTTACTGTATTATATAAAATTCCTAAACTTAAGTATTAAATAAAAGTATGTAATGTCAAAAACAAATAGTAATTAATAGGGAACGGACTTTGATGCAAAATACATTTTTTAGAAATTGGCATAGAGTGATGCTTTCCAAGTACACAATTCAATTCATACATCAAAGACTTTAAAAATAAAACTTTTATTTTATATTTTTTTTTTGCATTTTTAGGTCATTTTTTAAGTACATTTGTTGCTTGGAATTATAAAAGTTTTAAAAATATACATTAAATATAAATTTTTTTAAATGTTTAATTTTGTCTCGTAAATTAGTTTTTTTATGAAGATCAGCTGATACCTATACATAGTTCCCATCAAAGGACTGTGACCATATTGTTACTGTGAAATGACCTAATTCTTAAATAAGCTTGATAACATAACAATATGCAATAACGGCAAATAACTATACACATTTTTTTTTTTATATAAGATAAATTTTTATAATGTGTTTTTTAAAAATTTTAAGTTATAACAATATTAAACCTACATGAAACTATTCAAAATTGTGTTTTTATTGAATTTAAAAACACTTAAAGTTTTTTTAGGATATTTTAAAGTGCATTTTTTTGATATTTAATCATTTTTTTAGAACATTTTTCTTTTTCTTCATGGCATTAAAGTCCATTCTCTAGTAATTAATATATTGTATGAAAATTATTTATTATAAAAATGAATGTGAAAAAACTTTTTTTTTAAATATTTTTATGTATATTTAAATTTACAATTTAATTATCAGACAAAAAAATTAAATTTTAATGATAAAAGTTGCATATTATTAACAGAAATAAATTATTAAGACGATTTTATCAAAATAGAATTAATAAATATAAGCATGAACATTTCGAGAAACTATTGTTTATTTATTATTTTAGAGTAGAATTATTATTAAAATATTTTTAAAAGAGTTATTGGGATTGTTGGGAGAAAGAGGATAAATTTTCATTAGATAATTAAAAAATATAAATAACATAAAAATTATTGATTTATAATTAATATATATAAAATATATCAAACAACAAAATACAAATAACATTGATTACTGATAAAAGCTTTATCAGTAATCAATAATTATTAATTCTAAAATATAAAAATACACTTTAATAGTTCTATTGTTAAATTAAGTCAACAACTTCATTAAAAATACACTTAATACTATAAAATATAGTAATATAAAGTATAAACGAAATAATGAGTATTATATGATAATATTAGAAAATTAAAAACCAAAAAATTGCTATATAGCTTTTTATCAACTTACTTTGAATTGTAAAAATAAAAGAATAAATAAAAATTATACTCAAGAAACAGAAATAGATTTAGAAAAATATAAAACAGTAAAGTCACAATTTTTTTAAATAACACACTCACTAATGCTAGAGTTCTGAGTTACTGACACATTTCAAACAACTATTGGTTATCAACAAGGTGACCTTTAGCTATATTGTTGGACTTATTTTGGTGATCTCAAAGCAACTCTCATTAAATAATGTTTACATATTATTATGGTCTATAGATCAATCAAGTTTTATTTTGTTTTAAATAAATGTCTTTATTAAAAGGTCATAATCTAAATTAAAACTGATAAAATTCTAGACATTTCATAAATTACTAATACTTAAATTGCATTAATAATTGGTAATCATAGTAAAAATAATTCTACCAAATTAAAAAAAAATAATAATATTTATTTATATATTAAAAAATTATTTTTAAATAGATAAAATATTTCATATATCTATGATACAACCTTAAAGATAAATGTTGCATTTAATGGTTAACTAATATGGTAGTTATAAATTATAAATAGTAAATAAAATAAATAAGTAGGTTTATTGTCTAAATAGTTTTTGAAATTATAAGAAATACAAATAACTAAAAAATAAAAAATAATAAATTTGATAATTTTTGTTATGAGAATATAACTACTACTTTAATTTTATTTTAACTATTTATATACCATAAAATAAATCAATATTTTTTATTTGTTTATTGAAATTCCAAAAACTTATTTGTTAATATATTTAAATAAATATTATTGATTATACAAAATACTTATTTTTATATTTTTCATTTTAATTTTGACAGTGATATACTAAATATTGAATAGACGCCAAAAAATACCTGCAACCTATAAGTAGACAGGTATTTAAACTTGAAAAAAGGCCAAATAACAAGTGACATTGAATAAAATAGAGAAATAGTATTAGATAGTTATACAACTCACTTAAAATTTAAAGGTCATGAACACTTACAGGTAAGTATACTTTGATAGAGTGTGTGTAATATTAAGTATCTAAGTATTGAAATGTAATATGGACGTGACTCCAAATCTAATAAAAATTAAAAACAACCGACACACCTTAATCCACGAGTCGTTTCTCATTTCTGACTCTCGTGGAATTTACAAAATGTTCAACACAAAACTCAAATAAATGAAATAAGTGACACTTTAATCAGCGTACTATGTGAAATAAATGTATTTTAATTAAAATTACGATAAATTAATATCGAAACCTTTAATATATGTTAAACAAGAGTACCACTTACTTGTTTTTCTTCACCGTCGTAGAAATAAAACTTTTCAGCAAGTTAGCAACACAGCTACAGAAGATAAAATGCAAAATTTTAAGGAAAAATAAAGAGTGAAAATGAAATAGATTATGAGTGGTGGGTTGGGTCTTTGGTACATACGACGTATAGGAAAAATCAATGATATTATGGAGTTTGTGTGTAGGTCATGGGAAGGACGTTGCGTGAACAGTGTGACCTTACCTAATAATAAGAAAATTAATGAATGATATTACCTCTAATATTGACTTTTTTTTTTAAATTTTAATGCTTTTGAAGAAAAAGTAGGTAGGTAGGACTTGTATATTTTAATATATAGAAACTTAATATTTAATGAATTTTATTAGAATGACTGAAAGAATTAAATGAATAATAGTATCTAGTCGATTGCATCAAATATGTTATATAAAAAATGATAATATTGTTACTATGGTAGGTATATTATAAAACTAATGTTAGAAATCAGAATCAATATCTGTAGACTATTTATTTTTATAGGTATGTGTTTCTCGTTGGTTTTTCAAGGTATTTTAATTTTTAAACGAATTATGAGTAAAATTTTACAATTTGTATTTAAAAAGATTTAGTACATCGATCTAATTTTAGAACAATAATAAAAAATTCAATTATAAAGAAGATCTAATTTAAGCTTAAAAAATCCCCGCGTACCTATAGGTACATTATTTTTAAATATATTTTAAATCATATTAAATAGATTGTTGAATAATTGAGTAGTTTTTGAAATTTAATCCTATACCCCATGTTTCTAAGTAAATGTATATTTAATAATAAAAAAAATTATTATTAATAATAAAATAATTATATATTTAATTACCAGTCAACGTAATTGAAATAAAAATTGTAGTATTAAAAGTTTTCTTTTTTATATTTATAAATTTAAAAAAAACTAGAGCATATTTCAGTTCATATATCAATGTTCCTATGAGCATATAAGTGCATGCATATTTAGGTATTTTTTTATTGTTAGTAGTACATACATTTTCGGGCCCATGGAGGCACTTTCCCCCCCTAGAATTTTAAATTTGTTTCTTAATTGTAATAATTTAATGTTATACTGACGAAACATAATTATGTTTTATAAATAAAATGTATAATAATAATACCTAATTGTAATAATGACAAAACACGATAATGTATCATAAATAAAATGTATAAAAAAAATCTTTATTTATTCTTTAAATTAATTCCCCCCCCCCCTAGAAAAATGTTTGGGAACGCCCATGTCTGGGCCCTAGTGATTAAGTACAGACAAAATAAAAACTATTAAAACTTGAACACAAATTTGATGTGTCAAGCCTATTTAGCATTTACCTACATTTGTAACACTTCCAGAGACGTGTCGTCAAAAAAAATAATAATATTAAGAAAATTAATTACAATTTCAGAATCTACAAAATATTATTTAGATATATCATTAAAATAATTTTTGCAAACAATAGAAAAATTTAAATAATTAAATAATATTACTAGGTACACTTGATGATTAACCAATTTTGTTAAATATAAACTGGTTGATGTAAGTTGATGATATCTAGGTATATTGTTGTCATCATTATCTCGATAGACTTAAAAATTAGAAATATTGCAGATTTTTTAAATGGTATCTTTGTTGAATAAACTTGAAAGTATTTTGGTTTTACAATGGTCTTAGATTCCAAACAGAGCGATTAATGTAATGACTTTACAATGATGTGTATATGTTAGTATGTGTTTTTTTATTGTGTTTGTCATATACTTTTGGTTTTTGGGGCAGTAAAAATGCTTCGTATTTTAATTATGGAGGTGATATCTGGTAGAAAATAGAGTCTAGGTGCTACATTGGATAATCAAAAGTAAAATATGCATACTAATTTACTTAATAATTGGAAAAATTAAAGACTTTAAAAAAATAATTAAGGAAAAACGAGAACTTTTACGTAAATCCAGTTTTTGATAAAATAAGTTGTGTTTTTTGGGTTAACTCGAAAACGAATAACCCTAGATACTTGAAATTTTCACAAAGTGTTTGTCATTTTTTAAACATGGTAAAAATTTAGCTATTTTTGAGCTATATAAAAACATAAGAAATTTTTGTATTTTTTTTATAATAAACGTCGGTAAAAATGTTTTTAATTGATAAAAAAGCTTAAAATTTATTGTAATACAAGGTTTCGTTCTGCATAAGTTTTTCATAATAAATTAATCAAAAAATATCAGACACATAGGCATACATAGATGCGTCTTTTTTTATTAACATTTGAAGTTAAAAATTTAACAAAATTCGTTAAAATCATAAAAGTTTGCAAATTATTTTTTAGTAAAAAATTTATAAATAGATCAATTTTGATAGTTAAGGCTTGAAAATTTAGATAAGTTATTCACATTTCATACTGAAACCAAAATATCCAAGTAATAAAGATGTAATCAATAGATTTTTTCATATTGATTGGGACGATTATTAGTGCCCAGTGGTGTAAAGTAAAATTATGGGTAAAAATGAGGCATAAATTAAAAACTAGAACTATAATAAATTAAAATTAATAAGTTTTCATATTCACTTAAAATAATTAAATAATTTTTTAGACTATTAACTGAATAAAATGATTTTTTTATAAAAGGCTTTAGGCTATAGGTTGAAACTTAAAAAAGTATTATTAAATAAATATTTGATAACATTTAATGAAGTTGTTAACAATTTTTTTAAGATAAATAAAAAATAAAAAAAGAGCATTTTCTCGAAAAATGTATAACTTTTTAACCATTCGTTATTTTTCTTACTGTATATAAGGTACTATTCTACACTCTTTGTATTATTTTTTTTAATTGATTTCTTATGATAAGATAACACTGAATACAAGTATAAAAAGACGTTTGAAATATCTATTTGACATTATTTACATTTCTTTCGAGTTATGTATATAATTATATAGGTATGTTTGAAAAATTTAAAATTACAAAATTCTTCATAATTTGTTTTTTTATAAATACAAAAACCTTGAAAATATGTAAATTATTTTTAAAATTAACCTAATAAATTAAGACATATATTGTAGATAATATAATATTGATCAAATTTAGTAAAAACAACTTTATATATACAAATTAATTTTTAATAGTATTTGATAATACATGCAAGAGATAAATGTAGACTTTGTTTCTTCCTGTTAGAAACTTATAGGTAAACAACAATAAATAAGTAAGATTAGGTAATTGGTTAAAGTTCATAATACATAGGTTAATTTATTTGTTTATAATTATTTGATAAATTTAATTTTATTATGTTTGTAGTTATTATAGTAAAAAAGGAATGACGAACTTAAAATAATTACTAAATACCTATTTTACTTATTATTTTCTAGACATGATATTATTTTATAATAGTAAAATATTTTGTGTCTTTTTGAGTTATTTATAAAAAAAATTGAATTTTGTATAAAAAAAAAATGGTTCCCATAAATTGTTTTTATAATTTTATGATTTTATGATTTTTTATTTATTTATATTCATACAATCGCCTAAAGTTTAAATTATTGTAAAATTTGTTAATATGTTAATAGTCTACGAGATATTTTGTAATCTTAGTTTTTAATTAGAATTTTTGGAACACAACAATGTTAAAAGATGTGTATTATCTCAAAATTGTATACTTAATATATTTTTTTTCAGACAAATAAACCTAGAGTAGACATCTGTTATCTACTAATTATTAAATTTAATGGAACCTTTCGCAAATATATCTCATTGAATCAATCAAATTATCGTATATTCTTAAAAAAAAACTTACCGCACTTCATATGGTTATAAATTATAACAAAAACGATAGATCTTATATCTCCTAAGAATGTAACAAATTAAGAAGACTACGCAATATCTACCATAAGCGAAACGTACGCAACGTTGATCTATTCGATAAAAAATGTCTAGTATCTTTAAAGTGAGATAAATTCTCCGTCTATCTATAAATTTAACTTTGGAATTTTCTTTTGGTTATTAGTAGTAATATTAAATTAAATTTTTTTAAATTATAGTTTATACATACATAATTGTAAATTGAGCTAATTGAGGAGAAACTAAACATTGAGAACATTATAAATTATATTAATACATAGTGGCATAGTGCTCCCAAATTTTTTTGTTAACTTACAATAACGTTTATGATTTTATAAGTATCTACTTCACTAGTCATCAACTTATGAACACGTATTAGTTTTTAAATTATCATTTACTGTATACTTAAATATTTAGTCAACATGGGTGTTTATCTTCATCTTTGCTTATTATTGGACTTTTTAACTTTTGATGTATATAGACGATTGGTAGATAGATAAACATACAGTCTTCCTATGTTTTATTGAAAATTTAAAAAAAACTTTTAAAATCAGGTCTTGTGGAAATCTAGTATGTTTGATTGTTTAATCTAACCATATTCAACACACTGAATTGCAGGATAGTAAAAATATTTAGTCTATTTAGATTAATTTTAATTCAGTATTTGAAGTTTTTAATATTAGTTCTTAACGTTTTAATAAGTGATTAATCTTAAAAAAATATTTCCCAAAAATCTTAAAAGCCATGTGTAGTTTTAATAAGTTGATTTATTTTCAATAAATATTACTTGGACTACTTGGACAGTGGACACAGATAAAAAAAAAACAGTTGACTGGAAGATATTTTCTGTAACCGTGGATATGAATATCATTATTCATTTATCACAATGATGTATAAAAATGCGATTTTTATATAGGTATATGTGATTTATCAAGTTTATATCTGTATTTTTGAGCATAAAAGAAAAGGTCTCGTTGAAACCCGTAACTATTGGCTAGACTGTAATGCGTCAAACATGTGCATTGATTACATTTTTTTTTATCAATTTTGTTTGGTTTGGTTGTTCGGTGTTAAACAATATAATAATAAATATAAATTGGAAAAATCAAAATCAAATAATGTTTTACATTTTAAATCTGTGACATGAGTGTCGCGGTGAAGCCACATCGGCCGGTTCTTTGCTATGACAAATAGTTGACGTGAAGTTATCTCGCTTTCAAAACTGTAAATGCCGGTCATCATAACACTTCACTGCGTCAAATGTTACAGTTAGCGGCATATTTGACGTTACCCTAGCAGATGGATGGACATTCCGTCCAATAGTTGTTATTGATACTACAATATTAATTCTAATCGTACGCTTCAAATAATTTGTGATTATGAAGACCGCTCTGATGGTGGCAGAAAAACCTTCCCTGGCTTCTTCACTCGCCAACATATTGAGTAATGGACGCAGTAATTCAAGAAAAAGTAACTTGATTATTAAAAATTAAATATTCATAAGGTCTAGTTAATAGTTGATGTTGTACAATAGTGTCTGTTAAATTGTATTTTAACTAATTATTCATGAAATAATTTCTAAAGTTTTGTATGTTGTTTTTGTTTTGAAATATTCACCTTATATGTTTTGTATAACTTTTATTTGGTTTGCTGCAAACAGTAATTTGCAATGTTTTCTTTAAAATTTTAAATGACTAGGTATAGTCAGAAAAAAGTAATTAAATTACATTGAAAAACTTTTTGTAAGATCAATAATAAAAAAAAAAAAAAAACATCCCCTAATAAATTTATGAGGAATAATAAAATTTCAAAGATTATTCTTAGGTATAAAATCAAATCAAAATTTGTTTATTGAATACTGTTGTTATATTGTAATTTGTAGATATTATGATAAAAATTATTAACCGTTGTTGTGGTAGTGGATTAATGTTGTATCTATTCATTCTTTCTATGAACATCACTAACTATAACAATTAAAATAATCCTATTATAACAAAATACATAACATTATGTTGTAAATTTTGTTTCATTGAAAGTAAATGTGTATATTCCAAATACTTTCTAAATAAATAGATGATGAATAACTAATTTCTGAGTTAATATCTTCTATAGATGTATTTAAATCATATTATGTTTCCATATTTAAATCCATATTGATTGAATCTAAAACATATGTTTTCTAAAATAATTTTTAATTTTTCTAAGATGTGGAATTCCTTTATTTTATTTTTAATTATTAAAATATTATCTTCATAACAGGTATGAATTCTGCATGTCCTGTGCATGAATGGTCCGGAACACTTTTTGGGGAATCGGTGATCTTTAAAATGACATCTGTTTGTGGACATGTCATGACTTTAGACTTCAATAGTAAATTCAACAATTGGGATAAAGTTGATCCAGTAATAAATAATTAGTTTATAGCATTATACGATTATAATTTAATAAAATATTCAATTTTTATACAGGAAGAACTTTTCTCTTGCCCAACAGAAAAAAAAGAAGCATCTCCTAAGTTGCGTATTCCAGCCATGTTAGCATGTGAAGCACGCGGTGTAGACTTTTTAATATTGTGGTTAGATTGTGATAAAGAAGGTGAAAATATTTGTTTTGAAGTTATTGATGCTGTTAAAAGTTCTATGAAACGTTCAGGTGAAGTTAATGTGAGTACAATTTTAGGTGGATTATTAACTTAAAATTATTAATAGATCTTTATTTGGAGGGTGTTGGGGGTGAAGTGGCCAAGCGGACTAAGGTGTCGGTTGCGTCACGCACCGTCGCCGGTTCAAATCTTGGTCATGGGCGGCGTCACTCTTCAGGCTGTCACAGTGTCTGAAGAGAGAACCCGCCCCCCACCTGGACATGGCAGAAACCTACGGGTGTCTACTAGAAATTCTGCCAAATAGGCATCTGAACTATAGGCCTTCGGGCCTACTCTCGGACATAAGCACCATATGAAAAAAAAAAAAAAATTGGAGGGTGTTAGCTTTATGGGGAAAAAACACTATATAGTATATATTTTATCAAATTATGTTTATAAAACATTTAATTATTTGCAGAGAATTTGGAGAGCAAAATTTTCAGCAATTACATCAAAAGATATTAAAGGGGCTATGGAAAGATTAGATTTCCCAAATCGTAATGAGGCAATGAGTGTTGATGCTAGACAAGAACTCGATCTTCGAATTGGCTGTTCATTTACTCGTTTTCAAACTAAATATTTTCAAGTATTTACAAAATGCATTTTTTATTTTATTTTTTTATTTTATAAATTTGTTTATTATTCAATTTAGGGAAAATATGGTGATTTGGATTCTTCATTAATATCTTATGGTCCATGTCAAACACCAACATTAGGCTTTTGTGTTCAACGACATGATGAAATTCGAAGATTCAAACCTGAACCTTATTGGGTCATACAAGTAAGATAATATAAATATTTAGTATCATTAAATAGTTTGTTAATGTAAAAGCTTGTATTTAGGTTACTATTCAATCAAAGGATGGCCAAGATGTTATTCTTAATTGGGAAAAAGGTCGATGTTTTGAGCGTGATGCTTCAAACAGCTTGCTTCAAGCATTGAAAAAACAGCAAACAGCAACGTATACATAAATTAATTGTTCTTAATGATTAATATCTATAAAATAAAAACAATAATTTTTTTTAGTGTTGTCTCTGTAACTCAACAAGAAAAATCAAAGCAACGTCCTTTAGCTTTGAATTCAGTGGAGCTTATGCGAGCTGCAAGTACTGGACTGGGAATGGGTCCCCATCATGCAATGCAATTAGCTGAGCGTCTTTATACCCAAGGTTACATAAGCTATCCCAGAACAGAAACCTCTCATTATTCAGATAATTTTGAATTGCTGTAAGAAAATATACATTATTTTAAGTTTGATAAATAATTTTTAAATATTTTCAATTTATTTTGTTTCATGATGCTTATTTTAGTGGTGCTTTGAAAACTCTTCAAAAAAGCAACGAATGGGGTCAAGAAATACGTCAAGTACTTAATAATGGTTTAACCAGACCTAGAAATGGCAAAGACTGTGGTGATCATCCTCCTATTACACCTACTATGTTAGCATCTCGTAATGAATTAGATGGAGACTCTTGGAAACTTTATGATTTCATTGTTCGACATTTTGTTGCTACAATATCAAAAGATTGTAGATTTTACTCTAAAACTGTCACTTTTAAAATTGGATCAGAAATGTTCACATATAACTGGCGAACCTTAATTGATGCTGGATTTACTGCCATTACACCATGGAAAGCATTACCTAAAAATGAATTGGCAGTTAATTTTGAACGTGACGAAAAGCTTAATATCAAAGATGTAAGATGATTATTATTAAAATAAAAATGATTTACAGATTATAAAATAAATAATAATAATAATAATAATAATAATAAACTATTTAATATTATATTATTTTTATATTAGGCTAGGCTCACAGATCACATGACGAGTCCTCCAGGTTATCTTACTGAGTCTGAACTCATATCAATGATGGAAAAACATGGGATTGGAACTGATGCATCTATTCCTGTTCACATTAACAACATATCACAGCGTAATTATGTAACTGTTGCTACTGGACGAAGACTTGTACCTACAAATTTGGGTATAGTTTTGGTGCATGGATATCAAAAGGTTTGCTTACAAATTATAAACTTATTTAAGTGTGGATATGCTTTTTTTTATAATTTTTAAGTATGAATATAATAATTAATAATATTTAAAGAAAAAATTTGAAACAATTGATTTATAAATAAATTATTTACATTACTAGTATTCATTTATTTATAGTTTATAATTTATATTTTAATTTTAATATACTTTTTTTATTGTAATTTTTATGTAGATTGATAAACAATTAGTAGAACCAACTATGCGTTCTACCATTGAAGATCAGTTGAATCTTATAGCCAAAGGTGAAGCAAATTATGATCGTGTTCTTAGGCAGACTATAGAGGCTTTTCGACAAAAGTATTTATACTTTGTAAAGTCTATTGAAGCTATGGATTCTCTGTTTGAAGTTTCATTCACTACTTTAGCGGCTACTGGAAAGGCTCTTTCAAGGTAAACTTAAAGTTTATTAAAAAATATATTTAAGGCTTATATAATATGTGTTAGTAATACTTTCTGCAGCAAATTATAATTTAAATAGAATTTAATAATTATAATAATGAATTTTTGCTTTATTTTTATAGATGTGGAAAATGTCGACGCTACATGAAACTTATCATAGCAAAACCATCTCGATTGCATTGTTCGCATTGTGATGAAACATATAATTTGCCCCAAAATGGAAACATAAGAATTTATAAAGTAAATCTAAAATATATTTATGCTTTTTTTTGGAAGGAAATAATAATAAAATAATGTATTATTTCTAGGAACTGAAATGTCCATTAGATGACTTTGAGTTGGTAACTTGGTCAACAGGAAATAAAGGTCGCAGTTACCCATTATGTCCATATTGTTATAACCAGCCAGCATTCAGGGATATGAAAAAACATAGTGGTTGTAATCTGTGTCTTCACCCAACTTGTCCACAAGGATTTTATGTTAATGGTATTGCTAGTTGCTTGCAATGTGATAATGGAGTGTTAGTATTAGATCCATCATCTGGGCCTAAATGGAAAGTTGGTTGTAATAAGTGTGATGTTATATTCCACTTGTTTGAAGATGCACACAAAATCACTGTAGAAGAGAGTAAAGAATGCGATTGTGGAGCTCAGCTTCTAAAAATTGAGTATAAAGAGGTACTTAAAATCAAATAGTTTTTATTTTATTATCATTTTGATGCATTAAATTTAATGACATATTTATGTAAAATACTATTTAAATTTTAAATAAAATTTTTAGGAACGTACTCGATTGCCTCGTGATCTTATTGAAATGACTGGTTGCTTATTTTGCTGCGAAGAGTTTGGATATTTAGTTGAGAAATTTAGAGCCCAAGCATCTAAGCCAGTGTTTAATAGTCGTCAGGGTCGAGGGAAAGCTAAACATAAGGGTAAAGGTAAACCAAAACCACCTAAAGATAAAATGGCACAATTGGCATCTTATTTTGTATAAGATATTAAACAGGTAACTTGGCCCAATTAATCAATTATAAAATAATTAAATTTACCTAAGATATGTATTTGGTGTTACTGTACCTACTTTTTAATATAATATCTTGTTTACTATTTATAATGTTTCTTGAAATTTATAACTTAAGTCATTATGCTGAATCTCAAATTACAAATATATTTCTGGATATTGCCATTAAATGTGCAATATTGATTATATTTTAGTAATAAAATAATTTATTTAAGCAAAAGAATAAGTTATACGTGAATGATAATTTATAATTTATCTGTCATACAATCATATAAAAATTATTTAAATTTAATAAAATCCTAATTTTATTTAAGTAAAACAATAGTATTTTGTTTAATTTTTATAGTATTTTAATTTACTTAATAATTATCATTAATATTTAAATTAAACATATTTTTTTAAATAAAATATTTAAAATATTAACTACCTAGTATTTCTATTAAAAATAAACAGTCATTAATTTTATTGAATTTATTATGTATAATATTACACAATTAAACAATAACACTCAATTTTGATTGAACATTTTTTGCATGTTCTTATGTTTTCAATTTAATCCAATGTTTTTATTTTAATTTTCTTGCCAATTGAGTTGTACAATTTTATTTAGTTACCTATATAATTTAAGATTTTTTTTGAAATTTTACTTTAAGAAGATTCTGTGGTGTTAGTAACGATACAAAATAATAACAATCAAATAATAAGTATTATTAATTTAATAAATACCTAATGTTTTTTAATTAATTTGAAAACTTTATTTTTGAACTAAACTATAGTTATCAATAATCTAACAAATGAAATTATTTTTTTTTTATAATATTATTTAAAGTAACACAAAATTAACTGTTGAACTGAAGTATTTTTAATATATGAACACATGGTATACGACCACATTCTTTTTTTTTTAATAAAGATCTTTCAAAATATGTGTACATTTTCTCATGAAAACTAGTTTTAACAAAAATAATTTATTTAGTTTTCTTAACTTTTATGTGTGAACAAAATATTTAAAAAATGTGTACACATTTTCTAAACTGGTCCGATTATTTTATTTTTTATTCATTTTTGATTGTATGATTTGACAGAAGTTATCTTGATATTAATTCAATTAAACTTTTTTATTTTATAGTAATATTTATTGTTAATAAAACAAATTAGAAATTATAATATTATGCTATGCCAAATATGTTTTTATCCCTTGATTAATTCAAGGTTAAAAACCTTTGTGCTACTTATTTTGAAATAATTTTATTCAACTAATTTGTAAATTGACCTGTGTATAAGTTTCATTATTATTTATATCATTTTGAAACTGTGTTAGCATTATGGTAAATTATTAAAATTATAATTAATATAAATAAAATGTGTTTTTTTTCCCTTATTCATAAATATTTTAATTTTTCTTTGAATTATTTTTTGTCTTAAACAATTGATGTATGGAAAAGTTCATTGTTTATAATATAAAAAAAAATCAATACACTAAGACTTAGTAGTCCAATGGTGAAGCAAGAGGATTATTGTGAAACAATTGTCTTAAAGCTAATATATAGTAGTGAATAGGCACTAAGAAGATATTTGATATTTAAATATGTTTTAATGGATCAGAGATTATGATCTATGCCGGTTTTTATTTCAAAATATTAATAACAATCAAGTTTGAAAGAATGATTTATTCAGGTGTGATTTGGGGATTGCTGAAAAAAGTATAAACAAATTAATTGACTTGAGTATAATAAATAATAATATATAAGAAAATAAAAATATCGATAAAAATTAAAGCGCCCACTGACAAATGCATTTTGAAGTGTAAAAAAAAATTAATGTATTGGAAGCTAGAAAAGTGGAAATTATAATCTATTTTAATATCCAAGTCCATTAAGATAAAAACTATTAATTTAATCAAAATTACGTTTCAATTAGTGATCGTCAAAAAAGTAAGTAATAAATAAAAGAATATAAAAAAAGGATTTAAATACTATTTGAAAAAAAATAATTGGAGATGATCTGAGGTACTCGCAGGTATAACGTATAAATGCAATTTTCTAGTTGAAACAGAGATTAGAATCTATGTCAATTAGTAATTGAAAAGTCCCGCAAATCTAAAAAGAAATTAATAAATATCTATTGATATAGTACAAGAAATAAACTGTAAAAAGATCTAGGGGTACCCTCGGATAAATATATTTAAAAAGATTAAAAAATGTATCTAACCATTCCCAGCCCATTATTATTCATTTTATTTAGTATATGTATCATAAACTCTAAAAAGTAATGTCTGAAATTGACATATCTTAATATCTTACCCCTCCTCCCAATTTTTATGTCTATGGCTGTATCGCATAAAAAGATAGTGCTTAAAATCAATTGTTATGTTAATTGTCGTATAGCATGAGTATATCATTGTTGTCATATTAAAAGTGGTTAAGAGATAACTAATTTTCATAGTTACTTCGACAAATTATCCATTCTAAAATTTTATTTGGCGACAAAACATTTGCATACAAATAATTAATTCGTCCTGCATTGACGTACTGAATTCAAATCTGGAGCTCGACCAAAAATTCAAACTTAAATCTTCTCCAATCCTTTAAGTCGATTAGTCCCCGTCTTCTGACAAATACACTTTGGTATGTCAATAATCATACAATCCACGAAGACTTAAACATTCCAGATTCCAATTCTTCACATCCCCGCTTTTGCACACTATAAACAATTTCATTTTAATTCAAATAATCATTCAAACCCTCTAATTTCAAACCTCTCCTCCAAGACTCTCCGTGATAACTCTCCCCGTCGATTAAAATGCAATTAGCCTTGTGATTTACTTTACTAATTAAATAAATAATAATAAAAAAAAAACAACAATTTGAAGTAGTGTTGATGAATGTCTCTTCACTCAAGCCTCCAAACTATGTACAAAAAAATTATCATATTTACTTATTGTTTTATTATATTACAGATTGTAAATAGGTAAATATTTATTAAATAAAAAAAATTTAAATCTATAGAACTCTACGGATTTTTTTTTTTTTTTTTTGAATGGTTGTTTTTTGTGTGACGACAACGATATATTTATACTAGCTGTCATTTGACTGCTGACACAATGATTTTTTTTATGTCTGACAAGACAGTCACCGTTATGCAAAAAGTATCCTTAATGAAAAATAAAACAAAAACTACGGAGTTATACAAATTAAAAATTTTAAAAATATTGACTTCACTACATTTTGCATGACGACGAAGATATTTTAACTGATTATGAATGGATATACATAGGTACACATATACTCGTAATATAATAAATAATTATGTTGACTAATACATTTATTTTCGTATGTGCTTGTAACGATATAATACATAGATAGTAATGCGACGTTTACCATGAAAATACGATATCGCGTGCGTATTATAATTTAATATTATTATGCATTTCGATGATAATCAAACATTATACGCAGACTCCTCCTGTTGCACGGACCGCGTGTTACATCATAGGAAGAGGATCACGACCATTAGAAAGTGAAATCAACGTACGCGCAGTGTTTGAATACACCGTGACGAGTCTACAGTCAATAAAGCATATTATACGCGAGTACCACCTGGTATAACTACCTAGTTATACGCGTTTTAATACTACATCAAACACACGCAGCCACGCAGGTAACTAAACTGTCAATTTAATATTATACATTTTAATGATATAGGTACGTGTAAGGTTAGTGCCTGAGCTTATTAAATTCTAGACGCTGACGAGCGGTCAAACGCAATTTTTATTTTTAGATTTTGTTAAACATTTAATTATGTCGTTATGACTATTTTATTATTCGCGAGCACTCAAAAACTTAACTAACGAGCTTTATAATACAAACATCATACCTGCAGTATGAGTAATTTACATATTGCGACTTGGGAATTGGGATTACTTTTGATCGATTCATATGGGTACTCGTCGTTGTTAGTATGTACCTACAGATTATTAATTTAAACAAATTCGAACGCAAATTATTTAAAATTTAGTCATCCTGCAAATCGTTATTGTCAATAATTGAAAGAACAATTCTGGCAACCATGAAAATATCTATATGATTAATTTTTTATTAACTACCTATACTTATGTGTTATATACTGAGTAATTTATTTTATTTCTCATTATTTAAAAATCTATTAATGCTTTTGAAAACACTATTTATGGTTATAATTTTTAAGTTATTTATTTATTTATATTTTTTTTTTTTTTATGGATAATATACATTTTTAATAGTATATTCTGAAGCATAATATTTTTAGGAGTATTTTGATACATAAAAATCGAAATTCTGACTAGTAGCTTATAAGTTATTAGTATTTAAAGTTTAGGTGAGCAGGATAGTTGACTAACATTTTGCGGTGTAATCCCGTACAACACCACACTACTCATCTATTTAGTATTTAGTATTTATTTATTTCAACTTACAATATACTACATAGGTACATATTATTATATAATATTTACATATTTATATCTAAAGTTGATACCTACTCCCTGTAAGCAAGCTTGTGGCGGGAGTAGGGAGCCTTTTACATACTATTTACATTTAAACACAGTTAATAAGTAACCTTAATTCAATTTTTAACATAATAAACTTAATAATTTATTGGTAATATCTAAAACAAAACAAATAAACATAAAAACAACAATAATAAATGAGACACTAGTCAAACGATCGCATGTACATATTTTTAATCGCTAATTTAAATGTATTTATATTATATATTTGTATTTATACTTTAAATAGTTATAACTTAAAACGTACTTGTCGGAATTTCGGTTTTTATGAAAACAATTTTGTATTAGAGTATTAAATTAAAAATTTATGTTATTTTTAAAAAAAGTAAATAACTTAAAAAATTATAACCAAAAGTAATATTTTCAAAAGCGTCAATAGATTTAAAAATAAAGAATGATTTTCGATAAATGACTCCTTGTATAATATTTATTACTATGTATTTATTTTTTACTATTTAGTCTATACCATGACAAATTTATTGCTAAAGCAATGTTAAATGAATCGTTAAAGACGTTAAAGTAATATTTATTCGGTAGACTTATGACTTTATTATTATTTATTACTATCATTTATAATTTAAAAGCAATGACTTATATTTATTTTACCTTAATATAAAATATTTATGAACAACCCGTAAAACATATTCTGTGGAAGTGTGGACTGTGGTTACCGCCGTTACACTAAACATATAAGTAGGTATTAAATACCTATATACTAGTTTAGTAGTATGTACTATAATCACATTTATTAATATAATCTTTATAATTAGACTATTAGCCACTATTTTCCGTAAAAAATTGTGCTACACATTTTTCATGTATAATGATATGATATAGAAACGTAAGGACAAAGCCCCACATGGCCTCCTCTACATTATTATAATTTTTAATTAGATAATAGATATCAACAATTATTTTGGTAGGTAATAATTCTCTTTTTTTAATCAAATTGCATATTATTCTTTGGTAATTACTAATCTATTTTTATTTAAAAATTATGAAATATAAATCTGAAAACAATAGACACTGTTTACAAATACTTCATATTGCGTATTTTTATATGGGATATATTATTTAAAGTTTAATTGATATGTTTGATTCCTCATAAGTTGTTTTGCTTAAACTTGCCTCCTGGAAAATACATTCTTATCACTGTTGTTGTAAGGCAAGCAGATGAACTAGACCTTGACTATGCCCTTTTTTTTTGTCAGAAAGCCACTTTATAACAATTGTATGAGAATCTACATTGGAAATATTTCACATCTTTATTATAATATAAACTGAATTTTAAATAATTACTTGTAATAACGATTACCTTCCACTAGTTTTAAAAATATTATAAGATGATATTTTCCTCAAAATTTATTTTTGATTAATTCTTTTATCTTTAATAAAAGTCTTATTTATTAGCACACATTTCTCAAATACTTATTCCTTAGTACATAATTTCAATTTAGAATTACAAAATTTGTGTCGGTTTCACTAAAAAATAGGGGCTGAAGACTATAACGTATTGTTGTGTATTAAACGTTTAATGTCATAATTGTTGTATAATGTAACAAATAAACGTGTTTTTACAAATATACTAGTTGATTGAATAACTATTGTCTTTAAATTTAATAGTCATTATAATTATTGTTATTGAATCATAGCCTAATCTTTGATTACCAAAATGTGTCTATTTATGGAATTTTCTCTTGTTGTTTTTTTACTTTTTTGTCAATTCACAAAATTAACAAACATTGGAAATAATTGGTCAATTAAAAAAATTATAAATCATGAAAAAAAATCTTTTAAAATAATGAAATTTGCTTAAATTATTTATATATATATATATATATAATATTGTAAATACTTTTTCTATGTACATATTTTATATTTACTAATAGATCGACTATTTTAAAATAATTGTGTTTTTTTCGTCTTAACAAAAAATTTCCCAAAAAAACGACCAAGAGGAAGACCTTGTCAGAGTTAGACAGGGTGAAAAAAGATATTTTAGATGTCGACAACTCAAAACGATTGGATGACGCGATAGATCAGAATGGATGGAGAGACTGGGTGGGGAAGCATGAAAAGGCCTCAACGGCCTATATAGCATAAAAAAAAAAAAATTGAAAGTTGTTTAATTTTCATAATTATTTTTTCGTTTTAGTTTTCAAATTTTTATTTTTTTTTTTAGAGTTTGATCTTAAATCAAAATCATTTCAATAAAATCTATTACATATTCTTTTATTTTTCAACAAAAAACTACTCTCATTATCAACTTTCAAGGAATTTCTGTTTTTTCCATGGCTCAGGTCAAATATTTTGACATTACTTTAATTAAAAAACTATTTAGATGGGGTCCCCACTTAAAATTTAAAAAACATAAAATCATTAAATGCTAAAATAAATTTAATATTTATAGATCATTGCCAAGACTAATTGAGGCATATTATGATACTCGAATTTAAGGCTATTTCAAACCAACTAAATTAAAAACAATTCGAGCAATTATTTCTCTATGAATAAAAACGTCCACTATTTTTTTTATTCACCACTCTTTTAAATGACCTACGTATTGAAACATTTGAAAATGTAGTTATTATTTATTTTAAACGATTTCACATTAGATTATTTCACCAAACTTAATCTATTAATCTCAAACAATTGCATAGAATTTATTCCTAGATAAAGTGTCAGCCCCTTATAATGTCCCAAATTATCTAAGTGTTGTAATTTTTAATTTGAAAAAATCGATGTCGCGGTTTTCAAGGTACCTACCTAACTGATAACTTCTTATAAGGGATCTATCACTGGATAGCTTCCCTTTTTTATTTTTAAAGTCCTTTTATACATTGTTTTCAGTTAGCCTACTGCTGTTTTTGCATGTTTTTTATTTGTATATATTGTAAATGTTATATTTAAAAAAAAAAAGTTTTTATTTTTTTGAACATTTATAACATCATACTCTTTAACTAAATATTTTTCAGAATTTAGAGATTTAAAAAAATAGAATTTTTAAAGAACATTTACTTATACTTATTATTCAAAGTTGAAATAAGTTATAATTAGTTAATGAACTAGTAGTTACTCATTTGGAATATGAATTTTATAGTAATCGGTAATAATGGTCACAGAAAAAATGGCCAAAGTAGAATAAGCCATGGAAAATTAGTCAAAGAGAGGGTGAGATTGGAGGTTGCCTAAATATTTGCGTGTATAATATACATTTTAGTTTTTACATATTGTATAATTATTATATTTAAAATAGGCATATTATTATGATTCTTTTTCTAAAAATCCATGCGTAATTTCGATTATAAAAGTTACAGTATCCACTTAATTTGTGGTCTAATTTAAACTATAGTAATTGTGTGCAATTGAATGCAATAAAATAGTTATCACATGGAACATTAATTAAACATGTACATTTTTTTACTCGGAATAAAAGTTATAATGTAGCAATTCATGACTATATACATGAAAAAACTATATCATAATGATACTATAGTAGGTCCATACTAGCTACAATTATAGTCATTTTAGAAGTATTTACGTCCTCTTCCCTAGATCCCCTTGACCGATTTTTAAAAAAAATAATTGTTTGCATTTTTAAAAAACATTTCTTCATAGATGGATATTTTTATGATGCACATAATATACCCGTCTGGCGTCTATATTAGTCATTGCCCATTGGTGTTCAAAATAGACATGTGACTACAAAAGTCAAATTGTCAAATAAAATTTAATGATAATTAGTAAAACAATGCTTAAGTGTGAGCTGTAGGTTCTAAAAAAATAAACATATAATATATAAATAATAAATATGAAGTATTTTAAATATGCATACACTTTATTATGTATATTATGTTAAATAATTTTAGGTAAAATAATAATACTATAATAGTTATTGCTAAACTAGCTGATCGATATCGATCGGATAAGAATAGATTACGTGAATGATGACAAGTCTAATCCATCCTTATTGAAGACATATCACTGGAATATAAAAATTATGCCAGATGAAATCATTGATAAGTTAAGTCTAAAAAATAGAAAGTTTGATTTCGTGTTATAAATGTTAATAACTGATTATGAAGGTATAAATAATATAATAAAGTAATAATTAATAATGTTTAAATGCCATTACATGCATATAGGCATAAATCATTAAATATAAATTGAAACTATACTTACTTAAATACTAAACCACATTTATACTCAAGGGTATTAGATTTTGTTTTAGAAAGACCTACTTTTATTTAACTACCGGAACGACGTTTAATCGGTGCTGTATTAATGTATTCTAGTCCAATATGTTTATGTAGATACTATGTATTAAATAAGTACTTATTAGTTACCACCCATGAAATTCGTTACAACGCCCACGCGTAATGACTAACGATTATAATATAAAAGCCATCGCCACGTAAGCGCTGTACTTAAATGGGCGTACCTACTTAAATCTCATACAGGTACAGACAATACAGTTACGTATATTTCTGCAACGGTATAGTCAGACGTTTTATAACCTTTTTTATTCAACGCCCTTTTTTAAATTTTCAATGACCCTCGCTCCCCCGCTCCCAAACTATAAGTTGAAAATAATTTAT
Source organism: Melanaphis sacchari (assembly GCF_002803265.2). Classification (NCBI taxonomy): domain Eukaryota; kingdom Metazoa; phylum Arthropoda; class Insecta; order Hemiptera; family Aphididae; genus Melanaphis; species Melanaphis sacchari. Next base: position 1,325,102 of record NW_020271327.1, on the reverse strand, counting down.
TTTAAATTTGAGAATTAAATTTTTGTATAGTATACTTTAAGAGTTCTGCCTATAGGTATTTATATATTATTATAAATTTTTGTAGTTAAAACGCATCCAATAGCAATATTGAAATACATAATATTATGCTGAAGTATGCCCTTTTAAGTTATAGTTGTTTTGGTAGCACCCGTAAATTCGACGGTTATATCGAATCAAAAACTCCAACTCCGTCGGAGTTTGTTATTATTATTACGCATTAGACGTTGCAACAAGTGATTTTGACTTTTTGCTTATTGCTTATGAGTTGGTTACGGACTTATATGATTCAGTGTTTTAATGTTTTACAAACACAAAATATCTACATGGACGACAATAATATTATTATGCGATCGTGTAATATACGTAACAATATAGTCTCTACTACCTACCGAGTACCACCAACACGATATTATGCACAAAACTGTTATACGTCACGACTGGACGTCGTCGTATGTATACGCCTTCCGCGTGCATATGTGTGAGTACCTATATCGTGTCGGGACGTTAACCCTCGGGCGTCGCTTAAGTACGTCGTCGCGTTCGCGTTCGCGTTATTATAATAATAATAATATAATATACGTCATGGGTGAACGATCGTATATGCGTAATGCGTATATGTATATTATAATGTATATGTGTGTATAATGATAATAGTCTTATGTGTACATAATAAATAATAATAATAATAATAATAATTGTTATACTGTAATATAATATTATACTCACCGCAGTTACATAGAGTTCAAACACTTTCCCCGCTAAGTAGGTAAGAACTATTAGTTGAAGACCAAGTCGAATTTTAAAGGGTGGCTTGAAATTTTTATTTTATTTTTTTTTAAAGTTTGTTTTGAAATAGGCAAACAAGGATACGTATTATTACCTCCCTCCTTCAAAGCTATCGATGTTCTAAATATTTTTAATCCCTATCTATTATAATTATATAGATACAGTACGTATAAAAATTACAGTAAATAATAATCAAACAAAATATTTTGATAACAGAAAAAAACCGAAAACTCACTAATCTTTTAGATTAGTTTATTGAAGTTTACCTTTAATAAAAATGTTCAGGATGAAATTGGTCCGCTAAAGATAACTCTATATTGATTCCAATAATAGGCAAAATAGAATAAAATATATAGGTACATATTTGTAAATAAATGATAAATCGTTTAAGTATATCAAATTATATCTATTGAAATAATAATATTTGTAGAACGTGCTAAAATGAACTTAGTAAGGGTAGGTGTGGTGTGTATAGATATTATCAGATATTCAGATATGAACATTTTTAATATTATAGGAATTAGGCAATAACCAAATAAACAAGCAGTTACCTATGTTATCATGAATAAATTATAACCTTATAGAATTTTTATGTATAATTATAAATACTTATAGATTTGTTGATATCTTTCTTTACAAGAACTGTCCTGAAATGATATAACATTTTTTTGCTAATGATGATGTAGTATCTGTAGTGGAAATAATTTTTTCGAGAACATGATTTGAAATTTAAACGAGTAGTTTCTGAGTTATCCTACTTTATGTATATCATATACATAAAGTAAGATATACCTACTCAACGTTGAGTGTAATATAACTATTAACTAATAATCCTTACTTTTTAGATTTAGAAACCTCCTAACCTGTAATATGACTGTATTAACCTTTATACAGTTATATAATACAATTTGAAAAAATTGCATTGACTAGTGACTACATAGCTATAAATATTACTGGTTATTGATTGTTATACTTATACATCATCGGATTTCCTTAACAATTCTTAGACAATAGAATAGGTTCTCGTTTGAAGAAATAAGTTTGCCTCGTTATTGTAGGTTATTTACTGTCAATCCTTAAAAAAAATTTTGTATTCGAAAACAATATAGGGTCCTAAGTATTTAAAATTAAATTATTCAAAAATTAGATTTTGAATACGACCGTGCACGTAATTTTATTTAAAAAAAGGGTGGGTATGATTCAAAATTCACTCTGTACCGCGAAGTGCGTACAGTGTACCTAAACATAACATAGTGTACATAAGTACATAGTGCTTTACTATGATCGGCATGATCTAACACATTCAAATGTAATTTGAGTGTATAATATTATAAGATCTTCCTGATACATCTACAATTGTACATAATATATATTGAGATATACCTATTACATACTATGCATACCTATATTTAAAATATTATTATTTATGATTTATCGACTACCGACCGTGAACCGCTACGCTAATACTGTAATAATATAATATTATAACATTTGATTGTGTGCGCTTTGCCCTACTACCCGTGTTCGAAATTTGAATAGGAAGTAGGAAAACCAGAAACTCATAAATCATCAATAATAACACGGTGTATAATTATGTCGACACAGCACGATAGAATATTATGTATTATGTAGGTAACTATATAGCTTCATTATATCCAGGCGGCTAGAAAAAAATATATAATAATCGCGACATTGGCGGTGCGAGGTACCTACACTACAGGTAGTATGTATGGTGTATACCTGTGTAGACTTTGGGGTAAGAGTATCAGCTCGCACACAATAACGTGACGGCGTGCGCGTGTAAATATTATATACTCGTATAAAAAATATAATATATACCTATATGTAGTATATATCTATCGTCGTAAAAAGCTTTTGATTTCGGGTCAAGATCACGCGCTCGGGAATTACATATTATACATACACGTATACTCCGATTGTAATATATAGCCGCCGCGCCGAGGGGAACCCCCAAAGCCTTGACCATTGCGTAACCGGATCTTGGTCGGCACGTTATGACGGTATCTACGCTCGGCGGCGTTCATACATAACTCGGGACGCAACAGCGCGTTTGACATAATACTACATAACGAGCACGACTACGCAGACGACGCTCTCGCGTATTATTATTATTATTTTTTTTTTTACATTTTCATCCGGCGTGTTCGTTTTCATGGCCCGCGATCGGCACACTGTCCGCGGATAACTACTTCTCTATACTGCGACTAAAATACGCTGTGAGTACCTATATATTACAAATTAGTAATTACAATATAATATATTAATTTATGTTATTATTACGTACCTATACATACCTGCTACTATTATAGTATTTTTATAGATACCATCCACATGGCCACAAATCGCACGCTTTATTAACGCATTTATTCAAAATTTGATTTTTGTAATTTTTAAATATTCTTAATACCATATTTTCAAATTCTTAAGATTTTTTTGCACCAGGTAGGTACTTAAGGAGTGTCTTGTGAGTCGTGGAGATACAAACTTCTGTTTTTCGAATGACAACTCCCTTTTTTACAATAAATTGTTTAGTGTAAAATTTTTCTAGCAATATTGACGTTTCAAAATTCAAGTTCAAATGAGTAGTTTTTGAATTGTTTAACTTTGTGTACTTGGGATAATAGATTTATGAATCATGATAATGACTATGGTCATCTGCTAATTTAAATAATTTATATTAATCTATCAATATTGATAATTTACAGGAGTGCTCCAAGTATAATTACTAGATTCAATATAATATCTATTTTATATTTTTTATAACCATTTTTAAGGACTAAAAAACAACTGAATTAAATTTTGAATTAAGTACACCAAAATCTTCAAAAAAATATATCCATTAAATAATTTACAGTAAAAAAGTTGAAATTCGAAGTTTTTATCTATATAAAGTACTCCATAAGCAGTACAAAATATCTCAACAACTTAAATATATGATTTTTAATTATATATATTTTAAAAATTCAAAAAATTGGAATTTGAATAAATTTATTTTCAAATCAAAAAAGGTAGGTAGTGGATACCGCTCTGCCATACATTAGGTTCACAGTGGGTCACTGTTATGGGTATATTATACTTGAATTCAATGATATTATAATTGTATACAAAAAACGGTTCTAACTAAATATATTTCGTGATATGTTTTTTGATATAATTATTAAAGTAATTTATTTTATTTTTAATATTAGAGTAAATTGATATCAATTTTTCCAAAATATTGCATTTATTATATAATTAGTACTTAATTATAATAATAATACATTTTTATGCCGTATTAAATCAATTTATATAACTCAATATGCTATAAAAATTTTTTGTAAATACCGTTAAACAGTAAAAATAGATTATAATAATAGATAATAATATCTTAAAAAAAAAAAACCAAAAATTTCATTGCGTATAGTAAAGTGCATAATAAAATAATAAATGTTCATAATATATGAATAATGTTTTTAAATTATAACAAAATAATTAACATTATTCGCTATTTATCGTTAAAATAAATAATTTCAATCAAATTAGAACTTCAAATATCTATAAAAAATAATTTTTTTTAGATTTTATGGTTTTAATATGAATTATTTATAATTTATATAAAAAAAAAAATTGTATTCAATATCCAAAACTTATATAGAAAAAGATAAAAAAAAATATGAATTTTTCCTGACCAAGGGTCCATGCGGTGTGTCCCTTCAAGTAATTTGTCTGTAATTATGTATACCTACAAATTACAATTAAAAATGTATTGTGGCACAAAAATAAACCATTGTAATCTGTATAACGGTTGAATTTCGAATATTATTTTTATAGATGAAACACGTCAGCAAAGTACGATACATAATGAAAACTATTATTTAAAAATAAAAATTGTATTTAAAATTATTTTGACCACCCCCCCCCCCCCCCCAAAAAAAAAAAAAAAAATCAATTCTTACCACACGTCTGGGTAAAATTTATTAAGATAATACATATTGTAGGGATAGATATATCTAATATATAATAATATATCCATTTTGTAATTTATTAAATGACCAATTGTAACGCCTAAGTTATAAATTGATATATGACACAAATATATTTTGTCTGGTTCCGCATACCTATCCATAGCTTAATGTATAAACTATAAATATTTAAATAAAAATTAATTTATAATATATTATATATATGTACGTATATATACCAGTAAAAAAAAATTGCTCACAAGCCAATGTAGGTACACTGTAAATATATTATTTCGTTTATACATTTTGACACGTTTTAGCCTTGTCCTCCTAAATCTAATTATTTTACGAAACACGTACTTATACAGGAGTTTTTGTTTACTGGTACCTACTGAAATCTCGGCATTGTAAACATTTATTACCAGCTATTTTAAGGATATAATCATTAAACAAAAATGCTTTACTATGATATAGGATATTAACATTAAATATTATACTAATAGTCACTTTTTTGAACTGTCCATTTGTATTAAACGTGCATTATACTTAGTATATTAATGTATTCTTATTTTCATAATTATCAAATATTATTATACGTTTAGTACTGTAGGTGTCATGTTTATTATAATAATAATTATTTTTAGATAAAATAAATCATATAAACTATAATAATATCACAATTGTGTACCAAAATATATAATATGTAAACTGTATTGGAGCGTGGAGAGTGGAAACTAAAGACCCATATATGTGTGGGCACTAGATTTCTATCTGAATTATACCGCATTACCTACAATCTACATAATAAAAACTCAATTTTCATAAATGTTTTCATTATTTTTTATATAAGCCACAGTATCGTTTTCGTCACTGCAAGGACGCGTGCCAATTGGTGTGTGAGTATATTATTTATACGAATATACGCACTTAGATTCTTATTATATAATTGAAACAAATCTAATTCACGCGCCTCGCACCCGTCAACGCTATCGATACATACAGGTATAATAACTGTGATATTAAGGGGAAGGTATGTATATATAATTTACATATATATATATGGTATACAATGTATTTACATGATAAATATTACGCAAAATAAAAAAAAATACAGTCTTATTAGAGAACGATTGTTTAAATCGAGACGAATGTGTATATATAATATATAATACACATTTTTCGCAATATTTGAACGAGCAATTTTTTAAAAAAAAACACCCATACAAACATATATTATATTATATGTATCTACCTACTGTATATATTGCGTTTTCGATAATAGTTATTGAAATTAAAAAACTGGTCATAAATTGAAACGATTAAATCAATAACACTCTATATTCTATTATATTTAGACAATGTGTAATTTATTTTTTGTAACTCTTTTCAAAGAAAAATAGTATGTGTATTGTCTAAAAAAAAAATGGAAATATTCAGCAAGCATTACCTTAAATAAATCTTAAATAAATAAATAAATTTCCATTATTCATTTTTTCTATAGATTCATGTAATTACAAATTTACAAAGTTTTACGTATTTGTACAATTTTATTGTCTAATTTTGAATAAATCACATTTTATTCTGCGTAGGTAGTTTATTTATGTTATTTGTATACATAATTTTGTATTATTAAAATTTAAAATATTTCATACATTTTTAGTGGCAATAACGTTTATTGTTCAATACTATTATGTACTACATACAAGTGGTTCTAGACATTTAATTAAAATTTCCAGTTTACGCAAACAATTAAACGTGTAAATGTGAAAACATGTTAATTATGTAATTGATTCACAATTTAAGATTGGTTAATTTATAATAATAGAGTTGATATAATACATTGGTTTTTAAATCGATTCTAGTTAATACATTTTATATATTATATGGCAAATAATGTACTAGATGTAAACTACGTTTAAATATACAAGGTTTTGCTTTTAAAATTATATGAGAAAAACATATAATTAGAAATTCTTAGCTGAAATGTTATAGATTATGTGTTAATTTCATGTAATTAATTAAAATTTTTAAGTTATTAAAACATCTATAAAAGTACATATTATGTGAATTCAGACTAGTTATAACTATTATTGGCCCGGATAATAATTTTTACCGATAAAATTATGTATAGTAAATATTACTCGAATAAATCTACTAGTAAAAATAATTTATGATAATCGTGTATAAACTACATATCTAGTCGAAAGTTGCTTGATATGTGGGATGAAAATGTACAGTGTTCTTCCACGTCGTCAGCAGTGTGAAAATAAAAAAATATAACGTTACTTAAAAATGAATATAGTTATATGTATAAAATAATCAATTATCTAATTAAAATAATTAAGGCCTATAGAGTTATACTTTTTAAAAATAAATAATTATATATTACATATAACAAACATAATGATTTCATAAATTAAAAATTAAAAAAAAACCTTGCTTTGCTGTATACCTAGAATGTATTTCATTTAGGTACCTCGTAAATTACGTAGGTCACTAAAATAATGGGTGAGTTAAATTTTAAGATATCGTATATAATACACAGCGTTATTTATATAAAAAATGATTTTGAGCGAGAGTTAAGAGACATTTATATATTTTTATGTTGTATTTTATAGATAATGTTATTTGTATTGTTGGTAATTTGAACTAATTTTTATCAAAAATATTATTAAAAATGTAAATTTTAAATAACACTCATTCAATATACACTGCGCAATTAAACCTGATGACCTAACTTTTTATGTACAAATTGTACTGTGTTTTTACCCACTATATTCCTAAATACATTCTTTCACATTTCTAGATAAATTAGCTGTCTACTAATGATATAAAATCGTTACTCCAAAATAGCTAAATCAATAATTCAAAATTATTTATTTATGATTAGGATAGGCTAACCGTTGAAAACCAAAAGTTAATGAATAAAAGTCAATATATGTCAGGTTCTTGATGAAAAAATCATAAATTTCTACAAATCTCGAGTAACAACTAAGTTCTATTGTCCTACCAACAGCTAATTAAGCTAATTATATTATGTTAACTTTTGACAAGCTATTCACATGAAGCACACATGTGAAAACAAAACAAAAATCAGTCAATACAGAACTCCATCTTATAAGGTCTCTTTTAAAATCTAAACGGTCTTTGACTACCAATAACTTAAGATAATATTTAAATCAATAATCTATATTTTGGTTATTTCATATTCACTTTTCGGGCTTTGCTAAACTATCTGATTCAAAAACCTTACAAATCTTGTAAATTTCAATATGTGTATGTATATGTCAACGTCAAATAACCTCTACCTCTTAATATGTAGGTAACAAACAAAAATGTCCACCCTGGCCTAAAACTACTTTTTTTTTAACATTTGAAAAATTGTTGAAATTTCACTAAACCACATTACATTCAAAACTAAACACCCAAAACAATCCTTTTAAGTAAACAATTACTTACTATTCTATCATATCTTTTTATGAAAATATCCGTAAAAGATTTAAAAGATGTAATGTGCAAGGAGCTTTCTAAATAAAACACAATTGAGTAGCAGTGCTGTTAGCTATTTTTTGGTAATTTTCAATTGTTAAGTTTTATCTAATTAATTGACCTAATTTTCTCATAATACTTTTTTTAAATATTTAGTTTTCCCGTCTATTTTTATTAGTTTTTACAACTCTTAAGAAAATTACTAGGTACTTCCTACTTTTGATCCTAAGTTTGAATCAAATTTGATCCAGAACACGATTACAAACACGGAAAAACCACATAATTTTAATTCCAATATAAGTTCATACTTAACACCGTTCAGAATCTAAAATTTGAATTCAATTTATACGCATTAAATTTTACTGTTTAGAATATCATGGCTAAGTTTATGATTGACCTTTTTACAATTTTTAATTATAAAAAAAAAACATTGTAGATACATATATACTTCATTTTAAAATTAGGTCTTAATAAATAAAAATAAAAATAAAATAAATAATTTTAGTAACTTTCTTAAGATTATGTAGAATGTATAATGAATTTTTGGGCCACCAAGTTATAAACATTGTAATTATATTTAATTATTTTAATCACACATGTTGTCGATATGAACTTTGAATTTTTAATTGTTCTTAAATATTTTTAAGAATATGAATTTTTTTCGCTGTAATATTACCAATTATATTTATAAATTACGAATATTCTTTAAAAAAAAAGTCAACTGGTTTGTGTGTTTTCGAAAGTAAAACCTGATTATTTGTCCTCATGCGAATCATTACACATATATATAATATTGCGCACTTCGCATATGTTACAGTAAAGTAGTCAACAAAACAAAATTGTAGTAAATTATATACTAATTATTAAGTAGATAATAACGCATTAAACATATTTTGTGAATACTTAATATTATACACTACTGAATATATTCAATAATCTGAACGATACATATTATGTACGAATTCTGGTTAAAATATGTAAATTAGAATTACGACGAAATATGCTGTATGTAAACGCATTTTTTCTAAAAATAGTTGTGGAAAAAGAAAGCACTGACAATGACATAATTGAAAATGAATCGATACTTGTTATACCATATTTTAGTAATAATATCATGTTCACAATCACAATACCTACACTAAGAGTTCAAACGGTTTTTAGTATGCCGCGAAGAGTTGTAATCTAATAATAGAATATATTTAAATATATATACGGCACGGTCTTCGTATAGAATATTCTAACATGATGGTAGGTGTAGACGGATGTCGGATAGATGATATCAATAATAATCATTTCAACATTTTTTTTACATTTTAGCATTTTTAATAACTTACTACAGCAACAAAATCGTATACATAAGCATATATTATAATAAATAATATACGTATATCTGTGCGTTGTTTATACTTTGATTTTACGTGTTGGCATGCATACTTGTATATATAAAAATTACGGAGTAAAAAATATGTGAGGCACGTATACTTAATAGTTAGCTCGTGTGTAAGGTGGCTTTTATCATTAAGGGCCGTTGTCTTGTGGTGGAATGTTATTCTATAAATGGATATTTTCGTGGATCTACTGTATTGCTATATAATGTGAGTGATTAAAACCCAATTTGACTTGATGAGAAATACATAATATTATTAATCCTAACGTGAAAGTATTTAATTTTGTTTCGACGAGTAGGTGTGCTGTGTTACTTGTATAACATTATACATACACGATGCACCTATACTGACTAATAACTTATGATGAAATAAATGTATTGAAATTAAAACACATAATATCATGTCATAGTTCATAATATTATATTTTTTAGGTACTAATAAAAAATATTGAAGTATATACCTAGTTGCGACGTGTTGAGTTTATTTTTATTACCTATATATTTATATGTGTGGTACACTACATAACAGTTAAGACTTATTTTTAATTTTCACTACGTGCGTGGGAGAAATTTGAATAAAATTACTTTTTGTTTTATTTTCTATTGTCTTTTACGTTGATACCTAAATAATACTTTACTATGTTCAATGTCTTTTGTCTTTATATCCACTGGATTTGGATGTATCCTATCATTATTCATAAAATTTTGATGAAACAAGGTTATGACTTACGATATTATTTAGTCTTCCTCATTGTGTTTTTAGGTACTTTATACAAGACGATCATATATTTTTTTATGTAGGTATACACACACACTTCATGTGTATACCTATATCGATAATTAAATTTGTATACAAAACAACTGTTCTTGCGTGTCGGCGAAGAAAAATGACCATATCGCTTTATAATGTTGTAGTCTAACCGTCTAAACTAGAGAAAATGGATAAAAAATTAAAATACAATGTCGAAATCATGAATGGAATAAGAGTGTGGCTGGTGGTTCATATGTATATACGTAGAATGCGGGAGGGAAATATAACCCGATACAGAATTGACAGACTAACCATAACAGTCATCGTTGTCATTGCCTATCGAACGGAACGAAAGTGAAAACCTAGTTTCCATTTCAATGTATTTATATATTTTATATTTTATGTATTTAACATTTTTACGCGAGTGTGTCAAAATACTTAAGTATTAACGTATCATAGAATAATATATACCAATTTTATTTTTATTTGTTGTTTGGCGATAAGGAGTTTATAGCATAATATACGCTAAACCGTATTCTACTGCAGGTATAAAAATATTTTAATATTTCTGTTGATGCGTGTAAAAATCTATTCAGTATTGAGTATTGGCTAAACGAATAGACTTATAAATGTTTAGGAGCTTGAATTGTGTTTTAACCGTTTGAAGGTTCCGATACGATTTCTCAGGGTCATTGATAATAATATGTATATATAAACAAATATAGTATATATAGTAAGTACTACATGACCATGAAATACAACTACCTATAGAATATTTTACTAGGCGAACTTTTGTTGAAATTATTGTTAAAGAACATTATTAACTATTGTTCGTATTGATATTTAAACATAATTAGTCATCGGAAATATTTTTTTATTTGTGATGTACACTTATTTTGTATACAAATTCCGTAGATAGCAATAAACCGACCTTATGATAAATTATCGCTTAAAAATATTCTATGCAATCTTAATATGAATTAAATAATATGAAAATAATAACAATATATGAAGTACAATAATTCTGAGAAAAGAAATGTATAATTATACTATTTAAATACTTCCACTTTTCATTAATGTTGGTAACTATTCTAAAAATTATTTTATGTTTATTATCGGATTTACTGTTGTTGATAGATCATACACTATATTTTATTAGTACCTACATACCTAATATATAGTGAAGTTACTATACACTATACAATATACATTATACATCCATACATATTACACAGATATGTATTATTTTGTCGCTGTTACATTAATAGTATACAGGGTTAACCAAATTATGCGTTACAAAATCGGCGAAGATTGATGTAGAATGATTGAAGATTTTAATGTAATCCTAATCAATTTTGCAACGTAACATTTGGATTATAGGTATTGTTTAACAGCTTTGTACGTATACTTCATTTACGACAAGTTTTTTTTTTTTTTGGACATGAACAATAAATTATTTATCTTGACGGTAACATTTTGATGACCGTATTCATTGGTTTAATTTTAAGATAAATATAGTTTCGACTTTCGAGGTACAATAACCTTTATTCTTGATTTAAAATATTAGAATCACAGTTTTGAATATTGAGATAATCGTTGAGATAATCGCTATTGAAATATATGGTATTATGGTATAACTGTGGATTTGAAAACAATTTGTGTACATAATATCTACTTACCTACCCCGTTTAATCTTTTCGCTATTAAATATCTTTCGATGACTGGTAGTGATAACTATCCAGTGGTCGATATGTATCTCATTTGATACAGCACCTCCAAATTTCATGGAGTGCCAACTATAACATATATATATATATAAGCGAACGGATATAAAGTTTTATTTATTATTGAAAAAACTTATAATCAATATTTCAACAAGTTAGATTTAGTATTTCGTTACAATTTTTGCAGTTCCACTGTAATTTACTTACATGTATTTACCTGAATATTTAAATATCTAATTGTTTAGAATATAATAATTAAAAGGAGTACTTAGAAATATTTTTTCAATAATAAGAGAACTTCGTTCTGAACGCGTTACCCTCAATTCTAACCTATACTAAACATAATGATAATTAATAAGGAGATTGGTAATATTTTTTAAATACAACTTGATTTTTAAAATATTTTAGAAATTTATGTTTAAATTAAATTTTATTATGGGTTCTGAATGAAGAGTTTTATTGATTTTACAATAATTTTTATTTCTTCCATTTTATTTTTACTGCATAAATGTTTTTGAGTAGATATACTGAACCAAAAAAAATTATCTATACTTCTCAGTTCTCTTTAGATTAAAAATTAACTGAGCTTGGTATTTCAAAAAGATAATTTTTCGATATTCTTAAGATGTTTTTTTTTTTTTTTAATACTGTAAAAAGCTTTTAAAAGTATACTACTTTTTTAGTGATTGTTGAACAATTAAACTCGACTGTTAAATTCTAAAAATAATGATCTGGACTCCAGAGGCTTACAATTTTTACACTGTCAACAAATGTCTTAAAAAATATAAACGTTAAACGCATGTTAAAATATGCTTCGAGTCAATATTTATGAAACTTAAAATATAAACAGAAAACTATAAAGTGAAACTTTGATGAAAAGAATTTTTCATTTAGATCATATTTAATAAATGGTTCAAACATTAAATTAGACTAGACCTAGATATTTAGTTCAGTTCTATCATCTAAATAATCCCAGAGCGCCTACATTTAAAAAAATACAATGTATAATTAATTTTAATACGAACTACACCATGATTTTAATTAGACGGTAGCTTAAAAAATGGAAGTTTATAGTATTCCATAAAATATTTTATTTATTCTGTTCAGTTTGGCCGATTTTACTAACACAATAAAAATGTCTATAAAAAAGTAAGATATTATGATGATAAAACAAACAGAGGTATGAGGGCAAGGCCTCCACAGACCTGTTTTCTACCAAATACTTAAGCCTCCCCAAAATACAGGATGTCCGTCTATGTTTATATAACCTACCTAATACACGTAAACATTATAAATCTTACAATTGTTAATATAGGTGATGATATTACTACACTGCTTGGCATGCTTAGTCGCTGCCGCCATGGGCGCGGTGTTGCCACCACCTTGGGCGGATCCGTCTCAGAATCCGTGCGCCGCAGAACCATCGGGTGGATGGCAGCTGCTCTACTGGCCGGACGATAAAAAATGTTACCGGATATTCCAACGTGGGTATCCGTGTCCGGAAACGATGGAACTAGTGCCGCGTCCGGATCGCAAGGGTTCCGCGGAATGTGCGTGTCCGCCCGGCAGCGTCCGTAGCAATCGCGATTCCCGTTGCCATCAGCTGTTCCGACTCGGTGGTCCCTGCGACGACGGCCAATACTTTGCTCCTGACCTGGACAGGTAATCATCTATAATTAATTCTATGCAATTTAACTTTAATGGTATAATATAATTATAATAACAATGTTCTCAAAGTCGATTTTGCAGTAGGTACCTATTGTACTATTTCACATTATCGATATTATACCTATATCGTAGTAATTTTTTAGGTTATTTAAATAAATAATAATCAAAATATGTAAATAATTTTAAATAACGAAAAAATTACAGTTATTTAATAAGACCCTTCGTTACGCAGTTACTCCCGAAGCTTGATTATTTCATATAAAGTTAGTTATTATAATAGTTAATACTAAATTATTTACTGATTGAGGGATTGAAGTATCTGATACGAAGCAGTCTGTGTTATTCATAGTTTAAGTTGAAAAGTTTTAATAAAATTCTTAAGATCTTAATAATTTTCCTAACTTAAACCTAATTTTAAAAGTAATCTCGATCAACTAAAATGCAGCCTATACACCTAGTTTTAAGATTAATATGATCGAGGTTTAATCAAAGTAAATCGATAAATAATATATTATACAAAAAAACTAAATAAATATTTTATAATAAATTGTTAATAATTGGTTACATGAAATAAAATATAATATAACATATATTCTTTAGCACATCCTTGGTGTACTCATCTCACTCAAATATAATATTCTATTAGATTTATTCATTAAATTTTATTAGAATTTTTTATTATGTGTATTCTGCAGAGATGACCGGGAAAGGTGGGGAAAATGTGAAGATCCATTACCGTGCGCGGAAAAAGACGAACTGTTTTGGCCCAAAGATAAGCGATGCTACCGCAAGCATTCCAGAGGACCATGCACCGAAGGACAGCTATTGGTGCCTAATGCCATGAACAACTTAATTGGTGACTGCCGATGTGAAAACGTTCCAGAATTGGCAACTTACTTTTGGGCACCCGCAGGTCAGTGCTAATACAGTATATCATATATACTTGCAGTAAAAAATAAAAATAAATAACAAAAAATACACTATTTTGCTAAATTTTAAATCAAAACTATTGGTTGGTAATAATATTGTACCAAAATATTCAGTTTTCGACAAGTTTTGTTTTAAATTTTCTATTAATAAACGTTTAGTCTTGACGTACATTTCCTCCCTCCGAAACTAATGAAATAGGTTCAAAAATTAAAGTTTTTAAATATTTTAACAATAAAAATTTAAATTTTTTCACACACTATTACAATATTTAAAAATTAAAACCCATAATGAGAACAGGAAAGACATCAAAGAAAGAAGCATTATATTACAATATCCGGACATAAATAGTAATTTATAATACACCTGTAGGCTGTAGTAATGTTACGAGTTTTCTTCTTTTACAATTGAAACTAACTAATATTACCTACATTTCAACAGTTAACAGAAGAAAAATGTTTTCATGTAATTATAATACGGCAGAAGAGAATTATTTTATTATTATATGGTTGTATTTATATTATTATATTACAGTGCTTAAGATTGTCTTTAAACTCGTCATACATAGATAGGTACAGTATTTTATTCAATAATTTCCTGTTTTCTCTCGTCATAAATGTTTATTATGGTTAAATGATTTTATTTAAATATTTTAAACCCGAGATTAAACATCAAAACCAGCTGTGCATCTTTTTAAAAAAAATCAAACATTAAAATATTTGCAAAAATGGAAAAAGTTTTTGAAAAAATTCTCGATTGTGTCACCATATTCTTAAAAATTACTACCTATACAAATCCTATTATATGTTTAAATACGGTCTCTATAAGTATTAATTAAAATTTAAAAAAATCAGATTTCAAGTAAATATATAATTAAAAATTATGCTGGGTAAAAACTTCACGATTAACAAATAATTATAGTTTATAGATTACATCTTTATTTTAAAATTGATAAAATTTGATAAATATAAATAAATTGAATTTTTTCCTATGTGTATGTAAGATGTAATTAGGTACCTATAATATTAAAACGAATACAATTTGACGAAGAAAAAAAGCTGGTTAATAAAATAAACTGCATTGCATACTTGCTTCAGAATTAAGTATTAAATCTGATAGAAATATTTATTTTGGTTTTAGATTTTTTAGACTAATAAGTGGTAAATTATTTAATGTATTCCCTATGTCCTATTTCTATTTTGAATTTATGTTTACATTTTTAGCTTATTTTCTAAGTTGAGAAGGAAGGCTTCAGATTAAAATGATTTTTAAAATATTATTTAAAAAACGAAAATATTCCGTTTAATTCTTTATGTATTATTCTTTAATACATAATTTATAATTTATAATGATTTTTCTTTTTTTAAATAACCATATGAACGGATATATGGTTACTGGTTAGCATGAACTAGTTAACAGAAAGAAGCCACCCAACGATGAGACTTATTTTACTTGATAATCTGTGTGTATATCTATAAAGTTGTAATCGTTCAATATTTTTCGAATATTAAACTATTAAAACTAATAAAAAGTTAATATAATGTAAATCTTTTGACAAAATATTAATAGGATCACTTTAGTAGCTGTAAGAAAATCTTTAAGCAGTTTCCATCAGTAAACTATTGTAGGTTCAGGAGGAAATGTGAACGAACGTTTGAAATGTTTTAGAGTCTTAAGTGATTTCAGCCCTATCTCACTATTTGACACAGACATTTTATTTATATAATTGTAAATGGTACACGTTCCAAATGATTTCTACTCCAACACAGTATTTGATTTCACGTGTGACTTGTACCACGAAATATATCGGTGTTTTTATAGGCACGTGTCACGAACACTACACGATGGGGCCGTGTCAGGAACGCGGTGGCATATTCCTTCCGGGCGGCCAGTGCGGATGTGACCCGTCGCTGCCGCACTTCCACAACGGCACGGGCAAGTGCTACCAACTGGGCGGTATTGGACCCTGTTCCCCGGGTCACCAGTTTCTGGTGCCCGCCGGCGGTTCCAAGGCCGAGTGCACGTGCAAAGAGGGCCACATCAAGTGGTTCGGCGACGGCGCGTGCTACAGGCCGTATACGCGCGGGCCGTGCGCCGCCGGTAACATGTACAGCGTGAACACGACGGCCACCGGCATGGCGGTCGGGTGCGTGGACATACCGTGCACCGCGGGCAAGCTGTACTTCCCGGGCGGCAAGGCTGTCACCGGGTGGCACGAGGCCCGTGCCGGCCGCCAGATCGTCCTGTTCCAGGACACGGTCAAGACGTCCATCGAAGGCGTGTCGTACCTGGGCATGTGCGGTTGCGCCAACGCGGACGCGGCCGCCGGCACGTTTTACTCGTCGTCGTCGGCGCTAGCGTGCAAGTCGCCGGCCACCACCAGGAAACTGCCGCACCAGCAGCAGGACGTCCGCGGCGCCGGCGCGAGCCCGAGGCGGTCGGACGCGCTGCAAGCGCAGGACCCGTGCGGCCACCGGCGCGGCACCGTCGCCTGGACCGACCTGTCGTGCAAGCAGCTGTACCTGCAGGGGCCGTGCGAGCCCGGCGAATGGGTGGTGCCGGACCGGGGCAAGGGCACCAGGAAGGGCAGGGGCTGGAAGATGGGCAAGTGCGAGTGCCGGCCCGGGTTCACGGCCGTGCCGGTGCCCGGCGACGCCAACAACGCCACGGCGTGCCAGCCGCCGACGGTCACGCTGGCCAAGTTCCTAAACATGAGCGACGAGTTCAATCACAACCACAATAACCACAACAACAACGCCACGGCCGACGAACGCGGTGGTGGCGGCAACGTCGACGGCGACGACGACAACAGCAACAACAACGGAGTCCGGACGCGATGATCGCCCACAAGTCGTACGTTCAAAACGGACGCACTACTACGTCACACCATTCGTGCCCTCTGGAATGTGTGAACTATATTAAATATATTATGCGCATGCGTGTATAAATATTATAATTATGTCAAGACTGCAAAGTATATATTATTACATTATACGATACAATATATAAATATATAACGCAAAATTATGTTGAATGTGGTTTGACTTCAGACTTTATATGGGGGCCGATGACAGTTTTAAATCGGATTTTTGAGAAATAGCCGCTAGAAATTTTTATTAACTATATGTCATAGTACGCGCGGCGTGCGTTGATCGTTTCCGACTTGGTCCGTTGTTATTACTAATATCGTACGTATAAATATTTTTAATTTGTTAACTTAATTTCTCCGAAAATAATCTGCTATACATCTCAATCTTATCCTCGTCGTGCTTAATCACATACGCATAGTGGCTATAGTGATTCCTTTAAAAATAAACGTTAATCACCTCGGAAAATATCAACGGTTTTGAAAATAATATTGTTTTTTACAGACATTGATTACTAAATTGTAAAAAATTAAATATATATATCATGATATTTTTATTATTATCCTTTTAAATTTTCACGTTTTTCAAGGACAACATACACTTTATGTTTTAAATTTGAAACCGAATTCAATATTAATGCACCATATTTCGCTAATTTATTTTAATTTATGACCGTAGTCAAATTTAAGAATTTTTTTTTTGTTTAGAGCTCATCTTAAGTTTAATAATACTTACTATTTTTATCTTACCTATACGAATTCTCTTAAATTTTTTTTTTTTAATTTTTATTCGAGTAATCATCCACTCAACATTAATTGTGGCATTATTTTTACTATTTAGTAGGATCGTCAATTCATATAGTGTATAATAATCTAAACACCATGTAAATCTGTATTATTTTATACAATAGATTAATGTATATAAAAGCCATTAGTATAAAAATAAATCATAAATTCCAAAATTATTATTTAATTTTTTCCTTAAAATGTATGGGGATAAGCTTTGTACAATGATGCATATTAGTTTATAAAATATGCGTATTATTATCTTCCTATACTTTAAATTATAATAATTTAATTAGTTACCTATATACTTAGTTTCCATAACACGGCGCAGCGATAATTAAATTAAGTGTTTACCATTTTTTCATAAAAGTAGGTACCAATCATATAAATTATAAAATTGTAATCATAATAAAAACAAAAATAAAATGTTAATCGACAGATTATTTTTAAGAAATCTAACTGAAGCAACCTAATGAAGTTTCTACTGCAATGTTAGATATATAGATAAACAAATTATTGATTTAAGAAAATTAATGTTACCAACAAAATTATATAGTGACTGTAGATATTAATTAGTTATCATTAGTTTTGATTAATTATAGAATAAGTAAATAATGTATGCTTGAGTTTTTTTAAAATAAACTTTGAAATATGTATAGATGCGTTTGTGTTATATTATTGATGTTATTATTGCGCAATGTATATATAAATGTAAAATATATAATGATATGATGAGTATGTATGTATATTGTATAGGTATATCATATGAAAGTAGGTACTTGTATAGGTACATATTTGTTTTGACCTTGCAAGCAGTTGATTTTATTATGTAAATACAATGAACTACAATGCACATTCAGACATTCGGCTAATAAATTTGGTTAGCATGCGACCAAAATAAATAATAATGTACGCAAGCACCTCTTATTTAAATTTAGTTGCATGACATTTACAAAATTTCAAATAAGACAATTTAAAATTTATTTAGTTTTTTTTCGGATGAACGCGTAACTCTTTACTAAGACTATTGTGCATTTGTTACTCATCAAAGTAAATGCCAGTAGTATGTATATAGAGTTCCTAAATACTATATATATTCTATATACATCTACATATAATAAATCTACATGACTACAGACAATCATAATAATAATTTTACTAACATATATGTATGTATGACGGTAAAGACCAACTTTCCAATTTATCTATTTGATATTTTTAGAGAAATATCACAAAAAACATCCATTATATTTTAAATGAAATATGCATGAAAACCAATTTTGAACAGTGAATGCTTTCACTTATATAGTATTTGCGAGTGTGTAGCATTATACGATGTCATCATGCTAGCATTATTACTCTGCCCTTTCGCATCGGAACGAGTGGGAGGTTAGGAATTAATATGTATTAACGTCGAAGGTTCCCGTTTCCTGCTTGGGTAGTTACACATGAGTAATCTTTAAAAGAATAACTGACGCTTAATACATTATATAGTGACGATTATATTTTTTTGAATAAAACGCCTGCATTACAATTATCCGCTAGACAAAGTTTCTAAATATATTTTTTTTAAATTGTATGATAAAAAATTTGTTTAAAATCTATGCTCTTATTGCATTTAAATTAATTTTCCATTCCAATACCAAAATTATTTTAAATTATTCTCATAATTTATTTTAATCTATCAATATATTATAATTCAATATTCCCAGTTTTACTCAAATTATAACCTGCGAATTACTAAAACATTTAATTTAATTAAATTTGTAATTTTTTAATAATAAGTTATTAAAATGTATAGTGATTATTATATGATTCAATATTTAAATACACATAATGGAGAGTGAAAAATACTGTGGCAATCGTCGTAAATCGTATCCAAAAAATTGCAGTGTTTTACGAATTAGTATTACTATTTAACGTGACCTAAAAATTATCAAATCCTTCAGATACACAGTGTTTTTATACAATATACAATATACAATATTTATTATGTGCGTATAAATAATGCTATATAAATATAATAACCTATTCGTGATATGTCTATACGACTATACTTATAATAAGATTTAATATCTAATATATATTATAAATTGTATGCATATCTCTGATCATACGAATACGTTTATTTTTTATTATTTTTTTCTATCAACACCTATATTTCCTTAAAAAATTATTTAACATGTTTTAAACTATTGCATGAGACCATGGGCATATTAACAAACAACATGTACATGAAAAGTAATAAGCGGAAAATGTTTAAGTAAAATTATGTACAAATATTTCAACCATAGCCAAATTCAAATTGTTATTGTTATTAATACATCACACATGTCCACGCACCGTAGGCGATTTACTGCAGTGATTCGGTTTGAACTGTTTATGGTTACTCATCGGTTTTAAGCAGTACAAATATAAAATAAAAGTATGTTTTACCATGTTCGTATCAACTAAGTTTCAATTGTTTCGACACAGCGTACACTGCTAGATTTGAGAGGGATGGCGGCGACCCTACTGGACAATTTTTTTTCACATATTCAACCTTCATTCACGTTTTGGCAACTTTGATACAAAATTAATAAAACCCTACAGTCTGCAGTTTGTATATAAGTGCAATTATATATATTTCTATTTTATTGAACTCCTTACATTCTGTATAAATAAACGAGGATCTAAAATATTTGCTCCACATAGTTAATAAAACAATTTGTCACAAAAAATTGTATAAATAATTTCACAAAAAAATAAATGTCATATTTTAAATATTTTATTGAAGTTAATTTTTCTAATTTTTCTGTATTATAATTTATAACAGCTTATAATATTTATTCATACAAACGTAAATGTAGATTGGTAATTATTATTATCAATCTTATCGATTGATAAGACGTTAAAAAAGAATAAAAAAAGAAAGAAAAACATGGCTAGGTTATGAACTTGTGAGTAATTTAGAATATTATACAATCACCATTCATCTATTCTCGCCAGATGCCATCTACTATAATGACTGCAGACGAGTAACGACTAGGACAATATTTGTTTATAAATAACTACCGGGTATTAGCGTAGCAACAATAATAAGCATTAAAATATATAATTAAGTATAATTAACCTTTATGAATCCGAGACATCAAAACTTAAATTTATAACTATATAAATTCTTTTAGTTTCAAACTATAGCTTATAATTTATTTTCCTTTTCAAAGATCTTGATACTCATTCCGCAGTACTATTATTCTAAATTTGAAGGTAGATAAATATTTGAGGTAGATAAATATATCATATCATAAATATAAATTTGATTGTTAAATATATAACTAATGATTTTTATACTATTAGATATAGGTAGTATTACAATTAATAGTATATTGCATGACAAATTTGTCATGGTATATTGTACAATTAAAAATAAACAAACAATATAAGGAAAATTTTTTATGTGAAAGTAATTTGGGTACATTTATCGGTATTTACTTTGATAATCCATAGTTTAGCTCATGTATCGATTTTGTTTATTTGATCCTTAAGTACTTTGGTAACTTGGATAGGATTTGAACTAGTGGTAAGAATAGCGGTGTCATCAGCAAATATAGCAAGCAAGAAAAATGTTAATAGATTGGTGGATATCGACCATAAAAATGTTAATTATAGATCAAAAAATAAATCACCTTTTGAAATTCCGGTATATATGTCGTAGCCACTTCGTGAAATCGATCTTTTCATAAAAAAGATGGCCATTTAATGAAATTGAAACAGATTTTTTACACTTTATGAAATTTGAAAATATTTCATGAAATTGTCATTCGATATTTTCATTCGATTTAACATCATGTAATTTTTTCACAATGTGAATGTACATTTGTGTATTGAAATACAACATTTAACAGAAACGTTAAATTTGATTAGATTCATTAATATTTATTTCAAGTACCTACTCGTATTTATTAAATACTTAATCATAACTTTTACAACTTGTTCTAGCCTCTAGGGGGAGGAGTAAATTTTAAATTCTCTCTTACATAAGTACCAACTTTTTAATTTTAATAGATCGATTAAACATAAGTTATAATTTAAAATGTGTTATTATTTAATTTATTGAAACTGAACACTGCACTCATCAAAAAAGTAAATAAATATATATTTACATATAATACGTACATAAGCATAAAATAAATTTATATTTAATAAGAAAGACTTTTTAGGGGGATGGTATAACACTTTACCCCTCCTTTTGGCTACGCCACTTTCATTACTCTATGGTAAAAAAAGCATATATTTACCAAGTGATTTAAAAATAAGATAGTAAGGAGTAGGCAAAAAGAAATTTTAAATTACGTTTATAATGGAGCTTTGTGCTTTATTCTGTGTCGAAGGCTTGCGAAATATCAAAAAAGAGCCCAGAACAGTATAGCCTATATTGTTTGAATTCGAGAGTAGTTGAAATTTTGTCAATAAGATGATAGGCCTGATAAATAGTCAAGTGCCTACTTCGAAATCCTAATTGGTTATTTGATATAATATGGTCGTTTTGTAGAATGAGCCATAATCTTTTCAGAAACGCTTTTTCAAAATGTTTACCATGTTTTGGTTATTGGTTAATTAGGACTTATGAGATAAAAAAGTTAGCTTTGTCCTTATCAGTAGTTACTAATGTCCGTTTTATTGTTGAAGAGGCAACATTTATTCTTTAAATCTAATGAGCTCTTTGGTTGCTTTCCAAAGTGAGCTGTTATTAGGTTTAATTTATGAATGTGGTCCGAGAATCCAAAAAGGTTACCGACCATTAATATATTTATATAGATTCTTCAAAAAAAATATATATCCATTTTAATCACTGCCTGTCGTAATCTATATTCTAAAATTTTATTGTCTTGGACATGCCGCGTCGGTTAACAAAAACACTTGGCAATCTATTAGAAAACAATGATCGTATATAAAATAAAAGCGTTTTTTCTTAACAAAAATATAAGCAGTTTTCGCACGTATTATGTTGCATTAAAATTTTATAAAAAGAAGTGACAAAGCCATAGAAGATAGATAAACGTAGCGTCGCAGCTAAGATTTTTCATTAATGAAAAAATGATAAATTGATTTTTATTGAGAGGAGGCTTAAAATAAAAACGATCTCTTATATTATGTTTAATATAATGCTGATGTTAATTATGTCATAGCCCGTAAGTAGGTATATAATACATATACAATTTCAGAATTACAGATAGGTATATTACAATTTTAATACATGGTTCGCTGTCAATAAATATATGCATAATATTTAGTAATTTTCAAGAGTATTATGTTCCGAGACTTAATTATTATTATTCTTTTAGATTCTGAGCGAGTGTTAATAATGTATTTTATCATATGTTTATTTTTCTAGACAAGTACACGATAAGTTGTTGATAAAATGCTTCAATTTTCAAAACTAGGAATGGTTTTGGATATAAAATTGAATCTAGTTTGTACTTAAAAAGTCAAACTTAAAACTCCAAATATTTATTTTTATAGTCAGGAAAAACGAGAATTCTTACATAAATCGTATTTTTGATTAAATTTGATTTTGTTTCTTTTATGTAACTTATTAAAATTAATTATCGTAGATGTTTGAAATGTTCACTAAATTTTTATATAATCGTTTTCTATGTATAATAAAATTTTAAAGTTTTAAATCTTTTTGAATTATTTATAGGCATGCAATTTTTAAAGTTTTTTAAGTTTTTTTTCCACAAATAGCAATAAAAAATTATTTACTGGATCAAAATTCTTTAAAATTTAATACATAAGATTCAAAAAAAGTATTCTTATATCTATATTAAAATATTAAAAACACATTGTCACAGTTTTTTAAATATGCATTTGAAATCAAAATTTTGATAAATTTCGTTAAAATTGTAAAAATTTGAAAACTATTTTGTTGTTGAAAATTCATAAAAAAATTTTGTATTTAAGTATATTGAAAATTTTAAGATAGATTCTTCGTAAGTTTATACTAAACTGAAATTTGGACGAAATTATATATTTAATCAATAAACAATGATGTTTTAACTATTTTGTTATAATTTCAAAACATTATTAAACTTTTATAGTTTTACATATTTTATATTATTATGAATTTTACTATAAGTAATAATATTTTTGATTTGTTTTAAAATATTATTTATTACTTGGTACTATAAATCTATTTTTACTGTTTTACGGTATTTACAGTAAGTCCAGTAAGATGAATTTTGAATAGTATAAGTTGATATATTATAGTATAAATATTAAATATATATTATTATAATATTTAAATAGAAATACGTTCTATAATAATTGCAACTCGTCGTTTGAAAACAAAAACTTCTGCCAAAAAGTTTTTTTGAACTTGTCACAAGTTTTTGACCGGGTTTAGCATTATGGCACATGGGTTTACTCTTAAGAATAAAAAAGATCCTCCCGGATCGCCTCTCTACTTTTTATCTAAATCATATCTACAAAACCGTTCATTAATCGTCCGGCAAGGACCATCTCATAATTCCAAAACTAAGCAGAAAGAAGGAATACCTCTTAGAAGCAACTTGTCACCGAACTTCTACAACATTTACACAGTTAACCTTCCTAAATTCAAAAATACACTGATAGCTACTTACGTTGATGATGCGGTAATTCACTCTTTACATTCCGACCCCACAACAGCATACTAAAAGCTCCAAATACACTTAAAAGCATTTCCAAATGGTTTCTCAAATGGAGAATCAAATTCAAACAAATCCTCTCACATCAAACCTGAAATTTATTTCCAAAACAAACAAATACCAACCACAACTCAAACAAAACACTTAGGTTTAATTCTAGACAAATGCTTAACCTGGAGCATAAAACCAAAGTAAAAATTCTTTACACTAAACTTCATCTACTACGCCCTATTCTCAAGTCAATCTATTTCTCTTCGTCAAATAACATCAGCGCCCTAGTATGTATTCAACATCTCACTACACAACGATCTAAAGATCGAAACGGTCTCTATAACAAATTATTACAAAAAATTTCACACCAAAATAGCTAACCGGATAAATCCATTAGTATTGGACTTAGCCAATGAATTTATCTCAAACAACCCCTACATCGATTAAAAAATCACTGGTGTAGGAATCTCCCAAATCCTGACTTGTATTAACCAACTAAAAGAATCTTTCCCTCCTTAGGTCAAAGGGTTTCCACACAAGGGTTTCCATACACTATTTCACGTTGTACATCTTAGGGAAAAAAATTACCAAATTTACTTATTGTATATAAATATTACAGATTGTAAATAATATACTTTTGTTAAATAAAAAAATTATAATAAATACAATAAATTCGGAAAAAGATTATGTCAACCTATTATAATATTGAAAATAAAATAAACGATTTGAAAAGCTATGATAAAAATAAAAAAATCACTCTGTGATGTAGACTAATAGACCGTTTCCGCCCACAACTGTTTTTCATTTACCTACAATGATATATCATTGCATTCAAATTTAAGTAATTTATCACACCTATTGGCTATAATACCTATAATGGCCAACTCAATATTTAATGTACCACAGAAAGGTACCCACCCACTTTTACCTTTTTATTAATGAAATTAAATTAAAACAAAAATATTACATACACAATTTACCTATTATATTATTTTAACATTCTTATTCATAATTCAATGTATAAAAATTAACTAGAAAAATTAAAAACATAGGTAGGTAGTTATGAAGGGATTTGCATCAAAATTTTATAATATTTTATTATTTTATTTACTAAAGAGAAACTCAAATGTTTATACACATTCAATATGTAAATAGGTAAAACAATTTGTTGTACCTGTAATATTAGGATTTAAAACTAAAAATATTCTGATTGATTTAAACGAGTACATCAAAATAATTATCAAATTTAGTACCTACCTTTATTATGCAAATCATATTTATCAAATCGCATGTTTTACGTATACCTAACATAATATGTGGAATATGGCCAATATGGGGGAGTTCTTTGTTCTTAGCACTAAATAACTTGATTAATTATATACTAAATACTAATATGTATATGTACATTATACTTGTGAATTTAATCATGATGATCGTTATCCATACGTACATTATAAAATAATTTAACGGGTCATAACATTAATAATTTATAAAGTAAGTTATTTATTTACCTCGAATCTTGACCGTGTTGTGTGTTCTCTACAACTACAAGACACAAGACAAGTACATCTAGGTTTGCCATTCGTCTCGATTTTAACAGCATGTCTCGGTATTCTGGTTGGTCATTAATTTTGTCCTGGTTAATAGAAGTCGAGAGAAAATAACTTTAATATTATATTATTTAATAATAAAATATAGAATAATATTGTACATAATATCATTATATTATTGTCGTATTATGTTTTCTAAATTTTATTGACATGTTTTCAAGTGTATTTGTCTTTCTTTTTTTTTTAAAAAAGCTTCAGAAATTTAAAAAAAAAAAAGGTTATTCAATATGATGTTCTGGTTTGGTGATTTTAAAATCTCGCAACCCGAAGTACATCCGACAAATCATGAAATCGACGATAACTGATAATATTATCTGATAAAAAATTATAAAAATCCATTACTCTTATCAATTTTGAATAGCTTAGCGCCAAATTTACTTGTGTGATAAAATTCTAATCTTTGTCAATAAAAACCATAAAATTCTAACAATATATTTTTTCACTTTTCATTACGAATATTGAAATTTAGAAGTTATAAAATGTGTGCTATTGTATATTTGTCTTCAATTATTTTGAATTTATTCAAATTACAATAAATCATTAATGGACTATGTATAAGACTGTTAAATTTAATTTACTTATTCGAAGCTGATCTTAAACATGGATTTTTTTTTAAAAAAACCAAGTAACGTTTTGAAACGTCTCGGTTCTACTAATATTAAGCATGAATCGGAAAGAAATCAATGGTAAGAATAATTTTTATCTCTTAAATATGATTTATGGAGATTCAAAAAAATAACTACTAAGTTTGAAATCTTAAAAATCAAGATTTTATTTAAAATAAGGTGATTAAATCAAGTTTGAATTTAGTTGCTATAATTGTTTTAAACTAATTTTAATTTATAAAAATGCTAATTATTAGTATTTAATAAAATGCTTGATATAAATTTATTTTACTCTAAAAATTGTAAACAGCCTTATATTAGTTATGAAGTTTGCTGTGTTATTAGTTAAAATAAGAATAGACAGATTTGTTAACCAATGTTAAAAAATCAAATTATCCAATATTATTAAAGTACTGTAAACTTCTTTTAGTTTTATCTCTACTATTTAAATTTAGTTGGTAAAGATATATAATTTATAATACTTAACAGGGCTTACTTTTCGATACTGTTAGAAAGTAGATAACAGAATAAAACAATTAAATTGTACCAAAATGGGTTGTACAAAAACTGATATAACTGATATTGTATGTATTTATAGTTTAACTTCAGTCTTTAAAAATCTATTTTAAATTAATAGATCATTATAAAATAAATATTAATGATAACAATATGGTATATTTTTAAATAATATTATATATACTATTCTTATATCCAATTTATGTAAGTGTACAATAAAATAAAAACCTAATAAAAGTTATTTAGAAAAAAATACATGTACACTTAATTTATTTCAGTAAACCTAAATCATCCATAGTCAGTCTGATAGATAGTGACGAAGAAAATGTAAAAGTCAACAAAACTACTTATGATAAAAAAGGTAAGTAAAATTGAACAGTTTAGTTAGCTTATTAGAATACTATAGAATCTATAGTATAGATGCATACTTCAATCATTTATATGCATTTCATTAATGTATATACCATATATATATAATATTAACAATTATTACTTATTGCATTTTGAACAATGATAATTATTTAGATTTTGTGAATTTTTATAATTCAAAATCCAAACTAAAATTTGTATAATATAGAGATAAAATCATTAATAATATACTTTTTCTTGAAAACCAAGCAGTTTAAATATTTAAACATTTGCCATACTTTTTTGATTAAAGTTGTTTAAATATTATAAAAAAAAAAAAAAAAAAATATTAAGTAAAAAATTTAAATTGTTTTTTGTATAAGAAATTCCAAAAGACACTCAAAAGAATAAAATAGAGTGTTATAATGATGATGAAGATGATGATGACAGTATTATTTATAGTCCAGAAAAAACATCATCCAATCCAGATAATGTAAGTAAAAAATATATACAGATACAGATTCTTTTTGTACTAAGTTAATTATTTTATGAAACAGAAAATTTTTTATTTCAATAATGCTGAAAGATATTTTGAAGTTTTTTCTTTTAATTTATCTAAAATACTAAATAATTTTAATATTAATCCTATCTCACAATTTAGTATTTAGTTAAAATTTAAATGAACACAGTAGTATTATTTATTACATTAGTATTTTTAATATGTTGAACTATATCTCTCTTTAAATTACCTAATAGTATACACAATTAGGCATCGTTTAATCATTTAATTAAATAATCTTATATTGTTTGATATTTAAAAACTTTAGTAAAATAGTTAATATTGTTTGAAATTACATTTATGTATTTCCATTTAGACATCTAAAGGAAGTAATGACATTCATTTTGATGTACCCAAGAGTCCATCAATATTAACAAAAACGCAATTTTCAACTCCACAAAAATTTAAAAAAAAACTGTCACTTTCTACAGTATCAACATTCAATCCTAATAATGTAATTTGCGATAATACACCAAAAAACCGTGGAGAAATTATTACTACTACTGGTTTGTGTTTATTTTTTCATTATATATGTATTTGGAAATTTTTTATTATTTATATTTTGGTTTTAGAAAACCAATCAACAGATTTGGGCATTTGGCTTAATGATCTAAACAGTAATTCTATTTTATGTGAAACAATTTCTGATGTAAGTATTGATAGACATATTGAGATAAGCACTATGTGTTTATAAAAAATAAATTATACTTTAGTTTTTTTATATTCACAGAAAATATATTTTAGTATTTGATATTATAGCAACTAGGTAATACTATAATATTGTAAAATAATTGATATGTTAGATGACAATGGAAAAAATGTATTAATCTAGAATTATTAACTTTTGTTTTTAGATACCAATTACAAATTTAGAGAATCATTTGATGAATTTGAAAAATTTAGAACTAGATATGTTAGAAGAAGTGTATAATATAATCTTAAACATATCAGATACTGTTGTATTTTCAATTCCTAGTCTTAAAAGTCCTTCAGTTTTGGTTGAGCTTAAAAGAATGCGACAAAAAATAAAAAATAAAATAAAAATTGGTAAGACACGTTTAATGAATGAATATTCAAAACCAACTACTTCAAGTAATAACAATTTGTGTAATACTGAAAATAAATCCAGAACATCATTTTTAAATGGATTTGACACATCAACTGATTCTCAGCATGAAAAGCAAACATTTAATTCTCCAAAATATGGATCAACTAATACTGATAATACTAGATTTAATACATCATATAATGTGTTTAACAATAGTAATACTAATAAATTGTATGATAGTCGATCAGATTTTCAAAATAATACTACTACAGATATTTATTCCCGAGAACGTCTAAGCGTGGATGAATTGGGTTGTATTGTCAATGACAATAATTTTGATTCATATTCTATGTCTGATGTTCAAAATCGTTTAGTTAATGATTACAATCTAAATACACTTAATAATTTTGAGACTAAAAAAATGCCATCCCAGTCTAGTTATGAAAAAGGTAGTAAATTAAAAATGATATTTTTAAAACAATTGATTAATTTGAATTTATTTTTTCTTAAATATTTAGCCAGTAATATTTCTTTTGAGAATACTTCTCAACCAATATCAAACTGTACCCTGAAAAAAACATCAGTGTCAAACACACCAGTTTCTAAAGGAGAATTCAGCAAAACAAATTATCCTCATTCAAGAGAATTATTTACTGTACAATTTATTAGTTGAAGTTTTATACATAGTTTATGAAATAATACCTCTGTGTATTTTACAGGTATTTAGATCAACTTTTGGTCTTCATGATTTTCGTCCCAATCAGTTGGAAACTATTAATGCAGCATTACTTGGTCACGATTGTTTTGTATTGATGCCTACTGGTGGCGGAAAGTCATTATGTTATCAATTACCTGCAGTAATATCCAAAGGAGTGACACTTGTTATTTCACCTTTGAAATCATTAGTCATTGACCAGACTGAAAAATTGAAGTCATTAGATGTAAATATTACTTTTACTGTTTTAAATTATTTAATTTACTATGTTGTTTTTAGATTCCAACAGCCCACTTGTTAGGTAATATGCCATACGAAGAAGAAAACTCAATCTTCACAAAGTTATGTATGTCTGAGCCAGGTAATTAAATTTATATTATTATTACTATTTGTGATAGTTTATTATTTCTTACTTAAATATTGTTGAAAAGGTTTAAAAATGTTGTATGTCACGCCAGAAAAAATTGCTGCTAGTATGAAATTAGGACAAGTTTTAAACAATTTGCATTGTCGTGGAAAACTAGCCCGTCTAGTTATTGATGAAGCTCATTGTGTTTCTCATTGGGGTCATGATTTTCGGTTTGTGTAAATAATAAATTATACTTGATTGCTAATTAAAAATTTTATTTACTTTTAGACCAGATTATAAACGTTTAGGAGAATTTAGAAAAAAATATCCAGATGTTCCAATCATGGCTCTAACTGCTACTGCAACACCTCGTGTCCGTGAAGATGTACTACATCAGTTACAAATCAGCGGAACAAAATTGTAATACATATATTTTTTTAATTAATATACTTTAAAAATAATCTACAACATACTTTTGTGAGAAATATCTCTTTTATTTAATGTGTTATGTATATTGAATTGTCGTTTCCAGATTTTTATCTAGTTTTAATAGACCCAATTTGCTTTATAAAGTTGTTCCCAAGAAAGGAAAATCTGCTCTGGCAGAAATAGCTAATCTCATCAAAGAAAAATATAAAAACCAGTCTGGCATAATTTATTGTTTGTCAAGAAATGAATGTGATAATACAGCAACTTTTATGTGTAATGAAGGAATTAAAGCAATTAGCTATCATGCTGGTCTAACTGATTCTAAACGTAATGATGTTCAAATGAAATGGATCACAAACAAAGTTAATGTACTTATTACTTACTATTATTTATGAATTATTAATTTAATTAAAATTAATTCAAGCAATTAATTTTATGTTTACTACAAGTTAGAACTATCTAATCATTCTACTATTTTTCAGTTGGTTTGTGCTACTATCGCATTTGGTATGGGCATTGATAAACCAGATGTCCGTTATGTTTTTCATTATTCTCTACCAAAGTCTATTGAAGGTTATTATCAAGAATCTGGTAGAGCTGGACGTGATGGAAAAACGTCTCATTGTTTTCTTTACTATAGTTATCAAGATATGCATCGCATTCGAAAACTTATTGAGTGCAAGTATTTAATAATCCTTTTTTATTTTTATTACTGAGTAGGATTTTACAAGTAACATGTTTGAGCAAACAATGCAGTTATTAATAATCTAATTTTTTGAATTTTTAAATATTCTTTAAAACTTTATTTTCTGTACTAATTAAGAAGTGTCTTGTGGGGATGCAAACTCCTGTTTTTTAAATGACAAAAAATGATTCACTAAAATTTACAGCATAAAAGTTCTCATTTGTGAAACAGAAGTTTGTATCTTAAGTAGTATATAATATCTCAAGAATATGAAAGGATGTAAAATATATTTAAAAATTCCATAAGTCAGAATTTGAATAAATTCATTATTAAATAAAAAAATGGGGTGAACACGCTTAGTAAATCAACCTGTAAACAATATTTTTGGAAATTATAAGTAATGTTAAATTGAATCGTTAAAAGTAATTTAGAATTATAATTATTATACTAAGTAGTTTTTTGGATCTGTTTTACACTAATAGCAAGCATTTTACAATTATAATATTTAGTATTTAATATTTATCTAACTGATGTATTGAATATTTTTTTTTTAGTGGACGACAGTGGTAATCATGAATCAAAAAAAGTACATATGCAAAATCTTTTTAGAATTGTATCATACTGTGAAAATAAAGCAGATTGCAGGCGAACTTTACAACTTAACTATTTTGGTGAAACATTTGATGATAATAAATGTATTTCAAATAAAGAAACAGCATGTGATAATTGTCAAAATAAAGTAAATATTGCTTATATCAAAAAGTGTATAAGTTTTAAATAATTAAATTTAACAATTACAATACATTTAAAAAAATACTTAGGCGACATTTAAATATATTGATGTCACAGAAGATAGTATTGAAATAGTTAAAACAATTAAAGAATTATGTGGTTCAGGAGGTGGTAGTTGGAACAATAATTTTACTTTGATACATATTATTGATATATTTAAAGGCAGTTCAAATCAAAAAATCAAATTAAACAGTGAGTTTTATTTTATAACTTTTATTTTAATAATATTTTATATTTTATTTAAAATTAAATATTATACATATACATTTTTGTGCTTTGTGACTTAGATCATGATAAATTGAATTTACATGGACGTGGAAAACATTGGGATAGATTTGATGCAGAACGTTTGATGCATAAATTAGTTTTGGAAGGTTATTTGAGAGAAGAAATGGTTGCTTCTAAAATAGATATTATTAACGCATTTGTCAGAGTTGGTCCAGAAGCAGACAAACTCATTCGAGGATCAGTAAAAGTAATTTAAGTATTTAACTAACAAAACTTTATTATTTATGACTTAACTGTATACATATTAAATATGTTATTACTTATTAGTTAAAATTAGCATCAGCTTCAAAGAATAAATTAAACATTGAAACTACAAGTAAACAATCGAACACACCAGTGAATACTGTTCTAAAAGAAATCCAAGAAAAATGTTATGAAAATTTGATGGATGTTTGTCGTGGTTTAGCTGCTTCATTAAATGTGAACACTAATGCTGTTATGACTATTCAAGTTAGTAATTATGAATAATTAATGGATCAAAAATAGGGTTTTTTCTTTAAATATAATGTTTACTGCTATGAAAAATTGTGTATGCCACTATATTCAACAAAAAAAAAAAAAAAAAAAAAATCATTTACTCATATTTTTATGAATTAGATTTAAATATATTATATTTTTTTCAGGCAATTCAAGAGATGTCTCACTCTTTGCCAGAGACTGAAGAAGAAATGTTAAAAATTGTTGGAGTGACTAAAGCCAATTTTGAAAAATATGGCAGACAATTGTTAGAAATTACACAGGAAGCAGCTGCAAATAAATTTGGTAAAATAATTTTAATCCTTAATTGGAGAGTACCATGTGTGTACTTAAACCCAGTACTTGCAACTCTGACTAGACTATTTTCTTTTTATTTTTAAATAACCATTTCACTATAAACAATAATTTGTCTTTTAATTTTATGAATACTATAAAAAAAAAAAATTTTAATTTATTATTTTATTTTAATATTTTTGTGTTAAGTTAGATCTTTAAAAATATTTAAATTTAAAAATTTATAATACTAAAAATAATTATTGACTAATAGTTGCCGAGTGCGAAGAAAATGAGCTAAATAATATTGATGAAGAAGGAGATTGGCTCAAAACTAGTACAGACTGTCCATACTTTGATGATATGACTACTAGTGTGGTAAACAATAAGAACAAAAGAAAAACTTATTATTCAAATAAAGGAGGAAATAAAAGGTTTAAAAGAGGAAAGAGTAAAAAGTACGTATACATGTTATATAACTGTATGTATTATGATTTAATCATATTTTACTTAAATATATGTTATAGCGTTCATTTTAGAATATACTAAATATTTTCTAAAACCGATGTTTATAGTAAATAAATTGTATAAATTGTTTATTGTTCTATTGGTCATTTAATAATATGGATTTTAGTGTTCATATGCACATAATTGCTTATCAGACTCATACGCACACCATGAATATACATTTGAGTACCTGTTGACATTTTTAAAAGCTGCTGGGCATCTGTTAGAAATATTAAAGATTTTTTATTTAAATTAATATTTATTACACACTTTTATTTTCATATATATTCACCTTTTAGCAATAAGCCCCAATAAGTACTTAACACTGATAATAAATTAAATAATTAATGTTTTTAGATGAGGAATTTTAAAAATACGGACACCCATTACATTTTTTAAAACCTAGCACCTATGATCTGATCTATATTTAATTGATGAATATGTTGTTAAATTAAATACATACATAAACTATTAATTATGATTTCTTTCTATTAAAAAAATTTAGCCCAAAGAAAAAAACTGCAACATTCATGGCTTCAAAACAGTCTAAGGCAACTAAACCCCAAACATCTACACTAAAATCAACAGTAAAAATGCCACCATCAAATAGACCAGGATTCTTGTCTGCCCCTAAAGTATCTTATTTTTAATATTAATATTTTAATTTTAATTAACACTCGGTATGACACATACATTGAAATATAAACAAGTTTTAGTAAATAGTTTAAGTAGTTTTTTTTAGTGTTTAATAAATGTAACAGCAGCACCCATAGCAGTTGACAGGAGATATTTTTGTTGCATAATTATTATTCCGTGTTACAAACAATAGTTATAAATTTAATATAAAAGGAGAATCAATATTATTAATAATTTAAAAGTGTAATATTTCTTACTGTAATTACTATTTAGTATGGAATTATCATAAGTTTAATTTAAAAATAAATTTATTGAAGATCAATAATTGTTGAAAGTACTTCAAATTTTAGAATAAATTAATGTTCTGAATATAATACGTGCATTTTAATATTAAAAGATTAAACTGTGTATTTTGTACACACATAAATCATTTTTAAGTATTAGTATGTATAAATGTATTATATTCTTTTGAGGTACTTAAAATTTTTATTTATTTTTTATATTATAATTATGTCTAATTGAGTGTTTTAAACAATATTGTTATTTGTGTACTATAAGTTTTTTATTCGTTTTTGATATATTTTCAATAATAAAATTATAAATTATATTTAGTTATGTTTTATTTTTTCTTACTATGTCAAACATCGGTTTGTGCTATTAGCGCGTTTTTATAATTTTCTGGTCAAAAAATGAATTTTCTAATCAAATTTTAACTTTTGTTGGTCGCGTTACGAAGTTCGCATGGAAACAGTTTATCAATGTATGTTATCAATCGTGATTAATTACTTCTTTTTTCAAAAATTACTCATTTAAGTATAGTAATGATAAATTAAGTTTTATAATTTATTACACCTTAGCTCGACGGACGTCGATGTAACGGGTACGGCTGTTCGAGATGTAGAGTATTTTTTCGATACTATATTATATCGATGTGACTCCAAAAATTAATGGTATAGCTTGAAATATATTGTTTTTGGTCAATTTCATATCATCGTTGATATGTGATTAGAATTTTTTATTAATTAATGCAATAGGTTGAAATATGTCATGCGTTATGAAAAATGAAATACCAAAAAAACGAAAAACTACAACTTTGGTTTTATTACCATGTACCTCAAGTAGTCAAGTGTCTAATCTTTACGTCTCGAGGCCATAAACGTATATTTGTATAATATTGTAACATGTATAAAAAATTATATAATAAATATAGTATTTATATTTAATGTTATTACTTGTTAATTGTGTTAAAGTTATTTTTTATTCTGACACAAGTACGTAACATCAAGTATCCACTAATTATATAATTGAGGACGTTGTAAGTATAGTATATACCACGCAGTTTTAAAATTTTAAATTAAAACGGGCGAACATATTACACATTACAAATCCAAAATCAACATTTTCACAACTTACTAAATGAAAGAAAATCAGGTAGACTATTATGAGACAGTCTGCGCATAATGAACTGTTATTGTGTTTTGATTTATAAATCTTGCCAAATGCTTACCAAAAAAAGCTATCATACACCTCACTCACATTTTTAATTGTATTTTAAGACTTTCTTACTTTCCAATATTATGGAAATTTTCAACTATTATTGATTCCCAAGCCTAAGAAACCTCCAGATACTGTATCTTCCTTTCGACCTTTCTTCGCAAAAATTGATCTTACTTAATATCTCAAACTCGGTTCTACCCGATACCCAATTTGGCTTCCATTCTGCCCACTCTACTATTCATCAGGCACACAGAATTGTCGATGCCATCTCGTTCTCACTCGAAAAAAAACAGTAATGTAGGTAGCTACTTGTGCCTTTTTAGATATTTCACAAACGTTTGCAAGGGTATGGGGCGATGGTCTTCTTGTCAAATTTAAAAAAATCTTGCACCCTGTTTTTTACCTAACCATTAAATCATACCTGTCAAACCGTCATTTTCAAATCAGATTCGGTAATGCACACTCAACTATATCCAATATTTCAGCCGGTGTTCCCCAAGGGGTATACTCTTTCCAGTACTTTATAACATTTATGCTGCTGATCAGCCTACCTCACCTAACACTTTAGTTTCTGATTATGCTGACGATAAGGCAATAATATCTATCAATTCAAATCCGGAAGTAGCTTCATACAATCTTCAGAATCACCTAATCCTTGTGGAAGACTGGTATACCAAGTGGCGATTTAAAATTAACCAGACAAAATCTATCCACACTTCGTCTCTCTCCTTGCCCCGAGGTACCTATCTATATATGACACTCAAATTCCTACTTCTTCCACTGTCAAATATTTAGGACTTACCCTTGATCGCAGACTTACCTGGGCCCCTTACCTTAAATCTAAAAGAAAATTTAAACCTACGGTTACGCCTGTTAAAAACTTTCTGCAATAATAATAAATACACAAACATTAAAACTAAACTTCTTATTTATAAATCTCTAATCAAGCCTATTTGGACATATGCATACAGCTCTGGGGTAATGCAAAAACAACTAACATCAACAAGATCCAAACTTTTCAAAATATTGCGTTAAGGAAACTAAATGCTCCACCTCATGTCTCCAACCATTCTATACAAGACCTTAGAATGAATTCCGTTAAAGACGAAGCAAAACTATATTATAAGCGTTTCCACAGTAGGTTACCCAACCATCTTAACCCTCTTATAAAAAAAATCTAGCAATCCCTTCGATTCCAGATAATCCCGCTAAACGTCTTAAACGTAACTGGTGTCATGACCTGCTAAATGCACGAATCCTAGAAAATCCACTAATTAAACTGAAACAAAATAAGTAGTGTTGTCAATGGGTGGCTTCTTCTTCCGTCACACTTTTCATGTTTTATTACTCTTATCAAATTTGCTTATTGTTCTTTAAATAGATTGTAAATATCTTGTAAAAAAAAAAAAAGATTTATAAATCGTGCTGGTCTTCAATGCATCATTACAGACATTACGACAGTTGACATAGCGGTGACCCAGGGGTGCATTTAACAATTTATTGCCCTATTATGAAATTTGCCACAATATTAATTAACTTATCAGTCTTTTCTTTTGATTACTTTTTTTTTTATTGAGACTTACTAAACTTTAATCTGTTCATGATTAATGTATAATGTAAAATAAAATAAATATTAATTTTAGTATAATTTATAAATAGTAAATTATTATTGACGATCAACGTCATTATTCCAGGGGAAAAATAAATACCTACATTAAAAATAAATAAAAATAAAAACCAATTCAAAGTGAATATTAAATTTATTTTGTCGACTTTGACAATCAGGGCAATTTTAATGATATCAAGACTATGGTGTTGAATGTGAATAAAATATGTTCAACTTTCAATATTATTACTTAGATTATAAAAAAGGTTATGGTGCCCACTGCACACGTACTTCTCTAGGCATAGTACTTATAATTTACTAACCTCTATACCTACACATCATCAAATATACCCAGTTCAATTGAAATGATTATAAGGTGTTCGGCACTATTGAATTTGTTAACTTGATAATATTGTTGATATAATAAAGAACACATATCAGTAATTTTTTCATATATAAACCTTGAAAGTAGTATTTTTAAACATCATATATGTCAGTAAACATTTAGAATCCAAATAATCACATTGTTTTATTTTCTCACCATGTATCAATTAACAGTTAAATACTAGAAATGAAACACTTTATTAAAACACATCACATACAATATAGAATATAAGAATATATACATTTTTGGTGTAAGCCAAAACAGGAATTTAAAAATGTTTGTTTTGAAATACATTCTAAAATAGATATATTGAAGAAATATTATATAAATATATTGTATTATGCTTAGCTAGATTAAACAATTTGTACATAAATTAAGTGCTAACACCAATTTATTAGCAACATTATAAAAGGGTTTTAAATGTTTTTAAATACCAAATACCCATTCAATGATCAAAATCTAATACAAAATGTGAATCAACAAATACAACTCAAAACTGTTACGGACGGTCTAATAAAAATGAAAAACATTTATCTTTTTTAATAAGAAAATCGTAACTTAGCATCATATCCAAGTTTATCAAGATTTGGAATACATGCAAAGTTTATCATTGGAGGAGGTCCACACATCAATACCAATGTATCTTGAGCTGGTGGATATAGATGTTCTGATATCATGTCAGATGATATAAATCCAACACTATACTTCCATCCTAATAATTAGTAAACTATGTTAAAATAATGTTCTGAATATATTAAATCACTAATACTCTGTTTTGCGAAAAAATCAGCAAGTCAGTAAATTCATTCTTTTGCATATCTCAATGAGACACACTACTATAGTGGAATTAGCCTTGATGGCAGGTCGTTGAAGAATTAGCAGAATCAATATATTCTTTCGCTAGACAGAGCATAGTATGAAAAACAATCAAAGTTTAATAAATTATTTACCATCAGTAGGTCTATCAACTGTATACCAGATTTTGATCTGATCGGGATGATTTTTAGCGGCTTCTTCTAATTCGTCTCTTAATAATATATCTTCTTCAGTCTGATTGGCAAAAAGTAATGACAATTTGGTTTCATCTTTAGGATCTCTAGTGACTTGTCTAATTATCTGTAACATTGGTGTAATACCAGTACCACCTGATATACCCCATAGGAAAAAATTAATATTGTAACACATGAATAGATATTAACATTAATTATTTTACCAGCAATCATTGATAATTTTTTAGCATAAAAGTTATGAGAAGGATCTATTCTTTTAACAGCTTTAATTTCAAAATCTCCACGACCGTGATAAATAAGACGACCTGAAGGTCCTCGAACATCAATTGTGTCTCCGATTTCCATTTTTTCAAGATATTGTGTTAATTTACCACCATCAGGAAACTTAGGATTTTGGTCTTTAAAATAAACCTAAAAAAAATTATGACAAAAGATTTTTTTTTATTCATTTAAAATAATGTAAGCTAATTCACCTTAATAACCAAATCCATGTATCCAACATCATTGTCACTACTGACCGGTGTATAAGCACGAGCAACTAATTCTTCGTTTATTCTTGCTGATAAATGTATGTGTTGCCCAATTGGTAAACCTGTATATTTTAATTATTAATAATAATAATAATAATGAATCTATACATTATTATAAAATGTAATGAAAATATACAACATATCTTATCTAAAAAATTGAGTATATAATAAACATTACCAAGAATATGATTTTTGGATGGCAATTCAAATCTAAATCTTCGTGTGTCATGACTAATAATATGTTTTTGAATAAGTGGTAATGGAATCTTAGTATTTGAATCCACTAAAGTTCTTTTTTTTTTACTTTTCTTTTGGAAATTGGCTACAAATGCTGATATAGCAAAACCAGTAGTAACAACAATCCCAAGTCCAACTAACACCGAAGAAACACTCTAAAAAATAAATAATAATGATAGTGAATAATATATTAAAGATAAAAATATTTATTTTAAAGAAAACAAATCATAAAATATTATTTAAATCAAAAACAAGATTGAATTAATATTTATTTTACCGAAAATGTGGATAATAGATTTTTAACTGAAAAAGAACTCATTTTTTTTTACAAGAAATTAAAAATTTATATAATTTGAAGAAAAACGTGCTGTAGAATTGAAAGTAAAAAATTAATAACTAAGGTAAAAAAAAATAGCAAAAATTTAGATCATTATTGATGAATAAGAATGTTATCAATTTTTATTACACAAAAATCAAAAGTAAAAGTTGTTGAAGGTTATGTTTATCTTCATGGAAGAACCACACCAAGGTCTATATTTCTTTAAAAGAGGCACAATTTAATTTAATACAGGTTTATCGAAAATAATAAATTTAACTATCTAATAATAGAAGTAGGTTAAAGGTAAATATGTTCATTGTTCATTATCTAAATTGGCTCTATAAATATTGTTTTATACGCTAGATTAATAAAAAAGTCGAGACATAAAACATAACACATAAATTTAAAAAAATAATTATAAATATTATAATAGAATGGTTCAATATAAAAATAAAATAAGCCTACTTGCAGGACATCTTATAATTAGTAATACCAAAATTGTTCTGATAAATTATTTAAAAACTAAAACTTTTAGTGAAATAATACATTTTTTTTATTTTGATTTACATAATCAAACTTTTATTCTTCATTAAATACTTACAAGATCATCAAGAATGCCCATTGTGATTAATCTGTGCAGATTTGAAATAGTATAGGTAGTCTATAAAATGTAAACATACAAATTTATGATAAATAAACAAAAAATAATATACTGTAAAAAGTAAAATCATATGAAATCTACAAAATTTAATTGGTAAATAATATTATAGTTACATATTATAAAGAGTAATTCTCATTTTTAAGCATGCTCATCTCCATTTTTTCCTTTAATGGCGAATTAATACAAATTATGATTTTTGGAATTTTATAAATATACTTATTTAAATCATATTATTATATTCTTGAATTTTTTGTACTACTCAAGGAATGTCCTACGAGGATACAAACATCTATTTTTTAAATTTGAATGAATAGTAAGTAAAAGTATATAAATTATTATATTAAGAATATTAATCATTAAAAATATTTTAACAAAAATATAAAATAGATTTATCTAAAATTGGATGTAGTATTTTTAAAGCCTAGACAATTTTTACAAATTATTAAAATTTTCAAATTACCATAAATTCCATATCTTTTAAACCCATTATCATACATTTATTGTTTTTATTACACTAAGTTAAATAATTTAAAAACTACTATTTTGAAATTTGATTTTGATGTCAATATTTATGGAAAATTTATTCATTAAAAATTTGCTGTATAAATAAAAGATTTTTTTTTTTAAACAGAAGTTTTTATTTTCACAGGGCATTTTGAGCACTCTATTAATAGTACAAAATATTTCAAGAATTTGAAAATATGATTTAATCAAATACTGTGTTTTGAAATAAAAATGGAATGTTTATGGTTAAAAAATCACTCAGTAAATTAGATATGTACTCCAATTAATGAATTTTAAATTAATAAAAATATTATTTAAAAAAAAAAACAGACTTATAATTATCAATGCAATGGCTTCATGTCTTTAAGATTTATGACCTTGAAGTTTAAAATATAATTTTAAAAGAATTAAACACAAATTTGTACTCATAGTATGCTCAATGTGAAAATATGCATATTAATTTTGTTGAAAAACTAATAAGATTATTAACAAAAAATGTATGAAATTGACATAAATTATAAATGAATTGATTTCAAATACATAATAATTGGTAAAATAAATATTGTAGATTGTTCTTTACTATTTACTTATATCACATTTTAAACTACAGAATGCCATTCAATGACAAGTAAAAAAAATATAACATAAAATAGTAATAATACTCTAATGGTTTATTAATTAATACTAATTTTATTTGGTGTATAGACAAATACTTTTGCTAATTGCAAGCAGACCTATATTATACTTATCATATATAGTGAGCTATGGTATTTTACCTTTTACATATCATGCAAAAACACTAGCAGAGAAATTCAATAAGAATTATAATTTATTAATAATCAATTTTTAAAGATTATTTAACTTTAAGTAGTTATGTTGAATACACAATCACATAAACACAACTTACACAATTATGTGAACTGTAATGCAGAAAAAATAATAATACAATGAATCGTAAAAGCAGTTAAAAAAATATATCATTACCTGCCTTTATTGTACACGTAATCCAAGGTTGATAAAATTAAAATTATTAAATAATTTTAGGTAATGGTGTATATTGTAGTTGTAAAAAAAAAACAATTCGATAAGATAATAAAATATGATATAACGTTAACTGTTAGTTTAACGAACTACATTTTATTCAAACGGAATGGAAGTTCGTTAAAACGAAATTATAACAAATTAAGAGAATTTAGAATTAACGACTATTACGAATATATGCGACAATTGAACAGGAATTGGTTGGTATCCAAAAATTTAGATTTTTGACCGGTCCGCCTATATCGGCTCACAGATTGTTCATAGGATAATTTAACAGCTGTAGTAAAGTCAGCGGGGCGTGCGTTTGCATTCAGATCCCGGTCTCAATGAATAACTGATAATCTTCTTAAAATGGTTATGATTTTTATAAATGATCACAAATTCACAAATTCTGTTGTTTTTTCGATCATTGAGTTGAAAGTTGATTATTTAAAATTAGCTTTAAAGTTTTAAATGTTTTAATACAAGTTTTTAAAACGCAAATTTTTAATTTTCGAAAATGGCTGCGTTTGGTGCTATAACCTAAAAATAACAAGAATAACCGCATTATTAGGAATACAAATTACAATTCAAAGCATATTTTGTTTAAAGTGCGCCAAATAAAAGTGAAAACAAGATAACTGAAAAGTAAATTTTCTGTGCAAATAATAATTCTACGCTGTTATATATCATAACAATTAAAGTACACAAAAGCAATAAACATATAATTTAGGTAAATATTAAATAACAAATGTCAAGTTTGTAAGATATGTTGTTATTTGTTTATATTTTCAAGTTAATACACATATTGATGTATTGTGTATTTTTTTATTTAAAAATGTAATTACTTGATTGTATAATTAATATAATTTATTTCTGTTGTATATATTGCAGTTGATCACTGTTGTTTAACGTCAACGAGAGCACTTTAGTTATAAGAACATTCAATACAAAAAAGAAAATGTTAAAATCAAAGGTATATAAATAAGAAACTTATTTTCATATAAAACTTTAAATTTTATTTTTTAATGTAAGTTGAAAATATCAAGTAGTTCTTTAAATATATAATTATTGTAGCAAGGTAGTATGAATGTGTAAATGGTTTCAGGAGTGGAAGTATTTGCATAGTACAACAATATTAACTGTTTTAATGTAATGTAAATTCAAATTTTTCTAAAAAATTAACATATACATCTATATTGTTATTAATGGCTAATTTATTCTTTACAATAGTAGCTTGATGAAGTATGAAATATAATTTTTCTTTTATTAATTTTAGAGTTTTTTTTTAAACAAAATGTATACCTATCTTAGAAGGTATAGATATAATTATTTTACTAAT
This sequence comes from Melanaphis sacchari, assembly GCF_002803265.2. NCBI lineage: Eukaryota > Metazoa > Arthropoda > Insecta > Hemiptera > Aphididae > Melanaphis > Melanaphis sacchari. The sequence continues at coordinate 1,281,125 of NW_020271327.1, read as the reverse complement.
GGATACATATTAAATATAAACAAATACTAAGTTATTTATATTAATTTTTGAAATTGAATATCTTAAATATATTATATAGATTTTACTTTATATGTATTATTCTGTTAAGAAATCTATTTTGTGTTGACAATTATTGCTAAGAGCAAACATTATTTGGGAATTCTAATTTTTTTAGCAATTAATTTACTGATCTAGTATCAAGTGTGTTTTATAACATATTGATGAATAATCTTAGTTTATACACAATTCAAGCAAATAACAATTGTAGACCTGGCCAATCAAAATTCAATAAACAGAGCATGAGAAGAAAAATATGTTTAATTTTAAAATAAATATGATTATTATCTCTAGGCTTAGTATAATGTATTGTCTATTCAATATTTACTTTAATTTAATTCTTTCTCTTAGCCTATATTTGTTTAATATAATGTTTTATTTTCTCCTATCACTATAAAAATTACATTTTCTGATGAGAGTCATTCCATATATATTTTTTAGAAAAATTATACATATCTATCTAGTATCTACACATGTGTGATTTTTATTTTATCATTATTTTACCTTTAAATGTGATTTCTGTCATCTGTTTGTATTTAGACTATTCAGACATTGAATTTGCATAATTAGAACTAAAAAAATGTACATTCACTATTTCATTATAATTTATGATTAGTATTAAGTGATATTGATTTTTTTATTCTATTACTGTATTATTAGAGTACATTAATAGAATTACTACTATAGTTATATTATTTAATTGTAGAACTTTATTAGATTAACCTATTTTGTGTCAATTGATATAAGTATTCCTAAACAGTTATTTACACTTATAGATATTACAATTTTTTAATAACTTCACATTTATTTTATTTGTAAACCAATTTTTATTTTTCAGATTTTATCCAGTATTTTAAGGAGTAATTTTACAAAGCAACTTTTTCGAAATAATTATACACAAGAAGCTCCACAACCTATCAAAATTGAAAAGAGTTAGTTTACTTTTAAATTTAAACCAAATATATATATTATTTTATTTTCAACTGTATTATTAACTATCTATCATAATAGTTACATTTTTTTGCAATTTTTTTAATTAGCGATAAATAAAGTTACACTTTTGGGTCGAGTTGGTGCAGATCCACAAAAACGTGGCACAGAAGAACATCCAGTTGTTGTATTTTCATTGGCTACCCACCAAAATTATATCAACAATAATGAAGGCAATACAATTATTAATATATATGTATGAATTATTGTTTTATTACCTTTTTAATAATTTTATTATAATTATTTTTAGAAAGCACTCAAAAAACTGACTGGCACCGCATTGTTGTATTCAGACCTGGATTGCGTGACACTGTATATAATTACCTACAAAAAGGACAACGTGTGCACATTAGTGGTAGATTAATCTATGGAGAATTGAAAGATGAATCTGGCACTACTCGAACAACTACATCAATTGCTGCGGATGATATTATATTTTTTAATTCAAAAAATTAAATTATTTAATTTACCTAAACTTAATTTAAGTAATGTTTGTTTAGTCTATAGAAAACATGCTCGTTGTGTTGCCTATAATTAAAATTCCTATAAGAATATTTTTTTCTTTATTTATATAAATAAAAATGTACATTTTTTTTTACATATTAAGTTGATTACAAATGAAAAAAGTTGAAATGATATTAGTTTTGTTGAGAGGTTTTGTTCATAACAAATAGTTAAAAAAAAAAAAATTTGAAAGTGGTACATTTGTTACACTAAATAATTTCATTAAAAGTTTTTACTATTCATTTATGTTATACCATGGTGCTTTTTTTTATGATAATGTAATATAATATATAATATAAGAATATTAATATATGTGACATTTTATCATAAATATAACACTTGAAAATGTATATATATATCTAATATTTCTTCAATATATAAAGTAGTGAAGTAAATAAGCTTATAAGACCTAATGTATTTATATTTTTGATACCTACTGAGTTACTATTAATAAATTTCCTTAAATGATATTTTTAATGTATAAATAAGATATTTATGCAATATACTATATATGTGTTCATTTTCCAAAAGTTTTATTTAATACATTTAGATACATTGGTGTATTTACCTAATTCAGCGATTCCCAAACTGTGTTGTGCATTTGTTTCTCATGGACTCTGTTCGTTTTACCATAACAATTGAATAATAAAACAATTATTAGATGATATGCGTCTTTAATTGGCTTCTATGGACTGTAACACACCAGACATAGATAATTTTTGTCTCAAAAAGCAAGTACGTTGCTCACATTAAGACACTTCAAGATGTATACATGTAACATTGTTTTTTTAATAAATACTATTATTCAATAAACTTAAATATAATATAATATATATTATAGATTTATTCTCATTTTATAGACATATATTTTAAATAATAAATAATATTTTCTCCAGTTCTATTAGTACTATTGTTTCTTTATTAATAAATATCTTATTATTCTTGTTTCTTTATTCATATCATATGTAATATAGTTCACAGAATGTCGGCAACTAAAACTTACTATTAAATATTTCTAAAAGGCTCTGCGAGAAAAAACTGCTTAAAAAAAGGCTTCGTGGCTGAAAAAGTTTAGGAATCGCTGATGTAATCCAATAAATAATTCTAAATATTTTAAATAATAATTTAGTTTTATAACATTGATAACTGAATATCTACTGATTAAACTAATTATTATTATCATATTATTCTGAATGTCTATACTTGACTTGGGGTAACCTAACTAGCTAAGCTAGTTATAATTAAGTTAATGGTCATTTAATAACATACAAATACAGTGATGTATTTACGGGAGTGGGGGAGTCCCGGGTTCAAACCTCCCCCTAGAACAAAAAAAAAATTGTATCTATATACCAACACGTCGTAGAAGTTTTCAATTAAAATATTATTTATAAATTATAAGAAAATTCCTAACCAGTATGTGTGTACGGAGTTTTCAATAAACAAATTACAAAAATATTGTCCACAATCCACTAAAACCATAGTGCAGCGCCAGTGACCGATGACATATAGTCAACTGGGTGGAAATTCGTTGCAGCGATACGGTAACAGCACAGCAAAAAGGCCGCAGTACCTATTGAACGTGTTAAATCAATATTTTATTAAGAACTTTTTTTGATAATTGAACGATATAGACAGACTGTCTACACAACTGTCTAAGACAGTTGGGTTATTTAAATGTGGAGTATTCTGTATCTATAATATTTTTAATTTAGGAAAGACTAAACGGGTTAGCTATGTTATCCATAAATTCGACAGATAAAATTTCATCAACAGAGGTAATTGAAGAAAACACGATGCCTTTTTTAATTTGAAATTTAAAATGAAGAAAAATATAAACTAAAAGATGACATTGTAATTAATTATTTTATTTGACAAATTATTGAACTGATATTTTAATAGATGTAATTAAACTAAAAATTAATTTTACTAAAATTGTGACATTTTTTTCAGTTATAAAATAATATATTGTTTGTATTCATTTTATCTCTTTATTACTTGTTTAAAATAAGTTGAGCTGGAATTTTAATGCCCTAGAAAATCTCAAAAAATGCTTTGAAAAAAATATACACTATAAGTCTATAAAAATGTATTTAAATGAATTCATTATAGTTTAAAAATTGGAAAAAGAATTTAAAAATTATACAACTGAAGTGTATTTTTTATTTTTAATAATATTGTACGTTATTACTTGCTTAATTGAATGATCTTCTGTTTTTTCTTAATCATTAGTAGAAAAGTCTATCTATAATTAAGTATTTACTATCGACGATAACTTGTCATGTTAGATAATTTATTATTTGTAGCGTTGACAGTTCGTCGAAAGTCTCTTGACTCTTGTTAATCGCAACAATTTTCGTTCATTTTATGAACAAATTGAGAAAAATTTTCTGAAAACTAAGAAAAAAATGTCAAAAAATGCCCTATAAATGCATTTAAGCTTGATTTAATAAAAAAAAAACACAAAAAGATGCAAAAAAAAACTACTTTAAAATAATCGGTATCACCTAAAACACATTTTATACTTATGAACTAACGTTTCGAAAATCATAAAAAAGATGCTTTTGCATCAAAATTCTAACCCAATTTACAATTTTCTTCTTTTTCTTCTTTTTTTGTAATTTGTACTTGTATTAAAATGCAAGATTTTAAACAGGTTAGGTTAGAATGTATTTACGCAGAAATTCACTATTATTAAATAAAATGTATTAATAATTTGATTTAATTAAAAAGGTACAATTGGTACGAACGGTTATTTAAAAACATTTAAATTATAAAACTGTGGTGCTCGTCGATGAGTAAGTCAATGTAACGAACGTGTTGAATTATTTCATACACTTTGTAGTTAGTAATATTTTGCATGCGCCGAACTGCTGAAATGAAAAAAACCATGATGACGTGAGTGGTAAATTTAAAGAGTTTTATAAAATAGCTAATATTTAATTTACCCATATTGACCACAGCCAAAAAAATATAAATATTTACATATCGCCAGTTAATATTTTCAGCCTCTATGATATTGTCGCTTAGAGCTACCCGGGATCGTTACCTCTTCGAAACTCAAGTCTGATGATAATATAGGTATTTAAAATTTTGTTTTGGTAGTTGGTAGAATACGGGTAGTATAGGTATAATTGCCAATAGGTATACATTGTACCTAATATTTGAATAATGCAATTATTTTTTTTTTATCTATTGTCAGAATCAGTCTTGTTACTTAAAAAAATAAATAAATATCTTTGCTGATTACTCTACATAAAACATGGATCATTATGACATACTCATAACAGTCATTTATTAAGTCATAACTATAGGTACGAGTATACGATATACCTACATATTAATATATTATATACTTGAATATTTGAAGTAGATTTATTAAACTGTCCGCTTTATGTATATTATAATAATAATTATATATTATTAAATATTGCCAATCGGCAATCGGTTTATCTTACGAATTAATCGACTGAACGAATATTTTCAAACGATGCATTTGGTTTTTATATACACGCCAAAACATTTTTATTCATAGGAGAGGTTCTTCAATGTCAAGGTCTACAATGTGTATTAAATCATGCAATAAGTAGTATCTATGTTTCACTTTCACGTGTACCAACTAGATAAAAATATTAACTACATACATTTATAAGCTAAACACATGTGTTTAATGGTACTGGTACATACATTAATTATCTGCAGTCAAATTATAAGTACTAAAATGCAGTTCGTGTACATGTATGCAACGCGTATCACCATAAATATTCATAATGTTACCTACTATTATTCCGTGATACCTACTTAAACTTATAATAATAAGCGGTTATACTACTTATTATTTATTTATATTTAAATATTTGGTATGAATAACGCTAATAATATATTATATAATAGCTAATTTATATCACACTCAACACAATTTTGTAAAATTAAACAAGTTTTGAAGAGTAGGTAACCTATTCACGAATACATAAATTGAAATCACTTATAACAGATACCTATAAGATATTATTTTATTCAATTTATTTTGAAATATTTTCTTTATTCGTAGTAATGTTTAACACAATGAAGACACTATCTATAGCCTATCCTAGGTAAATATAAGCATCTATCTCGTATCTACTTTATTTATTTACCTATATGTTGTATAAAACTATTATGAATATTGTAATTTAATCAATTTTATTTCGAATTTAATGTGTTTATAATTTATACAGATAATATTTTGTCTAATACTTATTGTAATGAACATAATATTTTGGTAGTATACCTAATATGTTATAACTTATTACGTGTATAATTAAGATTTCATGACGTCACTTTATGCAAGAGATAATATATCGTCTTTGTCTCTACATCAATACATAACTAAAAATGCGATCACAATAGTTTCACACATATGCATAGACCATATACTATGCACATACGCAATACTGATAACATCTATGTATACATATTATCATATTAGTTAAATAGGTATACTTTTTATTTAAATTAAATTAAACCAGATTTTTAGATATAATAGATTTCTATTATTATTATTATTATTATTACTATTTATTTTTTTTTTTTTTGAAATACAATAAAATATCAAAAAAATGTTTGAGCAAAAATAATTATTTTGCATGTGAATATTGAATGTTGTAAACATTTGAACTTAAAATGCTCATAAAAAAGTTATTTGGTTTTTCGGTTAGAATTTTTTTTTTCAGATAAAGGTCAAACATCTAATAAAGGATCTTGTGTACAATTTTTAAATCTTAAGTATAAAAACAAAACATTCTATGAATTTCAAACTAAAAAATAATTTATTAATTTTCGCGATTTTCATGAATTTTTAAGTTTAAAGTGTTTAAACATTTATAAAAAAGTACCGTGACTATAGATTTTCAATATTTTTTAATTGAAAAATAAAAACTTATGAAGAGCTTTAAATTACATTTTCAAGCATTTCTACTCAATAAATAATTTTTAATTAATATTTATAAAAAAGTAAACTAAAAAAATTAAAAATGTAGAAAAATGTAGCTTAAAAATAGTAGAAATATTTTGAAAATTTTACTGTGAATTGAAAGTGATAATATACAATTAAAATAAATAAAATACAAATTAAGTATAATTTGGTGAAAATTTCAAGTATCTATGGTTATTTATTTGCTTTCGAGCTACATCAAAAAAATAAAACTGATTTTTTCGAAAATTTAATTTTGCAAAAAATTGAATTTATTTTTGAATTTTTATTTTTTTTCTTTCATAAAAACAAGTACTGGGAAATTTTAGGTTTGATCTCTCTAAAGTAAAAATTCAATTCAATTTGATATTTCAAAACCACCCCTATTTATGAAATTAAAAGCATTTTATCAATAACTTATCGTGTACTCATAAAAAAAAAAAAAAAACAACATAAGAAAATAAACATACTCATTGTTCAGCAAAGAATCTAAAATTTATAGGTTTTTTATAATAACACAAAATATAATGATTTTTTCGAAATAGTTATTTTTAATTTTTTATGAATGATATCGATCTTAATGACATGTAGTTGCAAAAGTGGTTTTTTATAGTGTTGCACATGCACAGGGAAAAATTGACATCTCATTAGTGCGATGTCCTCTTAATAATGGTCTAGGAATAGGAGTGCAGTGTCCCTGATGATGGCCAACTTCAATTAATATGCACACGTCACTCATAAAGTAGGTATAATATAAGCGGTATGCCAATTGTGCAATAACTACTCTCAATCTCATTATTATTTACTTATTTATTGTGTAGTTTTATTGTATTATAATATTATATGTTGTATAATCATAATCAATAGTTTAAAAAATTACTTCTTACACTATGTATCGAAGCAAATTTTAATGAATAATAATTATTATCTAATGAGTAATGAGTAATGACTATAAAAATATTTAAATGTTATTTGTTTATAAGTTTAAATTATATCAATGCTACTTTTAAAAGGTATTTAATATCCAATTAATAAAATCGAATTGATGATTTATTTTTTTTACTATTTCAGTTTTAAATATTGTAGAACTATAACAATTTATATATTTTGGTTAGCACTTAAGAATTAGGTACCTATTGTTTTATTCATTTAAACGCACTCAATATTTAATATACAATAAATACTTTAATGCTTATGTAATCATGATAATATGGATATTTTCATTTACCTAAACTTAAAATTAATAGTACTTAGTATGTACCTATATAAAAATAAATTCATTAATTAATAAATTAAAAATGGAGGGGAAAATATTATTATGACTAATTGCAAAAACTTAAATATTATATTCAGATCATTGGTGCCTATTCTATAGCACATGTGTTGTTTGAGCAACACATACAAAATGTTGGTGGTTGAAAAAATGCTGGATTATTTATAATTTATTATAGTATGACTTAGTAGTGTAATATAATTAAAAATAAAACAATAAAAATACAAGTTCTGTAATAAATCATTTTCAGAAGAAATCGTTTCCTGTGTAATGTTATTTTTATATATTAAGAATTCAGTTAGTAAATTATAATAAAAATAATATCTACTTCATTGAGTACTTCTGTAGATTATTTATATTATTTAGTTTGTAAATGATATATCTATAAGTCGAAATAGTTTATTATTGACATTTCGGCTACTTACCACCTTCTCCAACTTAGGTTGGTGGGTCATCAGAAATATTTTCAGTAACACATAATTTTTGAGGATAGGTGCTACTGATTCAGATAATTAGTAAAGTTATGTATAATAAAATTAAAAAAAAAAATTACATACAATACTTATGCTAATTAGTAATCAATATTAATACTTATTTAAACATAAAAATAGATGGGTAAATAAATATACAAAATTTTGATATCTACATGAAAATATTAAATTATTTTTTAGTGTTTACTTTCTATTCTATTAAAATTTCATAAATTATTCAGTTACTATGTATAAATATGATAAATTTTACAATAATTTTAGGTTTATCAAATAATATTATAGTAACTAGTAACCAAAGTGGATAAATATATATATATATATCCACCTTGCTAGTAACTAATAATTAGGTTTTTATATATATTCTATGTTCAATATTATTTATTTTCTATGTACCTAAATTTATTAATTATTACTAATTATATGCATTTATTAATTTATAATGTATTGCATCTGTGTGAAAAATAAGCATCGATTTAGAGTTTATCAATATTTATAAGCCTATGTCATAAAAGCGAACTAAAGTGTACTGAACTTAAAAAAAGGAAGAAGAAAAGATAACCAATTAATTTTATCTTATCTTAGTTGTATATGTGGTAATTGTTCTTATATAATATATTGACATTTATTTTAAGTAGGCTTTTTCTCAAAAAATCACACGTGTAAGTGCATTGTTTCATTTTAATGAGTTTTAATAAATGTTAAAGTAATTGCGGCACTAATAAAGAAAATAAATTTGATTGCGAACTAGTAACTACAATATGTACGTAAACAAGTAACCATGTGACGCAACTTTTTTACCAAAATTGATTGTGAGCGACGGTTTTTTTTATTTATGTAGAAATAATTATTATTTATTAATTATTAGTATATGCAACTCTGCCAAACGATAAAATAAATATATATTTTTAACATATACATTAATCAATTGTTGTGGTATGATAAATGATACCACAATACAGAGCCCATAACCCGATTAAAGATATTTATCTTTAATGTTGTGGCTCACAACAAGCGTGATCAGTGGTGTATTTAGAGGAGGAGTTAGGGGTTACAACCCCCTCCCCCTTGACATTTTTTTGACAATTTAATATATTTTGTAGGTCACACTACACATTACACATGCATTACTTATACTGCATTATACTACCTATAACAATTATCGGATAAAAGTGTTTGCTCATGAACTTTAAATATTTATTATATTATATTTTATATTTTTAGAAATGTATAAAGACGTAATCTATACTTCATATCTTATATTGGCCTTATCGTCAAAATTATATTATTTATATAAATCATTGTATATTTATCATCAAGTATGAACGTATATTAATCGATGACAGAATTTATCTGTGGGTAAAAAAATCATAAAAAAAAGTCTTGACTATTTATTTCTCTTAATAAACTAAGAAATTACCTACATAATATGTTAATTTAATATTCTTGTAGTATGTGTACATTTTATATATATTGTATATTCGAGTAGAAGTTATGCAGAAGTAATATTCATCTAGTTCACGATTTAAACCCGGAAATAAAAAAAAGTATGTATATATATAATAAATTTGTGTAAGCCTCCCCCCCCCCAAAAAAAAAAATAAATAAAAATATTCTAGATACGCCACTGAGCGTGATAATTATTTCACATCGACTATTATCAACACTGAATAATCTGATTTATTGTCTGTATCTGTGTCTGAAACGCCGAGTAAGTAGAGGTGCCTATATGTCTTATATTATTTACTATTTAGATAGGTACAATGGTACTTAATACCTACTGATAAATTTAAATAATATTATAAGTAATTTTAATTTATTAAAAAAATATATGCAATAGTTGAATGACATTTTTAGGTAATTTTTATAGTTTTAAAAATCTTGTATCATTTATGTATTTAGGTGCATTTATATTTTATTCATAAATTATACACAGAATGCAGCGAAACCCCCTTCTTTGTTTATATAGCAACTAGTAGATAAACTACAGAGGAATTTTTCGCAGCACTCTGTATAAATAATATATCTATATTCTGTATAATCTGATTTCATCCGGAAAAAATTAACAAGAATAAAATACGAAATACGGTTCTATATTGGTATATCTGAGTTTTTGTGTTCAGTTCATAGGAAAATCGACGTCGGCGTAACATGCTTTGTGAACTAATTCGACCGAGATAGGAAATCTGTCTATGAATCTGTCTTAATTAAATATATATATTGCACTAGGTATATTTTCCAATTTTATTCGTACTATCTTATAAAAATCTAAACTTATCTGTTATTTTTAAGATTGAGTAGTTTTTGAGTCTATAAGTGATAAATATACTGGCACTAGCCTTTTAAATAATATGTAGATTACAAAGAAATATTCTTTCTATATTGTTTGCATTTTTCTAGTTACCATTGGTTACACAATAATTATTTGTTTTTCGTGGCCACCCTTTAGAAGTTGAAAAATTAATCTATTAAAACTCCTCAAGTCTCCAAGAATATGTTTGAAAAATTTGTTTAATTGTTTCCAAGTTTATAAGTCCCATCCAAACGTAATTTATATTCGTCAATATATTTTAATATATTGAAATAAATAGATAATATGAAATAATGAAAAAAATATTGAAAAATTTAACTTAATTTAATTTACTGTGTTATTAATCTATACTCTACAGTCTATAGTCTACTCTATAACTATATAATGTATTTTGTATATTCATGTAAGATAATAATATTTAAAAATAAAATAGTATTAAAATATTTTATCGTCACTAGTACTACTACATACCAGCTACTATCCACATGAATATTCGGTATTATGGTATCAACTATATCATTTATCAATATTAATATTTGAAAATTTAATTCATAAGGCTGTCAATAATATTGAATATTTTCACAAATTGTGTTATTCATACATTATTTATTAGTTGTTATAGATAGTAAGTATTATATATACTTTTAGTTTCGATATCTATAAATTTATATAAATTCCATGTATTCATTTCTGACTATAGTAGTAAATCACTATACTTTATACAGGTTCCCACGATTACATTATTATATACCTACATTTACCTTCATAATTTTGTTAGAAATCGAATACAAGTAGATATATTTTTCTGGTTTAAAACACAATTTTATGTTTCTATTATTTAGTTACGCTTGTTTGACACAAATCACTAACATCAAACTTAATCAGTATTAGAACTAGATGTCCTTGTATTTCCATCGTAGGAAACGGAAGAGTTAAACGTTAGTGAAGACTTTTTAAAATATGTAATCCCTCTTTAAACGCGTGCGAAACTACCCAAGTACAAGTTAATATTAATTAGCTCAATATTTATTAGTATGAAATACATGATATATTTGTAAAGATTGTATTTTTTATAAATTGTTATACGTTTGCACTATGCACTATATAATATATATAATTATCTAGTTATACTTAGTGAATAATTAGACTTATTGAATTTTTTTGTATTTTATATCTATTTATTTCTATAACGTTGTGTTATAATAATCTCTTAATAATGTATACCCTGGAATATGATAGGAAACTATTTGTATACACAGTGACCGTACCACCACACACTTTAATAGTTTAATCTTACTATTTTTATTTATAGTTACTATTTTCAACAATAAATACCTATAATTATGGAAATAATATTTTATTATTTATAAATATTGTCTATTACCTATTTATAAATTAAAATTATACCAAGTTAAGAAGCTTGATAGTTGATATTATATTGTTACATAGCTACGTTGTTGTATTTATAGTTATAGTGTTCATAGACTTTTGTGATTATTTAAAAAAGTTTCTTTGTTGATTGTCAATCAAACCCATAGGACAGGGAACTTTTATACATTAAAACATTAAAATCAGCAGTTTTTCAGTAGTTAAACTTTTTTCTACATAGGTACCTGAAGAATCACCAAAAAATTAAAATACGACCTTTCTTAAATAACATATATTTTTCAAACAATTTTCTATTCTATATCTGTTCTATATTGCTTTGGAAGATAGTACAGCATTTTTAGACTATCCCTCTCTCTGCAAGAAAAAATAAGCAACTACAGTACAGATATAAAATATAATGAAAACTAAAAAATAGTGTAAACCTATATTAAACAACTTTTCAATCTAATAAATAAATATCGATAAATGTTGAAGTAGGTACTGCAGTTTTTATAAAATTTATTGTAGGACTTGTATTATCACGTGTAAATAAGGAGAGTCCATGCTGTTATTTTTTTGAAAAACATAGACCTATATATTGCATGTATTCATTCCAACGCACTGATTTGAATTTTACTTAAATTATAATTTTAAAGACATATTTGAATTCATCATGAAGTCTATTTTTAATATTTAGCATTTTAGCTAGGATTAAAAAAAAATTTAATTGTAGTTTTCCATTCAAATATTTAAGAACACAAAATTTGTAAGAAATTCCAAATGAGATTTTTTTTTTTGGGAATAAAAAAATAAAAAAGTAGCTCAAAGCCCAAAGAATCCAAAGTTGTCATATCAACAAAATAAAATTTGTTTTAAAATTGATTGTTAACATAAAACTTAAGTCGATATGTTTGAACTTATTATTAGGTCTATGATTTATATTTCGCTATGAAATAATTTAAATTTTAGGCGTTTTATGACAAGTGTATATGATAAAATAACGATTACCTTGCTTTCTGTTAGAGGATTCAAAATAAACTTAATAATAAATTTAAATATGTTTTAAAAATTATTACCAAAATAAAATTTAAGTGAGTACCTATGTTGAAATGCTTATTGGAATCCATGTGGGATCTCCTTAAAGTTTTTAAACATTTATCTGTACAGATATGTGACAAAAATGATATGGAGTTATGAATCGTTAATACTGGTATATTCTCATTCATAAGAAACGTCATTATCAATGTCTCTTGTCTCCTACATAATTTGTCCTAATAAGGACGAATAAAGAGGAATTTATTCTTTTCAGGAGAATATTTATTTATAATTATACACGCGCTGGGCCCTAATAGCAGTTCCCCTCGAACACCTACGATTTTGTACCTACATCTAAAGCAACACTATATAAGTAGGTATTTAATATTTATAGATTCTTGAGTTTATTGGAATTATATATTATTGTTTTGATATCGATACAGGAAGTTAGACCATTTACAGTCTACACAGATACAGTGTGCCGTCAATTATGACATACTACAATAATAATATACCACTATAGTATGAATGTACATTGAAACAATAAAAAAAAAAAAAAATAGGAACGCGACATACCACCCACAATTTCCTAGTCGATCTCATCACTACACACCGGTGGTGGACGATTTCACATTACACACGTATGTTTTTTCAACTTTACAACGTTGAATTTATAATATTTATATTAAATATAAATATGTAATAATGGAACTATACATTCACGTATATTATTTTATATATAGATAATGTGAGTATAATATGTAGTAGCGATTCCCATGGTCGATAACAATATAGAAACCGTTGGTGGGCGTAATTCTCGGTTACCAGCTACTATGGAGCTACATAATATGATATAATTTAATTGATTGACATATATTGACAAAGCGCCATGGTAATATTTATACTACGTATATAATATATAATAAAGTAATACAAGTAATAAGTGCCTACCTATAATGCATCACGTTGCATGCGTGTTCGAGTACTTATATGTCTTATATACATCTCCACGAAATATCACGTGGCTGCAGGCTTAAATGCTCAATAGTTGTACCTATATACCTATATTATGCTTATATATATTTTTTTATTTATTAGATACATAAACATGTATATATAGGTAAATGTGTTTGTTATTGTAGTGTTGTTTACATGTATACATTGTATTATAGTGACCGTGGGCAACAATGGATAACGACGATGGCGACGACTACACTTGCCTATGTGTGTTATAGTATTACAAACATATATATTATATATAGATAGATTTGTGTGTGTATTATGTATATAATGTTATGTGTACGTAACTCCCGGCCCAAGGGTAACTATGATCCACGGTGCGAGCGCGATTAAACGCAATTTTGCGGCAAAGTATTCTTCTATTGTAGGTATATATTATACATATAGTGTATCATAAATGTATATAATATAATAATTATATTGTAGTTATATATTTATAATATAATGTATTTTAATTATTGCATATAATACGGTATAAATTATCTACGTCTAACTCAATATCTCAAGACCATTTATAATATCGGGATATTAAATTATTAAATATTGAAAGAAACAGAAATAGATACAGTAGAAATTGTATACATTGGCGTTCGAAGGACCAGGCAAAAAGGAACCATAAAATAATATATCGTAAATTCTGTATGAATTAGTCAATGCGGTATAGGTATATCGTCACTCTTTTATCTAAAACATTGCTGTTTATCATTTCTCGTATGCAAATAGTGAATCATTCGCAGTTTTAAATTTCAAGTCCCCCCTCACCTATGAAAAATCCCGCGTTTATGTCACTGCATGTAGTCCCAAACATTGATGCAACGGACAGATGCACTGCAGTGGTACCGTAATATTATATAGTTACCTACAAATTTGAGTATCTTAATATATATTATGGCGTGTACCATTGGATCAGTCATTATTATTTTAAACGAATACTTAGCCAGCCAGCTAGTTGCCGTAAGCCATGGTGGTGGTGGTGGTGGCATCATCACGAGTTGTTCCGTGAGAAAAAAAAACTTGTCGCACGCACGTGGCGAGACTAGTTTTGCGCGTATAATATAATAATACATTTAATATCACTATATGTAGTTGCATGTTGCACAACCCGTTGCGGCGACGGCGGCGGTGCATTCATTGTGTGTGTTTATGCATTTGCACACGGCCATCGTAATAATAATAATTTATTGTATATATAAGTATAATAACAATACAGTAATAGTTGCAGTTTTGGCGCCGTCGTGTCCATACACCTTGCAGCGCGGCGCACGCGCACTACAACAAATAAGTACCGCCGCCATACTCAACACACGCCGACGCACCACTTCCCTTATTTTTCTAATAATATTACATTAAATTCATTTATCTCTGACGTATTAATCGTAGTCGTTGTCGGCTTCATCGTCGTCTTCTTCTTTGCCACCGGATGACCTTAAAAAAAAAACCAGAATGGCCATACCTAGGTCCGTATTATTTGCGACGCGTGTACGCCATGTAACGCCGTCAATTTCGTATTTGAACAGCGTACGATAACATATGATTTGAATACGCTTTTTTTAAGTATTTGCATATTATTATGATATCAAGATGTGTTTTTTTGTGTGTACTCTGCAGTAAAATATTATAGGTAGCATTGTAACATGCGATAATATATTCGTATACAATATATAATAATAATATTCGTGTTTATATGACCTGCTGCTTGCACTTCTATTATTTTTTATTATTTGTCATCGTCGTGTTAATATAATGTTATCATATTAATAATAATATGATAACAATAATAAGCTTATAATATTATAATATTCACGAATTTCTTGCGCGAAAATACACATCTTCTTCCTCACACTCCTCACTCGTTAGAACCGTCTAAACACCGTAAAAATATTACAACACCTATGTATTTAATATATCGCCACCGTCGAGTATTTTGAGTTGAAACATAAAATACAGCTGTACTACCTACGTTATAATTATTTGCAAAATTATATAGATACCTATTATACATATACCTACAATTTGCCACTTGGTACAGATGATAATTATATTATTTCCCCGAAATATTCTTAAGTACCTACTCACTTTTTCTTTTGAGATTATGCTAAGAATGTATAAATAAGACATTTATGTTGCATACAGTACCTACTGAGTTAAAAATTATAATATTAAAAGTTTAGGTAGGTACCTACAGCTCTGATGTATAATAAGTCACTTTATTTTTGAAAATTAATTTCAATTTTGCAAATGCGTAATATACCTAATAAATTTATTCTTTCTGTTTATTAAAAAAACTGACAGTAATACGCAAAAAAAATTAAAAAAAAATTGACGTTTTTAAAGTAGGTATATACATATTACTGGGGCCTCTCCCATAATGTAATTAAGTACCTCGTGTCTCCTCTATTCGATGGAATTCACGTTTAGCGTGTGACGTCACTGGTATAAACCAAAATCAAATATTCTATAAATATATAATAAAATTTTAAACACAAGAAAGCATATAATATATTTTCAATGTAATGTAGTAGTTGTTAGTTATAGCTCATGGAATAATTGTACTGAAAATATATTGGGAAGGATACCAATAATTTATTTCTATTTATCCAAATAATAACACAAATTTTTCATTTTTATGAAATGTTTAATTTATGTTAGTAATTTTATAGTTTTAAAAAAAAAATCTTGTTTTTTCTTCTATAGTATTAAACAATAGTAATTTATGATTTAAATCGATCAACATCACATTTTCAGTCAATTTAAATAATTCGTAAGCATTGATTAAACTAAAAAGTTAAAAACTTTTTTTTATTAAAAAGTATCCATTAATACGTATAAACCGTGTCATATTTTAGATACTTACACATTATACAAAGTATTAATGCTTATAATTTTTATCGAAATTTATACAAAACTAAAATACAATTAAAATAAAATTATTAGTATCTTATGGGATACGATTATTAAAATTACAAATTCACATACATTGCAATATATCAATGCCCAAAAATGTATTCGCTGACGAATACTTTTGTACTATTTATTGTATTATATTTAATCATCACTCATTACTCATCTGTATACTATACCTATTGGTTAGCTATACATTACAACACAACACACGCGCATGCGACGTTTCCGTACACGGCTGTTTTGTAAAAGGCTGCAGTCATTATATTATTTTATAAATTTTATGTAGTATTACTATGCAGGTAGGTGAGTATAATAATTTATATACATATACCTATAATTATTATTCCTACGTATACTTGTCACGAAATATTGTAAAACTAAACAACTATCTGATATATAATAATGAATAAATAAAAAAAAAATTCTCGTACAATCGATTTATTGATCCCAAATTGTGTACAATAGAATATTCCAAAACGCAATATTATTGGAAATGCTTTTATTTTATTTGCACGTACCTAAATAACATGACACGCGCGTGTGATGTCACAATTTATTAATCTATACAGACTATACGTGATACAGTATAAGGTGTCTTAACAACGCTGTAGTAGTGTAGTATGATAGTGTTTCAAAATTTTAGTTGCATTCGTCTTACTGCATGACTATATTATAATGGCTTATATTATTACGATCAAGCGCATAGTTTAAGGGGGGAGCAGGGAGACATTGCCCCGGGGATACAAGGTCGAGGGGCCCACTTGACACATAATGTATAAATATTTATTTTTAGTTTTAATTTACTAGGTTAGTGTTATTTTATTTTGAATAACAATACAGTCTGAAGCCCACTTATTTTTAAATAAAATCACAAACTCTATTTTAATTATTTAAAAAATAAAAATATAATAAAATATATAAATAAATAAATAATATATATTATATATTTATATAATATATAAATTAATATATATATTAATATATTATTTTAATATTTTACATAATATAAAAATGCAAATACTAAAAAAATTATGGAATACTATACTTTATATAGGTACATATTATCATATTATGATAGTTTTCAAAATACTTGTAATTTGTGTCCTATGTAGGCTTAGTATTAAGGTATAGAAATGGATACATGTGACAAGCATAAATGTAAAGGACTTAAAAATTAAACATGAAAAATAGTAAAGACAGTATAGTAGAGTCAATAATGGTATTTACTAGTTCTATGAGAAGATTTAAATCAATAATCTTCCTTCTATATTGATTAAAATACTTATATCAAGCTTATTTATAACTGAATAATAATCACGAGATAGATGGTCATTATTTAAAATAAAGGCTGCATAGTTTAGAAATTAGTACTGTACTTTTTTAATTTGGCTTGTATCACAAAATATAAATAAATCCCATGTAACAGCGCCGTATTCCAGGACAGATCTCACAAGGGCACATATTATAGGGCGTAGTGTTAAATAATAATCTGAACTTCTAAAAAATTCTTCTCACAAAACTTAACATTTTGTATTTAACTGGAAATACAAATTCAACTTGCGATCAAATGTAATACCTAAGTCCAAAACCTTATTACCAACTCGTAACAAAAGATTAGCATAGATTAAGCAAGAATAATCAAATCGTTTTCAGTTCCCTGAATAAAATTGGGCGACATTATTAAACTTATTTACAAGTAAATATATAATGAAGACAGGAGTTATAAACAAAAAGCGATTTATATCTGTTTGACTGTTTATTATATCGTATAATATTTATCGACATATTTTACTGTATTCTGAAATAAATTAATTTTTAAATACTTTCAACGCCTGTTGAATTGCGTTATTCGAAACAAGTACTTTGGTTAATTTTAGAAGTCTAAGGAATTATTTGACAAATATGTACTTTATTTTAAGCTGTGGTACAATTTTTGTATTCAATGATTTAAATTAATATTACATAGGTACTTATTGACCTAGATTACTAAATATAATTTTAAATTTCGAAAATTTATGATTATTTTATAACAATGAATTTTGGCTTAAATAAAATTTCAAGCACATAGATCCCAAAGACTAGGAATTATGTATTGCAGATGGTAATTTAAATTTTATTTTAAAAGTATTAATTTTTAAGAATGGACATGATAGCAGCTGCAGTTATCCATACACATAGGACAAATGAAAAGACATCATTAATTCTCTAGAAGTGTTATATAGACGCATACTTCATAGCCGACCGTACGTCATTTGCGCACCGTCTGTTTACCTGTGCCAAAATATTGTACATCATTTACACATCAACATGCTGAACAATATAGAATTATATAAAAAATAATTTTCGATTGAAAATTTAATGATTTTCATAAATCATATATAATAAATAGAATATAGATACAAATGATTAATAATGAATTCATTATTGTATTGTAGTCATAATAATATAAATAATGCACATATTGAAATGAACATATTTGTTGGAACATTACATCCATAGTTAAAATACAAATATACATTAGTTCGAATAAAAATAAATTGAAAATAATAAAATTTCAGACACTTAAATATGATCTCACAAGTTTTCAGTATTTTTCTTTTCACATAAAAATACTTTTGGAAAATTATTCCAGCTTTTCCACGGTTTGAATTAACAAATTTGAATTGAATCATTTTTACATGTACTCAAAACTCAAAAGTTAAAATTACAGTATGTCCAGTATGATAATATAATGTTTATGTCTCATATATCTCGTAAAGCCGTAGTCTCGACAGTGTTTCAAGCGTTTTACTATCTAGTAATCTCGTAAACATCTCGTTTGATATACTTATGTGATAAAAATCGATTATTCGACCGTACATCTTAGTTGTGTTATTGCTAACGATTACCTATACAATATTATTACAGTATTATTTATCATAATATTAATGATAATATAATTTAAAACACAAATATCTGTACAAGGGAAAATGTAAACTCCCCTAAAATATGAAATAGTAAATTCCCCTAATAGTAAACTCCCCTAAAATATGAAATAGTAAATTCCCCTAATAGTAAACTCCCCTAAAAACATTTTGTTACCGTGTATTACACTTCCATAAATTTTTGCATTTTTATTTCGATTTTTTCGTTATTTATTTAAATTTTATTAATTAATTGACATTTTCGTTAATATTAAATTATTAAATCATTATCGTTATTATTAAACTAAGTATATTTTAGTAACATTCAATATGATAACCATTTTGTTAAAATAATTTTATTTTTATAAATTCAAAATATATATACGTTAAATTAATAATGTATTTGATAAAATTAACAAAATTCTAAGTTATTTTAATAAAATTACGATAAAATTTATTAGTTGATATAATTAAAAAAATTATTAAATCAAATAATTTTTAATTTTTATTTTAACAAATATCTCATCTTAGTATCAATAAGCATTTTATTGACTTAATATTAACAATGATATTATTATTAATTAGATAGAACTGCCTCCACGTGGTGTCCTCTGGGTTACGCTAAATGGTTCTAAATTTTTTTAGGGAAATTTACGTAAGTGTAATACGGTAGCAAAATGTTTTTAGGAGAATTTACAAAATTTTAGGGGAGTTTACATTTGCCCCAACTAACATATTTGGGTATATACCTTCTTTTTAGTTCTATTGTTAAATAATATTGATGTGCAAATGATGTAAGACCTTTTAAACGGATGATACACAAATTATGTTAACCCAAAAATCGAACGATACGCAACTGTCTTACAAAAAAGGTCAAAATTAACAATAGCGATGCGCAAACGACAACTGGTGGCGTAGCCACGGTTCGTGTGTATTCTTTATTATATTTTCAACAGTATTCAACTCTTTGAAATATATTTTAAGTAGATACCTTTATGATTATAATTTATTATTCTATAGAGCACGAGCCCATTAATGAACTGCATACCCGTTCTCTAAAATCTAGTCTTAATTCGGACTTTATTACTTTCGCGTACACTATACAGGTATCTATATAGCTAGCGGTATGTATGCGTGTGTTGAATTTGGTTTGTTCAAAGTCAAGATGTTCATTTCGTATACATGTACATTGTATATGTACAACTACAAACAGTATGTGACGTGTTCTGAAAATCATCGATTTCTCATTTGACAGGAATAAATCGACTTTTTTTAACCATTTATTTCTATTTTTCGCTTACTTAGCTATGGCACACGTACTATTCGTGTATACCTTTTTACTAACTAACGAGTAAAATAATACCTAACCATTATATTGTTTAATATTACTATAGTTTGATATCAAATATCAATGTAACATTGTAAATTCTTCAACAAAAAAAGATAAATTATCTGCTAAATTGTAGGAATGAAAAAAATTTTATTTACAGAGAAAATCTAAATTTTATTTTATAATGCCTTCGTTATGATATACTAATATTTAGTAAATTATTATTTACAATATTTATGTATATAATCATCTAATTTTTTTGAATACATCTCAACCCTGTCTACGAAAAGCCACGATGGTCTGTCTGTGCCTGCTATATGTAGTTTATGTGAAATACATACGATAGGGGGGCTAACTGGGCCAAGATCTAACAATTTTATATGATAGTCGTAAGTTCGAACCAGCTGCTAATGTATTTTATACAAAATAATACTTCTAAACATAACAAAAGTATATAAATTTTGTCATAGAACCCAAAATGACTAGAGTGCTAAAGTTGATTATTTTTGCATTCAAATTTTTATTGTTTAAACTATATGTTAAGTACATGGGTCAAAATTGAATATAAATACCTATATACTTATGCAGTTCATCATTTTTAAGTATACTTAAAGACTATATGATCAAATTCTTGAAATTGTCTGTATTACTTCTGGTTTTTTTTACAAATGAGAACCCCGGTTTTTAGTATAAATTATTAAGTTGGTAATTATTTTTAAAACTTTGATATACTTAATTCAAAAGATTAATATTTTTTTGATTTTACAAAAATATAAAAATAGATGTAATATTTGATTTAGTATTTATTATACTGGGGCCATTTCTATAAATTTTAAATATTAATTGACTAATATAAATTACAACAATTTTAAAATAACCATATTTACAATATGTCCCCATATTGTTGCATAAAAATTTATGAAAAACTATCCAAAAAATAATTAACAGTAGAAAAGGGTGTTTTAATTTTAAAAACAAAAATTTGTATATACATAGAACACTTTTGAAGTATTATTAATATCTCAAGAATATGAAAGTATGATTTTTATACATAGGTACTTAAAAATTTCGAAAATTATATTTCGAAAAACTTGCATAATTTAAAAATAAAAAGAGATGAACACTCTGTACATTTAGCTTGGCATATTAGCAAAACTTATTTTAATCCAAACTGCAATAGTGTTAAATTCGTAGACTTGTTGTTATAATAATAATAAAAAAAAAAACGATTCGATCAAATAAATAAATATTTGATTAATCAAACTAAAGTTTTTTGATATTTTATAAGTTAATTTTCACATTTTAGTTTATTGTCTATATTGTAGTAAAGTTAGAATAACCATTATTATTTTTACAATATTTGTTTATGTAAAAAAAATTAATTTTATCTTATAATAGTCATATTAACAAATACATGATTAACAGTTTTGTATTCTTTATAAAATTTAAAATTTATAATTTATTTTATTATATTGTTAAAAAATTTGCTTTATAACATTAAATAGGTAATAAATCCCCTCTCCTGAAAAACTATTTAAATCGCAGTTGAATAATATGGGTATACGTTAATAAATTCTGCAGAAATATTTAACTTAAAATTTCATTAATATATCTGAATTTTAAATTTTTACCAAGGTTATTATTTTATTAATTTATTAGATTTCAACATTTATACATTTTTAAGCTGGATATTGAAAATACAATTTTTTTGAAGTTCCAGTAATAATAAACGAAAATAATTATACAGATTAATACCATTGTTGTTGTTATTGAAAATAATTTATAATAAATTTAGCATTTGAAATTTTTCATGTTCATTAGGTCAGGTCACAAATAATATTTGCCCAAGGACGCGGAATAGTAGAGGGGCAATGGTCGTCGCGATATGGACCAGGAACCGGTGAGCTTGATCAGTTAATCTTTTAGCTATATACTATAGTTAAAGTTAGTGATGATAAATAGTGTACCATAGAAAGAACTACGTCTGTCTTCTGGAATATATACACGCGTGTTTACATGATTTTGAACAGTTTATAAATTAACTATAAATATTTTATTAATACATTTAGTGTTATTGAAAATTTGTCATGTTTAAATGTGAATAATAATAATATCATATTAGATGCGTAATTCGAACGGTGCTTAATCAATATCTGTACAATATTAGTTGTACAAATTAATACTATTTTGACAACAGTGTAACAAAAGCATTCATGTGAGTAAAATTAAATTTTAAATAACACATATTATTCCAAATTCTAGATCGCCCTATAAATGGAAAAAATTACATAAATAAAAGTATAGAAAAATAATTAGATATCGAATATTTCAATACACCAACAAATGAAACCAGATTATTTAGGTAGAAGTATGGAATATTATCAATACAATTCAGTTTGATTGTGTGTTTCTTAATTTTTTTTTTTTTTTTTTTTTGGATTAATAAAACTTGTTTGGATTTATAATGAATTCATAAATTAACATACAACTTGTACATATATCTTATTTACTTAATGGCTAAATTACGCCATATTTTTATATTACTTATATATTATATTGTTTAAATATTTATTATTTAGATGAATTTAAAACATAAAAACTGTTAATTTTATCAAATTTATAAATGATCATAAAATACGATAATAGTTCATATTTAATAGACCAAAGAATCTACTATCTTGATTTTTTTGAAAATATTTTATGTTACACAATTCAGTCATTAAAAATTCACAAACCTATATTTTTTTTCTTTCAATTTTCATACTATATTAATTTTTTTATATCTATATAGATTTTATACGAGTAATCTATTAATAAATTATAAGTATTTAAAAATTAAATGCGCGATGTATATTATTATTATTACTAAGCGGTAAAATATTGATCCACAACTCCGCTCATTAAAACTTTAAATGTATAATTGTAAGTTATTGTACTTATTATCTATACTTTTTCAAAATTCGATTTTTATAGTCAATATTTATAAAAAAATATTCTGCTGTAATTAGAAACATGAAATTAAAAATATAGCTTTTCCAAAATATTTTCAAATTACGTAAAACATAATATTTTTAAAAACTTTAAGAACCTTTCTAAATATGAGAACCTATTTATTATTAAAAAAAGTACCCTTGTTTGTAAATATGAATTTTTGAAAATTCTGCTAAAAATTCTAAAAATTTAATTTAAACTAAAATTTATATCAAATTCTTAATTGATAAAAAAGTTATCTGAAATGTTTTAAATGATTATTTTTCTGTTTAAACCCAAAAAAATTATACATATCTGTAGTATATACTCGATTGTTAACTAATAGGTTAATGAAAATTATTCGTTATTTTTTAAAATTGTAACCACTAAAGTTTATAATGAAGTATTTAATTAGCTATTTTAACCCCTTTAATT
Source organism: Melanaphis sacchari (assembly GCF_002803265.2). NCBI lineage: Eukaryota > Metazoa > Arthropoda > Insecta > Hemiptera > Aphididae > Melanaphis > Melanaphis sacchari. Next base: position 1,256,586 of record NW_020271327.1, on the reverse strand, counting down.
ATTGTCAATAACCAATACATAATAAACATTTTAAAAAGTAATGAAGTATCATAATTTAAATATGTGGTTAACTATTAATGCTAAAAATAAACAAATTATAGGTATATACTTAGGTTGAAATATATATTTTATATATTATACATATTTATTAATAATTACTGTTAAAATTTTGCATCGAACCTTGTAATGTATAATAAACACTTTAAATTAATTTTAAACTATTTTAACTATTGTTTAATTTTAAAAGATTCTATACTTTTTTTTTTACAGTAACAACAAAATTTTAATCATAAATTAATTCAAAGTGCATTTTTATACGATTATTAGTTATTGTACTATTATTATTTGAGATTTTTTTCAAAGCTTTTTAATTGATGCAATTATTTTAAAAAACCTAATGAATTTTTTTAGATTCATTACATACGAATACTAGTAAATTAATAATCATAATACAGTGATATATAATCTGCTGCACCAATAATTTTGATTTATTAGTTTAATTTTGTTTTATTATTATATAATTTAAGTACCATTGAATATTAATTGTCTATCTCTAGGTATTTATTTATTTTTATTTTTATTTTTTTTATAAAAAACAAAACATATGTTATAAATAAAAATTAAAAATTAATTACAGAATCGATCAACCTGCCTCTTAATAACTAATGCAGCTTGTGTTGGAGATAGAGAATTAAAATTACTGCTAAATATAATAAAAAAATAAGAACATTATATAAATACAAATTAATATTAAAAATCAAAACTACAAATCGAAAAAATCTAAAAACTTAATTTTAAGATTACAAAAGTATAAAGTATACAATTGATTAAATACAAAAATATAACAACTGCAAAGTATATACACATGATATTATTGATATTACAATTTTTTCACCATATAATCATTAATCTGTAATATAATGTTTATGTATTCATGTATAATATACATACGTTTAAATCTTTATTATTTATCATAATTTGTGTAGAAATGTCATACATATAGAATGTATTATAATTTATACTATTATTAGATCGTAGTCAATGCTGATCCAATAAGAATTCCATAGAAATTTGTAACAACATTTTTCATTTATGTAATATTTAGAAAAGTAATTTTATTTATATTATGTTACTAAAAATATAAATTCCCATAAAAAAATTGTTGTCAATGTTAAAAGTTCCCTAGCAAACGTAAGTGTGAAAAAATCAGAATACCTACATTTATAGTGTAAAATATATTAGAATTGTATACAATTTAAATCATCCAAAACCAAACTTCGAAAACAGTTTCAAGTTTTTAAAATAATAAAAGTATATTATTGACAATTCTCGATTTGGGAAAAATTAAGTGTAGAAGAGCTCAATCAAACGATTTAAAAACTGTTCCAATTACAAAATTACTTAATACAGATTTCACACACCCCAGTATCGTTTTTTTTTTTAAACATATTAAAACTTACAAATAAATATAATATTCATATAAATTTAAAATATAATTCTTATTAGTAAACATAGAATTCTGTTTATCTAGATTTACCTAATACAATAAAATTAATAAATTCAATTGTCTTAGTTGTCACTTGAAAATCTGACTTTCAAAAACAACAATCAGTGATAACTTAAACTCATAACACAATACGCAATATAAATATTATAATAGAATTATTATATAGCAACATTCAGTGAGAGAAATATGTAGGTATAAATATATAGGTATTGATATTCAATACATAGGAACGGCAGAAGTCGTTATATAATCGTCTTATTAAGTTAACAAATCAGTCTAAATTAAAAATTAAAAATATTAAAAATCGTTAAGTTCATTAAATTTTTCAAATAATTTTATTTATACGTTTAAAGCCAAACATAAAGAAAAAGGTATTATGGTTCCAGACGCTTCAATCGTCTACTTATCCTAGTAAGAAAACAAAATAGTAAGAATTCTATATCCTTGCGATCTCTTCCCACCAATCTCACGCACATGCATATCGAATTTTAACACTAACCACTGACATATACTACAATTAATATATTTTTGTTGATTTAATGTTAAAGTAACTATATTTAATCATTTTTGTCAAACAATTGAGCACGATATTTAGTATTGTACTAGATAAATATGAAAAATCGACTTCAAAATGCATATTAAAAGTGTAATGACCTAGAAGTAACTTAAATCATTATTTGATTTACAATTTTTAAGTGATAAACTCGTGAAGAAGTCAAAGATACGTTTTTAAAGTTTATGAGTTATGTTAGAATAAGGTAAAAAAAAAAATTAAAAAACAAAATAAATAACATTAAAAATAAATATAATATGTAATACGAAATTTAGGTAATTCATTAAAATATTTAGAATATATCAGCTAATGCTACCCAAGAATTGACATATATATATAGATAGCCTTTATTCATTTATTAATAATTATTAACCCATTATTTATACGGGCATCGCCCATTTGCACCAAAAAAAATTAATTCGTTTTGAGTACAGCCCTTTTGCGCGAAAATAAAAAAGGTATGTTTTTACCAACAGCCCATTTGCACCAAATTTATCTGGTATAATTATAATAAAGCAATATATTTTTTCCTCAAATAATAATCAATATAGTTTTATTTAAATTATAGTCAATTGTATGCATTTTTTAAAAATAATAACCAATAAATAATAATACAAATTATTTTGAGCAAAAGGTAGATAATAAATAGTTAATAAGTTTATATTTATTTGAAAATTATTAGCTATTGGTTATCATAGTAAACTATACAATTTTTTTAAAAATAAAAATCAATAATAGGCACACATTTTAATCTTTGTTTTTAGAAGTAGTGAGAGGTATATCGATTAATGCTTCATGAATATCAGACACATATTTAGGTTTTACGAGCACGGTAAATACTTTTTCGTACAGCAAGTACATCAGATATAGTAAAATCTGAATTAGTTATTTAGTTATTAATTTCAGTTATATTTAAAATCTATATAGATTTTTAAAAATAACTTTTTTATACATTACAGACACAAGTACACGACGTCTTTTAAATAACTATACAAATTAACCAATTCGTTAATGTAAAATGTTCACATGGTAAATTTAGCGCAAATGGGCTGTCGGAAAAATATACCTTTTTTATTTTGCCACAAATGGGCTATAACTAAAATGAATTAATTTTTTTTAGCACAAATGAGTAACCCCCATTTACACAGCCATATTTTTTATGAGATTATAACCATGATAATTTAAAACTATAACATGGAAAATTTTTATCACATATTTTATTTATTTATAAATATATTTATTGAAACTTATTTCAAAAATATTTATTATTATTATTATTTTTCGTTACTTTAAAATTTTCAATTTAAAATTCAATGCGTTAATATTGTAAATCATTCGATAACCAATTAAATCATATGGAAAGTTATATGTAAATTCGATCTCAATCGTATTAGTTTTTGGGTAAGCGTTGGTTTTTTTGTGAATTTTAAGTGACAAGTGTACTCACTTCTAAATCTTTCAAACAAAAAGGTTTAGTGTTCTCAATTATTTGATAGCCATATTATATTTATACGATAATTTTCGAATATTATGAAACTTATTCTACAAATTAATCAATTAAGTAATAGCATCTGTAATACGGTATCTTTAAAAACAAGATTTTACAGACTTATAAAATTAAATTCATTTTAGATTATTTAAATATTTAAATTCTTTAGTTATATGAAAACATAATTAAAAATTAATATTAATTATTTATGCATACCTACTATTATTGGTAATTTGAAAGTTAAAATATATATTTGAAGGTCTCAAATAAGAAAATGAAGTCAATCAATATTTCTATACATAAATGTTATATTTACGTACGAAATATTTTACGTAACAGGACAAAATCAAATAGACATGATAATACGATAGTCTTTACGATAATATAAAAGTCAATAAGTGTATATTATGATATCAATTGTTCAAATAGTTGTACAGTAGGTACACTGTATCTACACTATATTAAAAGGAAAAAATAATACAAACAAGTATTTATATTATATATTTCTAGAAAATCCAAATACTTGAAAATAAGTAGATACAGAAGTTTTAAAAGAATTAAGAAGAATATTATTTACTACAAAATATACTTACTATATATTAGGTATAGGTACCTAATATCTAAATTCAGTTAATCATCAAACATATTACTGTTATTAATTATTATGGTAAGTAGTAGATACCTAGGGTTAAGTTAAGTATAATTATTGTACAATTTCGACATGATATACATAATTATATTTCAAATTACTATTTATACGTTTAATATTCGTTATAATAGCCAAATATTTTACTGAAATCAAATGTTTATAATATGTTTTAAGGATGTGGGAGTTGAATAATGTGGACATCGCAAATACATACGAATCGAATGAATTTTGTATGCCAAATGATTATACACTATCGTCACAGGTAACGTTGAGATACATAAACATATTTATATAAATATATATATACATAATTTTTTTTAATTATATTCATTTAACTACAAAAATTAAGAAAAAAACAACGAAAAGTAATATTAATTATGAAATCATAGCAGAATTTATTCATATAAATCGCTTAAATATTAGATTCGTAACTATATGATTATCGATTGAAAACACATATAATAATTATAATATAATTATAATAATGTAATATACGATATACGATATGCCCCGGAGCAAAGTGATCAGCCGGCGTCATAATATAGTAGTATATCTTAGTTAAAAAAAAAACCTTATAGGAAGGGAGATTAAATTTTATATTTTGTTTTTGGAAAATTATCTTTTTTTAAAACAAACCCGAATCCACTGCACGTTTGCTGATGTATCTTCAAACGTTTTTAACATTTTATTTGAATTTTTTTTTAATAACTTGACTGTTGTGTATTTTTTTTGAAAACTTCAATTGCCTGCCATAAGATTCCAATTGGGATCTCAGATGGTATTTCGTCTTATAAATTTAATATAAAAGTTTTTTCCCCGTAATTACTAAATAATACATTACCAAGCGTGATTAGCTTAGAATTTTTAGAATCGTTCATCGATTTATGTGTACAGGATTAAATATAAGACAAAATGTTTTCATACCGTAATTATAGTTGTGATATATTTAAATAGCATAGTTAGAGTTTAATAGTGCTATTGTTAAATTTCAGTTGTCCATATTGGATACCAAATGTGCGATAGGTTCGGTTTTGCTTAAAAACTTAAATTGCTTATAAGTTATAACTAAAAAATAAAAAGGTTAGACATCTTCTTTAAAGAGGTTTTTTCATGACTTAAGGTAAACTATCATATAATGCTGACTAGTCATTTCCCTCTAGGATATATATGTACTGTAGGTATAAAATAAATAATACAGTGACATATATCAGAGTTAACTCAAACATTAAATAAATGGAAAATGAATTTGCTGCTTCTAAAATAATTTTTACATTAATTTTACTTCTCCACACTGGTAAATTTAAAATGAAGCATACATAATGTTTAATGAATAGGCAGACATTTTAAACGGAATATATTAGAAATCTAAGTACTTAAGTACCAATGTAAGTTTATTAAATTTTAGATAACAGTCATTAGGCAATAAATATTTAATTTTTATATTTTGTCTGTATAAATAAAATTATAAAACCAAGAAATATCAAGAAAAATATCGAAAAATTATACAAATTGTTTTCTTCAGATCTAAATGTAAGACATGGACATACTTTACTAATATACCATCCTTAAAAAATTGTCACTCTTGAAGGGTATCATTAATATCTTGAGTCAGCCCTAAGTCCTGCTCATGGCACTTAATTACTGCAGCGATGATCTATTTAACTGATCTTTATGTTTATTTTTAAAGATTTTGAAAAAATATTCGGTATTTATATAGTTTGAATTAGGTATCTATCAGTTATATCTTTATAAAAATTATAAAATGTGGAATTAAATGTTTAAACAAATACAATTTTTAATATGTGCATTGGTTAAATATGAATTTACATGAATATATAGCGAACCCCACATTTTGTTGAGTATTAATTATTGCCATATTTTACTCTACTCGTTTATATTTCAAATAAAATATGTATTATTTATTAGCGAAAAAAATAAATATTTGTTCAATACATATTGTATATCTAATATTTGAATATCCAATTCATCGTTAGAAAATAATTTATTATGCTTCCAATTACAAATAATTTAAAAATTATTTTTAAATTTTATTAAAAAAAAAAAAAAATTAAAAAACTTTTAATAGTATGAGCTATAAACTATTGGTTCTAAAAATGATATATTGTTGCCGTCAAACTTTTTAATTGCCCTACTGTGTACAGTATACATACGTATATTATAATATTATAGTCATCATTCGCTTTTCACATACTTGCTGATATATAAAAATATTTGATGTATCTAAATTAAAGTTCAAACTAGTAGAAATAGTTTTCAAATTAAAAAAAGTATATTAAATTTAATAGTCCTTGAAAATAATTTTACAAAAATATTAAATACATATAAGTAGAAACCCAATAAAATTTAATAACTATAGTATTTTTTAGATTCAAACAATTTTTATAAACTATAACATTTTAATATATAAGCATTAGTTACTAATTTTTAAATCATCACAATCCCCCATATATTTCAAACCTATACAATATTTAGTAGATACATTAAGCAGTGGCAGATTCAGCCTCCCCACCCCGTAAGCTAGTTGATAATCTTTTTTTTCTACTTTTTCAATTTTATAGTAAAACTTACACGTTTGAAGTGCAGGGGGGGGGGTTAAGTTAGGTTATCTGATGACTTTTTTTTTGCTTTTTTCATTTTATAGTAAAACTTATACGTATATAAGTTATTTTAGTATTCGCCCCTCGTAATCTCGGGCTGGATCCGCCTATGACACGAAGTTACACTTCAATATTTTTAAAATAAAATCATCAGCTTATCAATTAATTATAAAAAATAATGGTCCTCATTTGGAAAAAAAATTCGCATCACAACAGGAGACAGAGTCCTTACTTAAAAATACGAAAAATTCTCAAGAATTTGAAAATAAAGTCTTTAAGTAAATTGAAAAGTTTTATAAATCAAAATTTGATTAAATTCTTTATTAAAGAAAAATTGGGTTAAGGGTGAGCGTGTTTAATGCATCATTCCGTATACGTCACATGCGCTTAATATATCAATATTAAGCACTATAATATAATATTATTATGTTTATTAAATGTGCATCGTACCTATAATATTGTCTTAGTGGGACTATGACGGCGGCTATTCGACCAACTACAGCGAAAACGAAATTGATCTCGCCACTGTGTTAATGAATCTAAAGGAAGATTATTCCTCCCCAAATGGAAGTTGCAACGACCACCAAGAGCCGGTGTACTACGATCCGTCGACGATGGGTGGCAATCAACATCATCATCCCCATCAGGTGCTGCAATGGCAATGTCCACCTAGCGAACAATCACAGCACGTGCTCGTGTACGACTCGCTGAATACCGATTACGCCCGCCCATCCCATGAAAACTATCTTCTACCCACCATATTAGGTACTTTCAGATAAAAGTTTGTATGTTTTACTATCTAAGAACTCGATGAGAAGGCGGTTTTTTTTTAGATAGAGAAACTTTTAACTTTGATTTCGAGCATCAAGTGCCCCTAAAAGTCTCGATTCCGATTAAACTAATTTAGTTTTGAAATATATTTATTATAGTTAGGAAGTTTGTGCGTGTGTATGCCTTTGTTTGTTGCGAATTTTCAAAATTTTAGAAAATTTGAGTACCTACCATATTAATAAGGAGTTTCCTATGGAGATACAATAACTGAATAATTACTGTTTTTTAAATCAGACTCTCTTTATCTACCATTTATTATTTAACAGTTAATTTTTTTGTAAATTTTGACGTAGGTACATGCAGTACCAAAATTCTAGTAGTTTAATTTAAGTTATTTAATTTTATGTTCAAAGAATAATGGGTCCAAGGTAACAGTGACATGAATAAATTATGGTAATTTGAAAATTTAAGTAATTAATATTAATTTATCAAAATCAACATTTATAATTATTTGTAGAAATGATTCAAGTATAATAATTACCTATTAGATTAATATCAGGTCTATTTTATATTTTAATAAAAGCATTTTAAAAGGTTATTATCATATTTTATCTACAGCATAAATATTTTAATAATTGTGGAATTACTAAGTACCTATATAATTTAAATATTAAATTAGGTACTCATACATCAACATTTTCAAAATAAATTATCCACTAAATAATTTACATTAAAAAAGGGAAGGTTCTTAGTTAAAAAAAAATATATATATATAAGTTTAAATCGCCACAAGATACTCCTTCATAATTAGATACAAAAAAATCTTCAAGAATTAAAAATTATGGTCTTTTAGTATATTCAAAGTTAAAAAAATCGAATAAAATATTAATAATAGTTATTATGGAAAAAATAGTGAAGGACACGTTATGTGCTTTGTGAATCACTTTATATTATTGCGATAATGTGAAAAAAAATTATAATATAACGTGATAATGTTGTGTTCGCAGATGCAGATGATGAATTTTTCAAAGCGACAAACACGTCGATGGAGAAAAAACGGGCGGGTCGGCCCCGCGGCACAAAGGCAAAACGGTCGAAAGCTGAGCCCAAACTGAGCAGAATATGGGAATTCATCAGAGACCTACTATTAAACTCACAATATTGTCCAACTTACATATGCTGGGAGAACTACGAGGAGGGCAGGTTCAGGTTCGTGCAAAGCGACAAGGTGGCGAAGCTGTGGGGCAAGTTCAAGCGCAACGAAAGGATGAACTACGAGAAGTTCAGCAGGGCCATGCGATACTATTATAAAACCGGTGTCTTGTTGCCGGTACAGGGCAAACGGCTCGTTTACAAGTTCGGGCCAAAGGCCACCGGGTGGCATACGGACAATCCAAATTTCAAAAATTATACATTTTAGACGATGCCGAACCGGTTAATCATCGTACACGTCCATACCTCTTACTGTCGTTTTAATATTATTATATCGTGATGTTACATAAATTATAAATAGTTACACACATTATAAGTAATATTGTGTTATGTCATAAGACGTCCGACGCGTTTGTATATTATTAGTGGCTATAATTATATGGTACACAATTTCTGGGCGACACGAATGCCTAATGCCTACCGTGTAGGTAAATAAATACCATACTTACCAACTATTTCGATTGTGACGGAAATCTGAAAATACCTCAAACATTTAAATGAGTATGATTTTTGCATGATGATATTTTAAGCATTTATCAACTTAAATAATATGATATCTATTTTTGAATTTAAATTGTTTATACATTACCATTATTGTTTTAATGTAATATAATAAATTTGTCCTAAAAATAATTATAATTATTCTACTTTAGAATAATATGTTTTTAGAATGTTTAATTTAAATAATTTTAAGAATAAGAATATCAGTGTTTTTGTCTAAATAATTTGTGGTTGTAATTTTAATGATGTAAAAATGAACAAAGGCTGACACAATTTAAATTATAACAAATTATAAAATTATTAATTATACATTTATACATAATATTCACAGTTAAATAAAATATTAATCAATTGTATTGGAATGATTATTCTCAATCACTAATAATTTGACTATCATGTTCAAAATTCTTGTAGTGATTCGATCTCATTTATATTGAACATTAATTTTTTAAATAAATAATTTAAAATTGCGAAAATATACATGTTTTAAATTTTCTATAATATTTATTAATCATTATTAATGATAAAAATATATTTATACTAAAATCATGCATATAAAATAAAGATTATTATTTAACAAATTTTTACAATCAAATAGGTTGGTATATAATATTATTAATGCATTAGAGTTTGCAAATAATATTGTTCACTTGCGCCTTAAATTATCTAATCGAGCTTGCAAGTCTGCATCAGCATCATTTGGTTGTGCAGCAGCAGCACCACCACCACCTCCACCATCTTGAGCAACAATGGGTACTTTTCCGGTAGCTGCTATACTTATTGAGCCAGAAGCTGAAGGCAAACCAGACAATTGATCTGTAAGCTGTAGACCTAACTCATCTAATACTTGTGTAACAATTTGATCTCTGAAATAAATATTTTAAAAATTATGACAATAATTTATTTTTAGCATTAAAGTAATTGTAAGAACACAGTTAAGGTCGAAAGAACACCACTGTGTATTAATATAATTAATTTTCACTTAAATATTCATTAAAAAATGGCCAAACATGCATTTATATTAAGTTTGGTAAAATATGATATGTAAACTACATTTTCATGATAAATATAGTTATAAAATACTGATGTACAATACTCAAAATTTAAAATCCACAATACTATACAATTGTATCATTTATGTTGTAATTACTGGATAATGTTTATCAACCAGATGCACATATAAATTTATGTATAAAATTATTAATGTAAAATCTTTCTGATTATTTAATTAATGTTTGATTATGATGATTTCTGTTTAAATAATGATTACAAAAATGTAGGAAATTATGTGGATAAGCATGACATTTCCAATCATTGTAGGTATTACGAACAAATTTCATTGATGATACAATGTAAAACTTATTACTATTTCTGTATTGAGTATATATTTTACATTTAATGCTATACTCCATACAGTTTAAAAACGACAAGTCTGATAAAAATGCATAGAAACTGCATTATAAACATCTATCCCAACTACTGGCATCGACTCAGCTGTCTCTACTCACACGCTCAATTTTCTAGAAACAATTTGCATAAAAGAATCTGACCATTCTTAAACTGAGTAGATACATAATACCTTCAAACATTACTTATAATTACAAAAAATTATTTTTATCATACGTTTCTTCTTCGTCTCCTTCGTCTTCCATGGCATCATCCATAGCATCATTCATAACTTCTTCTTTCATATCCATGACTTCAGACTGTTTTTCAAACTCTTGAAGTATCCTTTGAATTTGTGGTAAATTCAACTGCCTATTAAAATATAAAATAGTTAATGTAATATTGTGCATTATGTTTAAAAAATATCTATTAGTATTATGAAAAATGTATTAGCAAAATTTTAAGAAATAAGAACTTGTTATTAAAAATAATAATTTTTTGTCATTGTTATATAATTATTATTAAAAAAAATAATAAATAAAAAGCTTACCTGTTCATATTTTGCATTGCTTTAGTTACGCCTTTCATTGCTTGACCCATAGCGTTTTGTGATTTAAGCGTTTGTATTTTTAAAGATACTGCTTGTATATTAGCTTTCATCACCATAAATTTCTTCTGGTAACGTCTTGTTCTTACTAGGTCTCTAGCCATGATTTTCACCGATTCCTAAATCCTCAAAATATTCATATCTAAACTATTTAACAAATATCTAATAGGTACTTAGATTTCTAAAATATACTTTTAAGGAAATAATAAATCAATTTGTGAAATTAAAATATTTAAGATCTATATTTAAATGTAATATACTAGTTTGCCACACTTGATTCATAAGTTGGAATCATGTATTTAATATTAATAAAAGCATGAGCTCCTCCGTGTCTTTCAAGAATTTCTAAAGTATTATTCACCAAGTCTCCAACATCTTCTTGTTGATATTGAGCATAATCAATGCCATCACCTGTATTTTTATTAAGGTTCTTGTATACGTTGAGAGGTGGTAATATTTGTCTATAGTAAGGCACTAGAGCTTCTCCTACCATATCAGCCGATGTTACTAAAGTTTGAACCATTTTCAATGTTGCTATAACTACATCTGGATGACCAGTGTTAAGTGCTAATTTTATAGGAATAATCAATTGGGGCACAACAGGTAGTATACGATCAGGTGTACCATTTTTTAGCATATCTGTAGCTCCACGCTCAGCCACGGCACGATACGGGTATGCAACTTCACGTAATCCATCAAAAAAAATTGGTAAATAATGGTGATAATCTATATTTTCAAATGATGTTTTCCACATAACTCGCCCACTATCGACAGACAACATAAAGTCACCTCTATCATAATAACGGCGAAATGCAGTATTTCCAATTGGTGTTTGACATGAGCGTGTTCGAGGAGGACCAGCTACAATTGTGTTTGGTTGTCGTGATTGAGAACTAAAGGGTGGAACAACACGCTTTGTTTTTGATTTTATTGATTTCATTACTAAATATAAGTATTACTAAAAATGATTCAAACCAAATAAAAAATAACTATTTTCACAAGGTTTACTATTATGACTTTTAAAAAATTAAGTAAAAATATTATTTATAACTGTGTAAAATATTATCAATATGTTGTTCTATTAAAAAGTTTATACTTGTACTAGTACCTAGGAACAATCTTTTCTCCGTATATATATATATATGTGTGTAATTTGGTTACTAGGATACAGAGGATATAGTTATTGATTAAATAAAAAAATATATAAAGAACCTTGGTACTTACATTTATTATTAATTTTTAAAATTTTGTTTTTTGTTTTAATAAATATTTATTTAAAAATATAAAAATACATTAAGTTCATAAGTCATAAGTTAATACAGAAAAGTTAAATGGTTCATTTTTGTCTCATATTAATATTTAAATATTATGTTCTAGATTATAAGTTATCAAATTAGAATTTAATATTGTACATTCAAACTCAATTAATAATTTAAGAAATTTTTTTTTATTTTTATATTACTATATGAAACTATTAATACTATTATTATATTATATCAATAGCTTTTTTTATGATTAATATTGAGCCTTATAATTTTAGAAAAGACTGGTGATTTTAGAGTTCTTCATTTATTTAATAAAATTATGATTGGCATTAATTATGTAATTAATAATTTACTATATAACAATAATCAGTGTAATTCTACCATTGTTTATTGTATTATTTTTGTTAATAAATAATGTTTCTTTAATCTTTTACCAAAATCTATCTTGAAGTTTTATAAAATGGTATAACAATTGCATAGTCATTGATGCTCAGGTAATAAGTATGCTTAACCAGCTAACCCATTTTTTAATAGAAATAATTTAATAATTAATTCTTACAACAAAAATTATGTAAAAAATATGAAATATGACTCACCATCTGTCCATCTTTAGCCATTTTTTTGATGTCCATAATAATTTTCTTCTCTTGTTGTTCCATTCTCATTTTTTCGCGATCTAAATCACGCATTGCTTTATTGAGAGCACGTTGATTCTTTCTCAACATTTCATCGGGCGACATACGACGCCCAAATAACCATTCCAACGGCATACTGATTTAGGTATTTATTCAAAATTGGTTCACTACAAGAAGGGTGATTTTTAACAATAATAAGATCAATTGATTTAAATGTTGTGGATGTTTAATTTATTTAGTTCATTAAACATTTATAGGTACATTACCTAAATTAAATAAGGTAAGACATGTAATATTTGATAATTATGACTCACCAGTTTTTCAATACTACTCGGCACTCGTGTAGACTCGCGTTACAATATATTTTTTAGATAGCTACAAAGGATAGTGATAAAACAAAACAAATTAATGAAAACAATGTTAGTATATTATTAATTCTGTTTTTTATCAGTAAAAATTACTCATCGTATCGTATATAAGAATAAAAACTAAGGTGTATCCCTCAGAGTATCCTTAGATAACAAACAAAATAAATAAAATTAATATAGTATATACCCATGTCTCTTATCTACGGATGTATCGATGTCGATATTTTTTTTTATATCTATGTTTAGTATGTTCTGTACATAGAGTTCTGAATAAGGTTCTGTAGCACGGCCGTATGAAAGCGTGACTACAATAAGATAAGACTGTAATAAATAATGGGGCTTATTGACGAATGTACTGCCCTCTGTCGGTTACATGTTAAGCATATAGCTTAATATAAATTTTCAATTTGTTTATGTAAGAAACTCTATTTAAGTAAATATTAAACTTATCTTTATCGTGGATTCGTGGTATAAAACCAAACTACAAAATAATAAAATATGAATGCTTAATTTTTTATTTCATTAAATTGAAACTTGGATAAATCACCGAACATTTTTGTTAAAACTATACGGACATGATGCATATATTATACCTAATTGCTTAATAAGTATTGCTTTTGATGAATGTTATTTTATAGTGATTCTGAGTTGTGTGCTATATGCTATTTGTGAATTAATAGTTAATATCTTCATACGTAAAGTTGATAGACGTTGGACGAGTATTCACTATTCAGTTGTTCATTTGAGATAGCCATTATTCACTAAGACATGAACGTATCATAGTATTATTATATATTTATGAATAATAGATGAATTTAATTAAATCTATTCAGTAGTTTAAATTCTATTTATTTATTTTTTTTTCTTTTGTATAAAAGTATGTGAAATAGACCTAATAACAAAGAACTGCAGCACAATATAGATAAAGACTAAAAGACAAAAAGATAGAAAGGTGTATTGAATATTACAATAATTGAAAAATTCAATACTGAATCACAACATTCACAACAAAACATTATACCAAAGAATAATTCTGTGTATATAGTATATTATACTATATTATACTATTGCTATTTGTTATCATATTTTCATAGACGTCTTATCTCCACTCGTTACTTAATATCACGGTCTTGGAAGATCTATATAATATATATAATTACGTCTGTAATTTATACCGCGTTTAACACGATTTTATCAATAGTCGTGTTACGTAACCAAACATTTTTTATCTCTAATACTATGATATAATCGTGGTTATCACAAAATAATTTGAAATGATGTATGAATAGGTTATTAAGTAGGTAGACATCCTAAGAGGTATTGTATTACTACTATTACTTTACAATATTGTAATATTGTCATATTGAACATTTTAATATGCATAAAACACATTAATCTAGTACATAATGATTGGGTAAAATTTTTAATTACAAATACATCAAATTTGTAATCTAGTATAAAGTCATTCAATTTTATTAATGATATTGTGTTACTCAAGTGATATGCCTCACCACTAAATAATTTATCTAGTCATACGCCTATATCTAAATATCTATGGTTTAACACACGTATAAAAAACAAAAACCTATGCCATAATCTAATTGGTCATTTAATACTTTTACGTGTATCGGCTTATTTGACTTTGACTTTTGGACTATCAAATATTTTCTTCAGGCAAAGGTAGTTTCATTATTTTTATCGTATTACTGTAGTTATTATATTCATTTACAAAACTTGATTTTTATTTTTAGTTTAAAAAAATTTTACAACCATGCTCGAAGTTTTTGAGTTGCAATGTTTTATTCAAAATTATTTGTGGGGGAAAAAAGGTTTTGCTAGTGAAGTCAGTCGTCTGAGTTTAGCTGGCAAACATATAGATTTTATAGATGAAAAACAATTCTATGCTGAATTGTGGATGGGCGCTCTTCATAAAAGCCCTTCGTTGATAAAAAGCTCTGGGCAGAAATTGAGTGACTGGATAAAGAGCAACAGTGAAGTGTTGGGTGAAAAATCTAGATTAAAATTTGGCGATCAATTACCATTTTTAATGAAAGTATTGTCCATAAACTCAGCCCTTTCTATCCAAGTGCATCCATCTAAGGTAAAAATATATTGATAAGTTGTGCCTACATTATTGTTTTTACCTAATTAATTTAGGATTTTGCTGAAGAACTACATATACAATATCCTGAAATTTATCAAGATTCTAATCATAAACCAGAAATGGCTATTGCACTAAGTAACTTTGAAGGACTTTGTGGTTTCCGCCCATACTCAGAAATTAAATTTTTTCTGGAAGGTACTTTAATATTATGTTTTTAAAATAAAATTACCAAAGTAATGTATTTTATGTCAATTAGAAATACCAGAATTTCAATTAATTGTTGGACATGACCTGATTAATCAATTTAAAAAAGATACTACTGATTCACAACATTTGCTCAAGGACATATTTTACAGATTACTGACATCTGAAAAAGGAATTATTAGCCAAAATCTTAACAGTCATAAAAAAAAATTGGAATCGCTATGTGAGTGATATATAAATAAAACTATCAGGTTTTCACAAATATTTAAGATACTTTTATAGAATTTATGAATGAAAATAAAAGTGAACACTATAATTAAAATCATGTTTATTGTCTATTGTATTTGAATTAATGTAATTATTAAATTATATTACAGGTGATGATAAAAAAAATGTATTTTTAGCAAAACTATTTAATCAACTTGATTGTTGGTTTCCAAATGATGTTGGATGTTTCTGCATATATTTTTTAAATTACATTCAACTCTCACCAGGTCAAGCAATATATTTAGGAGCTAATGAACCTCATGCTTATATTTACGGTGGTTAGATTTCTATAATATTTAATTTCTTTATAATCAAATACTTTAAAAATAAATAACTGCGTTTAGTAACTAGTTATAATTTATATTTCATATTTTGTGATTAAAAGATAATCAATAATTAATTTACAATTAATCTTGTACTCTATTAATACTATAGAAGATATTTTTGTTTAGATTGTGTTGAATGTATGGCTTGTTCTGATAATGTGGTAAGAGCTGGATTGACACCAAAATATATTGATGTAGACACACTATGTAGGTTACTAAATTTTAATGGAGCACCTGCTGAATCCAAGTTGTTTTGTGGAGTTAAAGAAAACTCTTATACAACACTCTTTAGACCTCCTGTTCCAGATTTTGCAATGGCTTGCATTAAAGTACTTAAATACAAAAAATAAAACTTAAAAGAATTTATTAATTATAATTTTTCTTTTTTAAGGTTCCTGCAGATGAAATTTATGAATTATTGAAAAGAGATGTTGCTTCTATAATTATTGTTATCCATGGTCAAGGCAAAATAAGTGCTCCACAAGAGTTGATACTATCACCAGGAAAAGTTTTCATGATCCCAGCTAATGTCGTAATTCAAATACACGTAGGATTTGAGTCTTTAGAATTATATCAAGCGTTTGTAAATTTATGAATCAAATTTTAAATAGGTAGTAAAATTAATTGTTCTATTCAATTTATCCTAGACATTTTTAATAAAATATACTAAATTAGAAATAGCTATTTTTTTTCACATATATATTATTTTACTAACATGAACATAATATATTTGCTGTATATCTGATGAAAATGTTTTAATAAGAAAAATTAATGTTAGTCATTAACAAAAAACTGTTTTATCATGGTAAGAAAAAAAGTTAAAATTGTATTTATATTTTTGAATTGACTACCAACAATTTTACATTTTTAAAAATGTGCAAAGAAGCCTATTACTATTTATAAGTTATTATTAAATTTTAAAATAAAAGTTGAAGTTAAAAATTAAAATCTATGAAATTAAATCTTATTCATATTTTGTACCATTGTGTAATTATTGTATATATTTCCATAAGCTTATTAATTATAATAAGGCTTGTTCGTTTAAAACAAAATAAATAAAACTTGATAATTATAACTATAATGACCTTAAACTAACCCTGATAGACCATATCAAGTTTTCCAAACATATTATAGTGTAATTTAATAATGTTCAGAAGTTGCTAAAAAACTGAACTATTATAAAAAGTCAACATATGAAAGATGATAATATTTTTACCGAAAAGATTCACTATAAGTCAATTTCCTCTAATTTTTAAATTAACAAGTTAAATATTAAATGTTGAACATAAATTTTGTATGTTATTTACTTATAAAAAGAAGATAATGTTAATATTTTATAGTTTTTATACATATAATATATAATATGTTACATATTTTCCTAACAACATTTGGATAAAATGCTTTTTTTCATTTATTCAATAGTTCTGTCACAGTCAATAATCTATATCCGACAAACTAGTTTTACACTTTCAAAACATTTAATACAAAATTATGATACAAACTATTGTAAATAGTGCCCAAACAATACTAATAATTGGTTGATAATTATTATTTTTATGATGAATAATTATTTTCATACTTTGCAACAAACATTAATAATATAATGCAGTTCATAAACAATGTATTATTTTTTAAGAAAACAAGATGTTATTCAGGATTAAGTTAATAATTCAACATAATATTGCTGAGAAGACTACAAAAACTGAAATATATTGATAGAATATTTTATAATATGTACATAATATTAAAATAACATTATTTTTCTTTTACAACAATTCTATTGTTTTACTAATCCTTCTATTTTCTTAAGTACATTATCTGCCGATTGATCAGATAGTTGTTCGCTTCGTTCTTGTCCAAATTCTAAATAAGAAAAATTTATTAGGGCTTTATAGATAAATATTTATTTAAGATTATCTAATTTTATTTTTTCATTAAGTATAACTGTTAATAAAATTCAATTAAATAATACTCACCAAAACGAGCAAACACTTTTGGTTCTACACCACTGCATTCACGTACCAAAATGGGAAATTTTGGATTAGCTTTTTTCAATGATATATAGTATTTTTCAACAAACTGCCTGCAAATAAAAGTTTCATCAATTATAAATATTGCTTGTACAACAGAAATACCAACCGGACTCCTTTGCTTGAAGGAGATGACTGACACAAGTGCAACCGTAATTCTTTTAGGTGGCTACCAAACTTAATTGCAGACATAATTAGATTTGGGTGAAATCAAAACGAAAAAGAACACAGAACAGCTAATTTGTAATTATTTTAAAGTTAAAATAACGTAATAAATAATAATTAATGTTATTCAATGGAACTTATAAAAAATAAAACTATATAAAATTTTTTCAAACGATAATACTTATCAGTATACCAAATCTTAATCATCTGGAAAATTATCGAGAATAATTATTTATATTTCTCCACGAGATGGCGCTGTTATATACAATTGTTACTTGCAGAGACGGTTAGGTCTGTGTCAATTGATAACTGATAACAATAAATTTTAAATTTTAAATGATTTTAAATTAAATTTTTAAACGGTCGTTGGTTGTTCTATAATTTTTAACTTTTTTAGTGTATAATTTATGTAACTATGTAAAAAATATTGACGTGTATTGTAATATTATAAATTAATTCATCGTAAACATAACATTTTAAGATTCATTACACAGCATTTTTTCGATGGAATTGGACCAAGTTGTAGTTTTACACCATCTTAAAGAGTTAGGGTATGAAAATATTGAATCTCATTTACTTCAAAAATTCATGAAAGGTATGTTATAATAAAAATATTTATTTTTTTTAACTCACTAACACATTACAGTAAAATATTGGTTAGATGAAAATTGATTCATACAAATAATAATCACACATATTTTACAATGTTAAAACACAGAACTTAATATAAGTTTTTAAATTTAGGTAGTACAGGCAATTTATTTTTACAATTATTTAAAATGCTTATATGAATAATTTCAAAAATTTTAAATAAAATTAAAGTATACATTTTCAACATTGATCAAATGAAAAATAAAATTATTTATTGATAACAGAAGTCACTTATATAATGTATTTAATATTTACAGACACAATAATTGTCCTTCATGATCATTTTACAAGCAACAATCATTTAATTAGGGTGCTATGCAAATTAATAGATGCCCATAAGACCATAATACTGTTATATAATCAAATAATACTAGTATATCTAGTGTCACTATACATTTTTATGTTCATCTTTTGTCTATGTTTTAATGAAGGAAATCAGTGTTTTTCCAAACCAAATCCTACACATATCTATGGTAGGTGTGGTTATCTAAGATGTTGTTAATTTACTATATGGTCAATTATTATACAGACTATAATTGTTTCTAAATTGATTAATTTATGATGTAAATATAAAAATTTTACATTAATGCAGGTATATTTTAAAGTCTTCTATAGTTCTCAGGTGTACTTTTGCTTTTGTGTTTAGATTTCTTATTTTTCTTTTTATACAGCTTATCAACTCATTAATTAAGAGCTATTGCTGTCATCATTAAACCCCTATTTGTTTCTATATGCATCATCAAGACATGAATCTCTTAACATTTTTAATACTTTAGGCTAAAACATTTACCTATCAAGTACTTGTCTTCCTATAAGACACATTGTGTTTTGCTCAAATATATGACTACTGGTGTTTAGTTTTATTTGTTAGAAATAATTTTAATTTAATATTGTAAAATTACAGAATAAAAGGATAAATTTGTGAAAATTAATTAATTGATTTTTGTGTTATATTTTCAATTTTAGATTTGAAAAAACTTATCAAGTATGAAAAACAAAAAACACTAGTCGAAGAAAAAGTAAATTTTAATAATCATTTAAATAAAAAAATTAATTTATTAGAAGAAAAACAAAATATTCCGCCAATTAAATATTCTAAAAATGTTTGCTGTTGTGAAAAAAAAAAAGAAATTTTTGAAAGGTTGTCACGTCCAAGTTCAAAAACAAAAATATGTTCTAAAGCTGTATCGACAATAGCTATTCAAACAGATTTACAGAATAAAAAAACGAGTAAGATTAAAAATATGCCTATATTTTTATTACATATTTAATACTTATGCAATTATGTATTATTTATAATAATTCTAAATTAAAATTTACACTTTATAGTTATACATTATATACCTATTGTTTAACCTTTAATGTATGATTTCAGGAGAAAACAAATATTCTCAAATTTTAAAAAAGAAACAAATGGATCCAGTATCATTACATCAGTATTATAAAAATGAGTGGCAGAATCATAAAATGCCAGGTGAAAATAATCACAATGATCTACGATGGCAAATTAGACAGGCTATGATACATAAATAAATTTGTTTTCCATTTATGTTAAGACATTTCTAAATATTATTTGACTTACTATTAATTTATAAGTATATTTTAGTTTCAAAATTTTAAAAATAATAAATACTCATGTAACTCTAATTACAATTTAATTCAAATTCATTATATTGAATGTTTATTGACAAGAGTAATTATTGAATGTATTACCCTTATAACTTAAATAAATTGTAATTATAAATATAAAAAAAATAATAAAATCTTGAACATTTTATAAATTTAAAAAAACTTTATTATCAATAATTTATAGTTATTTTTTATATAAATAAAGATTTTATATTTTTATTGTTTTTATACTAAAATTATCATGAGAATTGTAGAAAAACCAGTAATTAATTTATATGTCATTTCAAAATAAATGAGCAAGTTACCTATTTAAAAATAATAACCCTAATATTTTTTAAATTATTCAGTATTTATCTAAATAATTTGGAAAAATAAATATTGTACAATATCAGTTTTTGAGAAAATCAATTTTTTTTTTTTTTGTTTACTTAAAATGAATTACTGTAAATACTTAATTTTTGTTAAATTTTCATATTAATATTTTATATATATGACAAAATTTTCAAAATATTTTTTCTCTGAGTTATTTATAGATATTTTCATTTATATATATATATTTTTTTTTTTTGAAATCAAAAACCTTAAAATTCAAATAAAGTTTCCTTGTAATTAATTAATTTACCAATTAAAAAACAAATATTCAAAATACATAAATAAAATATATGTTACTTTTTTTTAAAGTTAGAATTTTGACAACATTTGTTGAAATTGAAATGAAATTTATTATTTTATTTTTATTTTATCTAAAATTTGAAATTAATTAATTAATTAATTAGTTATTTAACTTTAAAAATCAACAGTAAAGTGTTTTGTATTGTTTCATATTAGGTCTCATATGAGACTTATCATGTCTACTAAATACAGATATAGATTGTATACTTTGACTTCTAAAAAAATGATTTGAAATTTTAATACAAAATTTCCCTTTAGTTTTTCTACATAATATAAAAGAATATCAGAATTAACATTTTAATTTTACTATTGCGTATCATTTTAAAAATTTAAAAATTATTTTAAACTTTTATCTATTTATACAATGAATCCATTCATATGATTTTACAGAAAAGTACAGGTATGAAATGTCAAATCAAAAGACAATTACAATTAATATATTATGGTACTATTATAATAACTCAATAATATAACAAATATGTTTTAGGCAAGAGTTAATCCACCTATATAGTACTTATTGCAGTAGTAAAATACATTCCTTTATTAGTTCTTAGCAACACCAATAAATATATTAGAATATATGCATACTTATTAGTTATTAAAAATAATTAACTCAAGTTAAGCTAAGTTAAAATAACATAAGATCTATAAGTTAGAAGTTAACTATTAATAAATTATAAATCAAAATTGAATGTAGAAAAAAATATTAATTTAATTCAATTTAAAAAATGTTATTTATTTTTTTTATTTAGTATGTAAATTAAATAATGAATGACTATGTCTTTCTTAAACATATCCATCACTCCACTCGATACCATTTTTAAACTAAAGCATTGCGGTACCCATGTGCCAAACCTTTCTTTCGCTTAATTTCCAAATAGGTCAAATTGTCTACCAAAAACAATCTTTGAAGCATATTTTTAACATAAACTTTTACGATCTGATTTTACTCGGGATTCGGGAATAACCATAAAAAGAAGACTAATGATTCAAATTTAAAATTTAAGATCCAGTCTTTATTTTAACTTATATTTTTCTTGTTATCAATAATAATTAAACTAACTTAAATGAGTGCTATGAAAGGTTAAATATTTTTTTTATAAATACAAAAATCCCATATTGATATTTTTTATAATATGCGTTAATTTAATTTCTTTATAATTTTATATTGAAGATTTGTGAGTTAGTATAAGAATTTAGACTATTTAGAGTTATGGACTTGGTGGTTCATGAGGTCCAAAAGGTAGATGACTATTAAACTCTATGTCTACAATAATTCAACGTTTCAGGTTTCCTAAAGGATGTGTTGCAGCGGCGTGGCACACTGATTTGCTTGTTGCCGTGAAATTTGAAAGGTGTGCTGCAATAATTTGAACTTTATATTATACGAGTATATAGAAACATTAGAAACCCTAATTTAACTAAAGTTGAAGCAGCAGGGCCAATGAAATGAAAAAAAATAACTTTTTTTATAATTCAAGTATAATTATTAATTAATAAACATTCGATTGTAATGTTTTCAGTCTATACTCTATAACTTATAAGAATAAAACAGTGATAAATAATATTGTTAAAACAAATCTTTTACTCCTATCATTGCAGAAATGGCGCAAGTAAGATTGTTATTGTTCTGAATCTAAAATAATACCATTGAATAAGTACACTTAATTAATGACAATACTCAAATTATTAAATATTAACAATAATTTTAATTGGTCATTATTGTATTGAATTTATTGTGTTGACCACACTGTTATTGTGATTAGGAAGCTCATAAAAAAGTAGTGTCGTTGAAATGTGTGATGTCTAGCCGCTTCCCGCTTGAGGTACGCCATTGACGTGATTACTGAGTTTACTATCGAACGTTTGTTGTTGAGCAGTGACTACAATTTCCATTGTAGTACTTAGTTTTAGTAATTATATTGTTGTACTTAGTAGTCTTTCGTTTTATTATGTTCTAATGTCTTGAAGTTTCAACGTATTCAATATTCAATCGACTTATGTCGTGTTGCACAGAGAGCCGAGTTCTCGCCTTGGTACATTTGTGTTTTTCTGTATGATATTTTGGAAAAATTAAAATACTCGATCATGAAGAGTTTTACGACTTCTTATCTCTTAACCCTTTTTTCTTACTATTAAAATGTTTTTTTCTGTTTTGTCTAATTTTTCACTACACTATAAAATTATTTATAATAAAGTAATTATTTTTTTGCTGTGTTTCATGGTTCTAAATTAACATAGAAACAAAAACATGATACGTTGTGCATAATCTTTTTGCATGTCTGTATATTGAATATTGAAAAAAATTATAATTATCTATTTTATACTTGTATGTATAATGTCTGTTTAATTTAAATTGTTATTAAATTTCAGTGCATTTGTATATTAACAGTCTGAAGTTGATTAGTTCCTAATCCATCAAAATGGAAACTATTTATCCAAATAGCGACGAAATCAAATTTCGAAAAGACAATTATGGAGGTAAATACTTATAATAACACTATTCATAAGAATATAATATATCTATAACTTTATTATTCAAGTCTTCTTAGTTGTTAAGAATCAGTTAACTTTAATTGGTATTTTTTTTTCTACTTATTCAAGATTATAATAAATATTTCTTTAAAACTTAATATAACTATATAATTATCATTCATCCTAAGACCTAAAATTAACATTGAATTATTTTTTCATGATTTATACTATATTTGGTCGAAATTTGAAAATAAAAATAAATTATCAATAACATATTTATTTCATTTTTTTTCTTAGTTAAAGATTATAATTTATTATTATGTTTTTGGTTTCTGTTGTGTCAAATGTTTTTATAATTATTTCAAATTTTTAATAATGTTTTTAATGTCTGATAAATAAATGGCCATTAAATTAAGGATACATTTACTTTAGATTTATCAAAATCCATAAATTTTACTTTAATATAGAATAAAAAAAAAATAATATTTTGTTATATTTATATTGTAGTATTAAAATCATAACTTTTATAAAGAATGCAAAGTATATATTATGCCCAACACAAGAATAAATAATAAATTACTTATTAATTTTTGATGTTAATATCTTGGGATTTGTTCTTTCATTATTAACCATTATAAAATTAAAAGTTTAATCAAACTATAAAAAATTGGTAGGTTTATATTATAAAATATCTATGACATATTATTTTCTATCTATACTTGGCCTATTTATTTTTTCAACATCTAATAATTATGCTGTGTACTATTTCATCTTAAGATAATAAAAATTGAAAATATTGTGATCATATAACTTTATATTATTAGAACATTAATGTTGGGTTGCAATAAATATTAATTAATTTAATGGATCATTATTTATTTTACTATTGATTCCTTAAATATTTATTTACTTATAGTAATTGTTTATACAAAATGTATGCGATTCATCATGATATGAGTTTTACAGATTCCCGCCAAAATTACCTTGATAATTCACAATTATAATTATAGTAACCAGTGTGACCACATGTCACAAACAATTATAATATAACAGTTTATAAAAATATTATTTAATCCAAGATTATGACGTATGTCGTATAATATTAAATAGGCCGTATTAAGGTTTTTTTTTTCAAGAGAAATGTGGCAAAATCCGAAAACATTATTTGTAAATTAGGTATATTTTGACAATACAGTTTTTAGTAAGCTGGTTATTAATTCAGTAAATAAGCTGCATACATACTCATAAATCATAATAGATACATAATTAAATGACATAGCTCAAGGAGAATGTCATAATCTCTAAACACTTTTTTACATGCTACTGTCACATAAAAATAGAGTTAAATCATTATAGTGATGGGCAAAAATATAATTTCAAATATTAATATTGTTCAAAATTTACTGATATTGTATCGCAGTATTGAATTCCCCATTTTGATTTCATTTAATTAAATTTACATCATACTAAAGAATTTAACTCATTTACTTTATTAATGTTAAATTTTAATACTTAGATATTAATACACCAACATGGTATATATTTATATTACAATATAATTAAATTTATTATAGCTTAGATGCTTTAGAATCTGCAAATAAAATGTGATTCTTGAAAAATAATATAATTATAAAAATTTTACTATATCACGACATATATATTTTTAATATTTAGTATTAATTTATAAATTATAAATTTTGTTTTTTAAGTATAAAGAAAAAAACACTAATTTATAATTTAATTATTTAAATTACAAATCAAAAGTATCAAATTAAACATATAATTTTAATTAATTTTTTTTAGAAGTTACTAACACAATTAATATGTTTTTACTTCATATTTGACTGTTTTTGAGCGTAATATTAGATTACACATTACAGTGTTATTAGTACCTACTTAATCTAGTTTTATGAAATTATGAGTCGTGTTAATAACTTATACTCTAGTCTGAGCCTTGATGTATGAAACCTAAATAGATATTTTTCTTTTACCAGGCAGAGTTATTAGCCCTGTGCTTAACCCCTAATCTCAAGAGCCAAACTGAGATGACTAGTTAAGGTTATCTCATGCTTAAGGTCCAAAGATTGCTAAATTTATAGTGTTAATTATTGAATATCCTCCATTCTTTTTGAGGGATATGATAAATTGATTTTTAAATATTTAAAATATGGGTTAATAATAGTTGAACCATATTTCTAAATTGCATTTTATATGTTACTAGATGTTGAAGAAATTTTGAACTGTAAAGTTGAATGTACAATTTGTAATGATGATCTATTACATGAAATTATTTCAAAGAAAATGATAATGGTTCATCAAAGTCATCTATTTCTGTGTTGCTACGTAAGTTTTATTTATCCTATTTATAAAAAAAGTTTAATTAGTTGATGGAAAGCTAAGTGCAGATATCCCACAAAGATAACATTTTTCAGGAATTAATAAAATAATAATAGATTTATTAAAAGTAACTCAAGGAATATTAAAGTGTTTGTTCAAATTATTAATTAAGAAAAAATATTTGATGCTTGAGTTATGTTACTTGGAAAAATATGTATTGATTATAATCAGTTAAAATCTTGTTAATGGTGTAAGTCAATTTTTCTCTTAAACTTTTTTGTTATGGGCCTCCCTAAATTTTATATGAATTTGTTAAGGCTCTCTTAAATAAAATCATTAATTATTTTTCTTGATAATATTTAAAAAAAAAAAAAAAAAACATAGATAGTATCTTTATAAATCTTGAAAGTGAAGGATTTTTTGTGATATTAATCAAAATTCAATAAACAATCACATTAAGTTTTGTGAATAAATGCAAATTAATTATTGACAATTTAACTTTTTATCAGCTCTGGTTGAAGAACAATTAACTGTATAACCTAGTAACTGAGTTATAAAGCCAATAACATCGGCTAAATAATTAGCAGTTACTTTAAGGTACTTTTAATAATTTATTTAATGTTTTGTATGTAACATACTAGTAAATAAGAATTATTTTAAATAGATATATTGCCACCAAAGAATCAGTTAGATCATTATTGTTTGCTTTTTGTATCAACCATAATTAGTTAAGCACAATTATAAAAAATCCACTAGCTGAATTGAAAATTAAATTAGTTCTGATTTTTTTTGTTCAATTTAAAAAAATATTGATCATTAACAAAAATCAATAGAATTTTCCTACATATGGAATTTTTTGAATTGTATCTTAGCAATTGATGGAAAACATGTTTGCATTTAAAGTCCAAGTAATTCTTGGACATAATTAAGTTTTAAGTTTATCATCTGCATTGATTATTATTTATTATATCATTGTTAATTAATTAATAAATGTCAATATATAATATTAAGAAAAAGTATTTTTAATTATAAAATAATAAAAATATTCAACAACTCAATATTTACATAAAATAAAATATAAAGAATATTTTTATGTGATTGAGTTATCATAGTTATACATAGAAAATGTGAGTCTGAAGATATTGAGTAAATACTTGTAGATGTTGTTGGAAAAGGTTGAATGAGATCCAATGTTTGAAAATGGATTTGTTGTAATGGAATACGTGGTTAATGTACATTTGACATTTGGCATGTGGATACATAGGTTGTTTTGGTTGTTCCAGTTGATAGTTTATCACATATTTTTGTTCGAATTTGGTCATCAATAAAAATATTTTTACTTTTGCTTCAAGTCTCTCTTTTGTTGGTTATTTATAAGCGTTCAGTATTGTAGTATGTTCTGTGCTTAATTCTAGTATTTTTAGCATATTAACATATAAAAAAATACAAATAATATTTTCTACAATAAGTAACTGTACATTATTTATGTAAGCTTTAATGTTGAACTTATTTATATTTTATTTTATTTTTTAGAACTGTTTCTACAAACTATGTGAAGGCAATATGTATAGTTGTATCTTGTGCAAATCCAACAGTGATCTATCTAATTGTATTAAATGCAATTTCAATGTTTGCCATGTAATTAAAAATTTTATTTAAATCTGTTATTTATATTTTAATTAATTCGAATAATAATAATATTTTTTATTTTATCAAATATATTTTTATTTAAAAATAAATATAATTTTTTTAGCGATGTGTTGAAAATCATGAAATTGATAAAGTATCTGTTGGTGTTTTAAATGAATGTTTCAATTGTGTACCAAAAATGTTGTGGAAAAATAGAGCTCTAGCTGCTAATGTATTAAAAGTATTTTCTTCTCAACTGTAAGTAAATGTTAAGTATATTATTAGTATTCTAATTATTTATTTCTCAAAACATCTTAAGGAACCATAAAAAACCTAATTTTTTCAAATGTATGTAATTATTTATAAAAAATTAAAATTTTTGTATGTTGATTTTCTGAATTGAACAGTAATTAAAAATTTGCACTCTGTAATACCAATATTTTGTGAATTTACCTATTATTTAATCAATTTTAAAATTAAAAATATTATTTATATCAATACATTAGCTTTTTTTAAACATAAGTTATAAGTATAGTCAAACTTGGTTATCTCAAACTCTTTAACTTGAAATCGTCGATACCTTGAACTTTTACTCTGGTCTCTAGAATTTCCTATATAAACAATGTAAAAAAATCTTATTTAACTTGAATATTTTTGTGGATAACTCGGAAGTTTTAAGTTTTATTAATATATTCAAATTTTTTTCCGGTCACTTCAACTTCGAGTTTACCAAGTTTGACTGTATATTTAATATCACAATTTAAAAATGCTTATATATTATTTTATTAGTGTAAAAGCACATATAGTGTTCTTAATTTTAAAATAAATACATTTTAATTTTAACACTAATACTACAAGATAGGTACTGCTAAAAGTAAATTTGCTTTATTACATGTAGTTCAGAAAAAAATAAATATGTTAACATTCTGGTATTTCTTTTCCGTCCCGTTCAGTGTTTTCATTTTTATTTACCATATTAAATAATATTGCATGGGTTAAACTATTTTTCTATTCTTTAATAATCAGCTTAACACAGTGAAATATTTGATCTATTTGGTTAGGTTGCATATTAACCATGTTGGTTTTATAGATAATAGAATACTGCCTCAAAAATTATATTTATTTTTCTAAATTACTGTAATAATAATAAAATGTAATAGGTTTTAGTTTTTAAATTGTATGCTGTACTTAATTATTCTTTAATTTTTTATTAATTAAGATACTTAATTTATGTATATTAATTATTTTCAGATGTCTGCCAAATGGTTTATTAGTAAATGAAATTGATCATAAACAAACTGTTCGAAAATACTTAGTAAACGAGGCTAAAATTGGACAAAATTCCAAAATAAACAATATTAAAAACAATTTATGCATTAATTTCATTTTTAAATCATATAAGTCATCTATAATAAATGAACTGTTAACATTTTCTTCTAAAGATCATGATTCAATTAATGATCATTTAACTGAATTCATCAATATTTGTGAACATGTTTTAGAGAAAACGTGTTCTACTTTAACCAATTTCAAGAGAATATTTAATATTAACTCACATTTGAGTCCTGGAGTTTCTGCTATAATAAAATCTTTATTGAAGCCTGTGGATGAAGATGAAAATATGTTAGTAAATAATTCAATATTAAATGGAAATTCAAATAAAAAAACCAAAACCAAAAGAGCCAATCTTTTAATTAAAACACCAATCTTATCTACTGAAAGAAGTTTAAGATCACGAAAGAAACAGAAAGTTGATACCAATAATTTAAGCACAAACATTTCTTCTTCAAGTGTGCAACTAAAATCTTTATCTCCAGATGAATTTTCAGCATTAGAGAAAGATAAAAAATTAGCTGTTGTATTAGAACGGTTGGATGATTCTGTTATATCAAGTATAATAAGTAATAGGTCGTCTAATAAAATTAATCTCGATTTGGAAAAAGATGAAATAGCTCATCCTTTAAATTTATTTGACGATAATAGTGATAGTGGTAATAAAAGAGAGTATACAAAAAAATTGAGAAATCGTACACTGATGAAAACTAATAAGGTAACATTGAGTTTTATATTCATGTATTATGAACATATTTATTGATTTTTTATGATACAATATTATTTAAAATATTTGATATGGTTTATATAGTAGAACCTTCATTTAATGAATTTAAAGGTTTTTTGAACAATATCATTAAAAAGAAATAATATTTTATTCACTTAAAAAACTCATTTTTAGTGCATGAAATGTATGTAAATTATAATATATTATATGTTTGTATAATATTATTTTTTTATTCTTTGTTATCTTAGAATTTTTTAATATCCTGTTGAACAACTTTTGTACAATTCTGATTATATAATTGCTTGCACTTATTTAAAAAATCTGTTTAAAAAGTATTTACTTCATATATATATATATAAGAATACAATAGAAAAAAAAATTATTTATTAGATAAGTAGTTTTCTTAAAAGGTTCCACTATAATGGTCTAATCATAATGTATTTAGATTAGAATTAATAAATACAACTATTTTAAACTCATATTGTAAATTCTTTCAAAGTATTATACATATTAAATTTAAGGTTGCTTATAAATATTTTTATCTTTTAAAAGTATTTCTGAAAGTTATTTTGAGTAATTTCTTTGAAAATTTTATTTGTTTTTAAAAATAATTTTAATCTTGTTTTTTCATTAAGATAATTATAAATAATTAATAAGCTTACTATAATTTTAAAAGAAGTATATTTTTATCATTTTTAGGTAATAAAACATTATTTTATTTTATTCTTCCTTTTATATTATACTGTTTTATCAAATTAAATATGTTTGAGTACTTATTAATGAAATATATTTTTCATTAATATTGTTTAGATAAAAAACCAGGCTAAAAACTCAGCTAAAAGTATACTTAATGAAAAATCTGACGATGAAAAAGAAAATGATAGGTATAAATTTATTATATAAATATAACTAATACATGAAAGTTTGTCTATTATTCAAATATTGTAATGTAAAATTGTTTATTTTAGACTGATTAATTTAAATGCCATTGGAAAGTGTTCTAAAAGAAAAGTTGTAACTGATGATGAAGATAATTCTGATGATACCAATAATATAATACCAACTAAAAATACAAGTTTAAAAGTAACTCCAAAAAAATCAAAAGATGACATAAATAAGTTAGAAACCATTCATCAATTCCTTTCAACTCTTGATGGAACCGATTCTGGTATTTATAAATTAATTTATATTTAAAAAGAAAAGGAGCTTGAATATGAGTAACAGTGTAAAACCTGTTTTGTATTTATAAGCATCAAAATATGATTACTGAAAAGGTGACCTCTTCTCATTTACATATAGACATGTAAAACTAATAATATAATAATAAAAATAAAGTTAAAAATTTAAATGTTAGTAAGAGACTTGTTCTTAAATATTTAAGACTTAATTGTTTTCATTTTAAGTTTTGTATTATAAGTTTCTAGTTGTATATTTTCTCTATAATCAATTTTTGATTCTAAGTAGAGCGATAAGTATATTGACTTTAAAATGAAGTATGTTTTTTTTGTATGTACAGTGGTGCTACTTATTGGACTTACTTTGGGACCTTACCAATTGAGTCCATTAACTAAATGAGTTAATAATGCAAATAACCCTAAAAAATTTTAAATGCTTCAAATTATAAACTTATTTACTTAAAAAATAAATATTTATTGAAATTCAAGGTATGTAATATGTATAAAAATAAAAATTTCTTGCTGTGTATATTAGTATATGTGTAAATTAGACCAGCTGTTTTGAGTCTAATAGGCAAATGAGTCAATTAACTGTGACTCCAATAAGGTCACCATTGTATATAAACAATAAGTAGTAAAAAAAAAATGCATCCTATTATTACTTTTAGGATGATTTCGGTTAGAAAATTGGATTTAATTTGTAATTAGAAAGGTCAAAATTAATAATTCTAATATTTTTTTAAATAACTGGTGAAAAATAATTTTTTTGATAAAATTGATTTTATTTTTTGGTTAAATTCAAAAATAAATTATCTTGAGTATTTTATATTTTTACTAAATCTTTATGAGATAATTTTCTATAAATTTAAAAATTTTCAAAATATTTCAATACTAAATTATTTATAGATATTGGAAATTTGAAATTTGTTTTAGTTTTATTTCTATAAATGTAAAAAAAAATTTATTTAGTCAAAAATCTTTGAAATTGTACATAAGATTCACACAAGTCCTTTTATAGTTATAAAAAGTTATTTAAAATACATACGCACTATTTTTATGAACATTTAAAGTTCTATTATGACATTTTTAGAAATCATAAAAATTTGCATATTGTTTTGTAGTTGGATTTTTTTAATTTGTTATTTTTGTAGCTAAGACTTAAAAACTTTATACACAGTTCTTCATAAGTAATTCATATTAAAACAAAATTATCTAAAAATTATTAACACATAATTTTTTTTTATAGAAATTTCAAGTTTAATTATGAGCCAAATTACTTATTTACTTTATGAAAAACAATATTTATATTTTATAGTTAAGTAGTTCAAAATTATTTTTTGTGTAGACATAAAACTTTTACATATATTACTATATCTTTTAAATATAATAATATTTATATATGCAATGTTTCAGAAAAAAAATTGATTATATCTACTTAATAACTAATAGTAAAATTAATTATTTCACCTAATAGCAATATTAAAAAACATAATATAAAATATACTTAGTGATATAGGCTAATAGATAGTTTCTGCTCAGAATTGTTTTTTATATTCAATGATATATAATCTATAGTTCATATTAAACTTGTCATCACAGCTACTCAATACCTACTGTACAACAGAGTGGTATAAAAAGATATTGCTTGTATCACTGGATATCTAGATCAATAATTTCTTTTAGAATCTTAAATAGAAAAACATTAATTTTCAAAAATTTGTTGCAAGATTGATTATTTATTAATTTAATGTATTTAGTTATTTACTAAACATGTGTATAAATTCATTTTTTTTAGGTACTGATAATGATTCTCAAAATGAAGAATATTCTTTAAAATCGGTAAAATCTATTTTTACTGAAATTAAGAATTCTGTAGGAATTCCTCAGATTAATACTGAAGACAACAGTGACATTGAAAGTGGTAATTATTGAATGATTTTTATTATTAAATTAACTATCGTAATTAAATAAAAGAATCTACCATATTAAAAAAAAATTATAAAACCCTAATATCTATTGTAGATAGATAACTGTGACAATACTGATTAATTGTTACTATACATATTGACTTGAAGGTTTTATACATCCAAATATTCTGAAATACCTTTAAATTAATATTTTGTTATATTTTTAACATATACTTATTAGCTCACAAAGCATGTTTTATGCAATAGAACTTTTTGCAGATTTTAAAGTAAATTATTTTTTTGGATTAAATTATAAATAAATAAATGTATATACATTGAAATAATTAGCATTAAAAATAAATAATTTTACTTCAATAACCTTTGTTATCTTAAGACTTGTCTCTGGTTTCTTAAATAACTGAAAGGCTACTACTCCTGTAAAAAAAATTAAAGAATATGCTATTGTAAATACATCATAATAGTATTTAATAGTTATTCATTAGGCTGATTAATTCATTTTAGAAGTATAAATTAGTTGATTTGTCATAAATTATCAGTTTCCTCACATTTCAATTTTTACTTTTAGTTTAATTAGTGAATTTTTTTTTTTTTGAATTCCTGAACTATAACATTTTAATTAACTAATTTAAACTGGTACATTGTACTGTGTATTATATTTAAAAAATTAATGTTTGTTTTTTACTCAGATTATAGCTCAATTGATGATGTGATAAATTCATGCTTAACTGCTTGTAAAAGACGTAGTATTGAACATTATCATAAAAAGACTCAAGAACCTCAATCAAACATAAATGATATGGATACTGTTTATGAATCTGAACTTGAAAATGAAGACATTGTAAGCTTATTTGATAGATCTTATCTATTAATCATATTAAATATTATATTAAGAACTAAAACTTATAGATTTGGAGGATGGGTTAATATACTGCTCACCTCTTTCTTTGTGTTGATCCTTGGGTTTTTTTTATGTAGTTTCAATTGAATTATATTTATTTCTGTTGAAAGAAATATTTCCTGAGCATCTCATTCTTAGTTCTTTTTTTTAAATCCAGCATTCACATTATCCTATTTTTTTTTTTTTTTTTTTGCAATGATTACACTTGTCTGGTTTTTTTACTATTGTTCTGTTGGTTTTCAGAATTGCCAATTTTTGTGTTTTTCTTTATATGCTCGAACAACTTCTTTGCTGAAAATATACTACTATCTGTTTCTGAACATCATGTCCTTGAATTTGCTTTGTTTCTTTCGCCATGAGTAGATGACAAATTATACTATGTTTTGTCTTCGTTTTGTATCAAGTCTCATACTTTGTAGAAAATTTTATAACTTTCTGACAAAACCATATTATGTTTTGAGCAAAGTATTTTGATTATAATCATTAAATCAGATATTGCTTTAATTTTCTACCAAGATTCCAATTTCGAAATATCACTTGTTATATTGTTATCTGGATTTATAACATAACTATAGAATTTTTGTTGAATCATTGTTATACTTATGTTTGACTTAAGTTCATATGCATTAAGCAACTTATCCCACAATTCATTATGTACCTTAATCCTTAGTGGCTATTCATCCATTGACATGACTATATAGTTTTGAGCCTTATTGTTCGTTTTTTTAAATATTGGATAATCAATACCATACCACTTTCAGGTATTATCTTCAGTTTCTGTATTTAATTTTGTAAGAACAGATTTCTTAGATTTTCCGGACATAACTTCAAATATACTGGCTGCATTCATTATCATTTTTTATTGGAATTTCCATGTTTTCCAATTTCCTTAATTTTTATAGATTCATTTTCCATAATGACGAATTATCTGTATACTATAAATATAATAACAAAAAAAAATTTCCTGTGCTTTACACAATCTACGTATTTACTATGCAAACATACTTTGATTATATTAAACAATATTGTTTATTTAAAAAAACTTAACATCTTACTATCTGGCTACTGGGCCCATAACCTGTTGAATGGAATAAATTACTAAAGTAATCCAGACACATTTAAGTTGAATCAATAAACACACTTTATGCTGTGAATAATAATAATAATATTATAATATACTTAGGTACAGTAACTGTGGGTTGTTTATCTCGATTGCCTTAAAAACTATAGTAATTTTAATACTCCAGCTATAATATAACTACACATTCGAAATTTGTAATGTGTCATCTCAGAATTTATGCTTCCCTCATAAAAATATAACTATACTTTAATTACAGTATGTGAAATCTTAGGTAACTAATTTTACAGTGTATATTGTTTACTTTCTACATTTATAAACCACAAATTAATTTAAAAATTAACCAATTTTTAATTTAACAAAATAGTAAATAATGTATATTTGTTAACATACTTAAAATGTATTACGTATTACCATTAACTTATTTTAATGTATTTTAAGGAAATGTCAGAAGATTCATCAAATGTACATAATAATACAACTATTGTTACTCGTTCAAGACAACTATCTCCATTTAAAATGCCATCAATGAGTGATGATGAAAGTGATTTCAATTTTAAAATCAAATCAAAAACAAAAGGATCAAAAAGGTACCGTTTTAATTAAACAAATAGTATGTAATTATTGTTTAAATTTCTATAAGAGCAAAAAATGTTGTAGCTTGTTTAGCAATATCTTGTTTATTTTTTTTAAATTTTATCATGTTATTGGAGTCTGATTATTTGTCAAAAATAAAAAATTTCATTGCAAAAAAAAAAAAAAGTAGGAATACTAGAATATTTAACCAAGATTTTTGATAAAACCAAATTTGTAATATAGACATTTTGTTATTTTCACGATATTTTTATGTCAACATTTAAAAATTATTTTTGCACTTTTTGAACTACTTTAAATGTTTTAGATGTAGTAAGTGATTTTTTTTCTTTAAAATTAACATTAAAGTATTTAAAATGTTAACATTTTACTAGCAAATATTATATTTGTACATACTATTATAAATTATTATAAATAAAATATGTACTTATAATTTTCTTGTTATTACTATATTCTATTCCAAAAACTTAAGCAAAACTCCCACAGCCACTAAACCTTTGACAGCTGTGATAAGCTGCAGTAGGTGGCATTTGTCGCTTAATGCAGTTTTTGTCAGACTTTAATTAGATATAATATATGTTATTGTTATTTTGTTATTACTATTTTTTTATTATAAAAATAAAATATGTTTGATAAGTATCTACTACTAATGACATAGAAATTGTAACTAATTAAAATAATAGCTAGGTAAGATCTAAATTAATAAATACCAACATAGAATTGTTTTTGATGATAATTAGTTTCTAGGAAAAAAAATTATAGTTTTCTAAAAATAAAAAAAAGAACTCAATGGTACTCAATGTGTTAATTTGTACTTATGTTAAAAAAAAAAATAATAATAATAATTCAATATTTCATATTTTTGTGGAGTAATTTGTTGTATTGTGAAATTAAATTTTCAATATTCTAAAACTACAATTTAAGTACATTTAATATGCTATAAATAGGTAATGCCAATATTATCATTTATCGATGATTATCTTAATTTGGATTTGTCTCACTAGTGATGCATGACGGCAAGAGGAGTTAAGAAATAAGTATCTACTGATCTTCTGTTATCATGTATCACTAATAATTCAAATTCATATTAAAATAATGAGAATTAAATGATATTGTATTGTAGTTGCATATTTATAATATTTTTAATCTATAATTTAGCACATTCAACTCACAGTTTTCTACTCTAATATAAGATGTACTCAATGCTAACTATATAGCAACAGTGGGTTTCCTCAGTGTTTGTTTAGACAACCTCGCATTATCCTAATTTCATTTTTATTTAAAAATTGTAACATTTTAAGTACTAATATATATATTTTTTTCTTTGTATTTATTTATATATATAACAAATGCAAGTTTTTAATTACTTAGAATTATATAATAATTGTAATACATATTCAGAGAGGATAATTATAGTAAATTAAATTAATAATAACAATAAAATAAAAAATATTACATAAATATCAAGTTATCTAACTAGTAAATATATTGTTGCAAAATTGATTGCCAGCCAGATGCTGGTAAACCAGATATTAATAGAAGAAAATTCTAATTATTTTTTGGAGGATATGGGTGTATAGAAAAAATATTAGCTTTTCATATTGTAAGGATTTACTTAGAAGAAAATTGTAGTAAGTAGGAAAGAATTGTTCATAATTTTTTTTAAGAAATATGGCATAATTATAATCTTTTAATGTAAGGAGAATATTTTTTATTATAAGAATGAAGTTCTCTAGTAATGTTACATTTATAAGACATGTAATGTAAAACATTATTTTATATAGATTCAATTTGGTTGTTATGACTTAAAATCTTAGTTTCTCAAACAAGATAAGCATATTTAAAATATGGTTTAATAAGAAAAGAACAGAGATCTTTAATAATAAAATCATTAAATGTAAAACAATTATCGTACATTTAATTGTACCAAATACTGAGAATGCTTTTACAGTTTAGATTAAAAAATAACTTCAAGATATTTTATAAGAAGAATACAAGTTAAACTATAGTTGGCAAAATTATAGTTAAAATTAATTTGAGCCAAGATAGAAGAGAATTGGCTGAATTAATTTTTTTGAATTTCAAAATTAAAAGAGAGTGATTAATTCTATCAAACACTATCTCAAGTTCATTATTATCATGATTCAAATGAATGATTATATTTTTTATTTTTTCGTTTGAAAAATAATACTTTTATTAAATTATTTATTACTTAAGTAATTTAATTTCATAAAAAACTATATAATCTATTTAATTTTTGTTGGTTTAAATTGTGGAATTTAAAAAACTTAATTATATATAATATGATATATATTATATATAATATATAATTATATATATTATGATTATAACAACTAAATTTTTATGTACGTTAAATAGTGTTGATTAGTGTAATATGTATTTCATAAATATTATCTATATAATTTATTTATTTATTAAAAAGAAAGAAATTAATACTAAAAATGTTCTTCTCTAAATTATTTAAAATTTAATTTTTTTAATTTTGAGAGATTTAACAATTGTTTATAATAGTTAATTTTGTATTACTAAATTAAATGTAATTATTTTTTTTTTTTTATAAATACATATATGTATAGAAAGCTGTTAACATCAAACTCGTCTAAAGATTCAGATTCTTCATCAAAATTTTTTAAAAATACACCAAAAAGAAAATTCAATAATCATGTTAGTAAAGCTAACTTAATTGACTTGATTAGTAATAGTAACAGTAACAGTAGCAATTATAGTAGCAGTAGCAGTTCAAATGAGGATTCATCTCCTTTGATACATGTTAGAAAACGGAAAAGAATGTAAGTTTTCAAATAATTCAAACTTTTAGATAAATACTTATCAATTTTATATTTTAAAGTAAAAATCTGTCTTATGATGAATCTGAAGAAGTAAATAATTCTGATAGTGATGCATTGAACAATCATCCTGTAAGTAAAGCATATTTTTAATTAACTTAGAACAATTACTGTTTTTAAAATGACAATATTTATCTCCTTCTAACCTAAACTTATTTTATTTTAAATATTTATTATATCTCAATTTTTTTATTACTATTTAATGTTTAATTTTATGGTATTAAACTTAACAACTATGTAAGCTCAAAATGTTTAAATTTTTAATGTTAAATTTTCTATGAATAAATTTATAATAGCTTGTTTATTTTAAGTTTTTTATTTTTTTTTTATTTAGTTGCCCAAAAAAGGGCGAAAGAATATTCGTAAAATGATAAAAAAATCACATCTCAGTGAAGAAACGCAAAGTGCTTTAAAAGAAGAAGAATTACGTAAGAACCGTGTAAAAAGGCGTCAACAAGAAGTACATATATTACTAACTTAATGTTTTTAAACAAATTTAATGTAATTGTTTATTTTTATATTTTAGTACAATAAATTTTGTAATCTGCCAAAACCATTGGAACAATGTAAAAAGTTGGTATTGGATTTTGATGAAAATACAATGGAAGAACTTGTTACAGTTCATCCAGATCTTGTTAAATTTCTCAAACCTCATCAGGTTAGACTTCCATATTTTAAAAAATAAATATTTTTTATTTTATCTTACAACTTCAATACAATTAATAAAACAAATATAGGTGAAAGGAGTAACATTTTTGTGGAATTCTGTGTTTGAATCGTTGACAAGAATAAAAGAACATAAAGGAAATGGATCTATCTTAGCTCATTGTATGGGTCTAGGAAAAACTCTACAAGTATGCAGCACTAAACATTTTTATTTTAACTTAAGTATACTATCATAAATAATTGGTTTATCAATGTAATATTTGTTTAATTATAACCAGTTAATCCCAACACATTTAATTTAAAAAAAAGTAAATGTGATTGTAGTGAGAGTTTTATATGATTGTTTGAATGGATATTCCCATTAACTATACTATTTTTTAAATGAGTTTTGGTGTTTTTTTTTTGTTACACATAAATATTATGAGGATGTGTATCACATTTCATTATGTACAAATGTACAACATGACAAATTTTCATTCAGCTGAATCAATTAATTATACACACACATACACATTTATATATATTTACTTATTATCAAATTTAAAGATATGAATATTCTCTTGGTTCTGAAATTGATTTTCGCTGTACTTTAATTTTATAATAAATTTTTAGTATGTAAAATATTAAAATTTAAAAATGTTCATAACCTGCTTTTAAACTAAAATAATAAATATTTTATTGTTCCAGATAATATTATTCTTACTATAGTATTAAAATTTTATTACTATAGTAATCAATAAATTAAATAAATGATTAGCTTATTTGTCTTACGTTTATAAAATCATAAAGAAAATGTTTATAATTTATGTTAAATTTTCATGTTCATAATATCAAACCAAATATTGATGACAACCATACTTTCTATTATATATTAATGATGCTAATTTTAAAATTTGTGGTACTAATACCCCTTGCGTCTCCTAATTAGACCAATGTCATTATGCATATATATTCTATAGATTTTTTTTTATTTGTATATTTATATTTATTTATAGTATATCCTATGAAGTATTAATTTGAGATTTTTTCCAGGTTATAACTTTAATTCATACATTATTTAGATATCCAGAAACTGGTGTTAAAACTGTTTTAATAATTACTCCTAACGCAACAATTGAGAATTGGTGTAAAGAATTTTATAAATGGTTACATGATATTGATGATGAAAAACATTTTTTAGTACTTAACTTGACCGAGTAATAATATTACAATATTTTAAAATTAGTTTATTTTTTTTTAATTTTAATTATTTTAATTTTAGTTCAAAAACATATGAAGGTCGTAAAAACATTATTGATGAATGGATAAGAGAACATGGTGTATTAGTTACGAGCTATCAGTTATTTAGATCTGTTATTAATTTCAAGAATATTGACAAGTTCCCTACTATATCTAAAGGTCTTGTTGATCCAGGACCAGATTTGATCATATGTGATGAGGGACATGTATTAAAAAACCATAGCACTGCAACATCAAAAGCAGTTAATCGTATTAAAACACTAAGAAGAATTGTATTAACTGGAACTCCACTACAAAATAATTTAAGAGAATGTATGTATTTTATATTTATAGTTTATAAGTTAACAATATTATTTGAAAAATGAACTTAAAATAAAACTAATAAATTAGTTATAATAATGATAAATTAAAAATTTTTAGTATTATATTAAAACTAGCTATAAACAGTAAAAGTAGTGAGCTTGCAACTATCGATAAAAACCAGTTGCGATATTTA
Organism: Melanaphis sacchari; assembly: GCF_002803265.2. Classification (NCBI taxonomy): domain Eukaryota; kingdom Metazoa; phylum Arthropoda; class Insecta; order Hemiptera; family Aphididae; genus Melanaphis; species Melanaphis sacchari. The sequence goes on along the minus strand of NW_020271327.1, from coordinate 1,215,536 downwards.
TCTTATAAATATAAGTAGCTTTACTACCTAGTCATACTATTTAATGCTTATACTAAAATTATTTGTATTGTTTAAATATAGTTACCTAATATGGTTGTAAGTCCTGGATATACATGTTTGCACCATATAAATTAACACATAATTAAAATATTAATACATATAATTATAATTTGTTCAATTTTAATATCAATGTAAATATTTATAGTAATATATTTTTTTATTAGTTTGACATTTAAAATTAATACTTAAGTTAGTAACAAATTAATTATTTGTTTAAGAATCTTTAGTTTATTTTATTTTTTATAGATCATTGTATGGTTGATTTTATTCGACCAAATTTATTAGGATCAATAAAAGATTTTACTAATCGTTTTATAAATCCAATCACTAATGGACAATACTCTGATTCAACTGCACAAGATGTAAAAATAATGAAGAGAAGATCTCATGTTTTACATAGAATGCTTGAAGGTTTTGTACAGGTATATTTTTTTAATTTTACTAAATTTTACCATAAATCAAAATATAGATGTAAATACAAGACATATAACAATCAAGCTGTATTATTTTAATTTTTAAAAACCTAAAATTTATAAGATTGATATCTATTATTTTGTACAACTATTTTTTAAATTTAATAATAATTGTAATTTATTATTTTATTTTTTTGTTTTTTAGAGATTTGACTATAGTGTTCTTACACCTTTCTTGCCACCTAAGCATGAATATGTAATTTATTTGAAGATGGCTGATATACAAATAGAATTATATCGGAAATATTTAGATGATCACAGACAAACAGAATTATTTAGTAATTACCATGTGCTTCAAATGGTTTGGACCCATCCTAAATTATTACCATTATACTTGAAACGATCTGAATCAAAACGAGAAGTATAAATATAATTTTATTTTGTTAACTGTTATAAAATTAAACAAAATATTGTATTTTTAGAAACTAAAATTAAAAAACACAGAATCACGTTTGTTAAATGATGAAACTAGTGATATTAATTCTAATTCAAATTCTATTGATGAAGTTGAAAGTAAGTTTAATTTTTATTTGTAAAGAAATAACTACTGTTTTTAACAAAAGTATTTGGTATACACATGACAATTTGAACACAATCTAATATGTTAATTATGAAGACTTACTTAATGATATAATTTAAATTAAAATAAAAAATTATTTTGAAAATATTCTCTTCTAAATTTCTTATTTTTCTCATTGATGTATAAAGTACAATTAAATTTAATTGGTATTAGATTTTCAAACTTTTATGTGTCATTTCTTTTTCTCTACTTATTCTGTTGGCATTGTTACATGGTTATTTGTTGAATTACTAAATCAATAGCCAACACAAGGATTATATATATTTTATAATGATTTTAAATTGATATTAATATTTTAAAATTATATTTATATTTTTTCTAATTTATTAATTTTGTTGTTTAAATGGGTGCCAGTTCTAGGTTATGATTTGCCAAGCACTAAGAACTCAGATATGCATTACCTTGACTGGTGGAAACCATTAATATCAAAAGGAAAATTTGATTCAGTATATCCGTTTTCAAAGTTTATGATGATGTTTTCAATTCTTCAAGAGTGTGAAAATATAGGTGATAAAGTGTATGTATAACTTTTATAAAAATAAATCTATAATTTTGCTATATCAATTCTGGTAAATACTAGAAATTTAATTATTCCCATAATTTGTTTACATATTTATAAATCTATTTAGTTGATTCTAAAAAAAGTTCAAAAAAGCAATTTTTAAGGAGTCAATAAAATCATTTAATTATTACTATCATTTATGCATTTATTTGTTAACAAAATAACACTGTTATTTATCTATTTAAGTTTAATATCTTAATCCATAGTTAATCATACATTAACAGAAATTTGATAATGAACCATATTATTTAAATAGAGAAAACCATCAGACAATATTAAATCTCCAACAATTTTGATGTTAAATATAATGACCACTAAATCGCTACTTTTCACAAAAACAGTTCATTTGTAATTTGCTATGATCAACAGAATTTCAAACATAAAAAATTGATTATTTTTATATGTTAAAATCTTAATCATATATTTTAATTTAATATAGATTACTATTCAGTCAGTCTTTATTTACTCTTGATATTATTCAAGATTTTTTGGAAAACGCTGAAGATATAGATGATGAAATGGGTCCTTATGGTAAATCTTGGAACCACGGAATAGATTTTTATAGGATTGATGGTTCAACTAGTTTAAAAGCAAGAGAGGATTGTTGTGTAAGATTTAATGATGTCAATAATCATAAGTAAATATTTGTTAAACTTAATTTTAAAAAATCAATGCATTATCAAAATATTAACAACTTAACTCAAGAAATTTATTTTCAGAATGCGTCTTTTATTGTTGTCGACAAAAGCTTTTAATTTAGGTATTAATCTAGTTGGAGCTAATCGAGTTATTATTTTTGACGTGACTTGGAATCCATCTCTTAATGTTCAAAGTATATTTCGTGTGTTTAGATTTGGACAAAATAAACCATGTTATATTTATAGATTAATTTCTGAGGTAAATATAATAACTGAAATTGAATTCAAACTATAAAGTAAGGAATTATTTTTTTAATGTTTTTTATCTTAATATTTTTCTTTATTATTGATATTTTGTAAGTTGTAAAGCCTTTTTATAAAATAATTTTAGTTTTCACCTTGATGGCTTTATCTATTTTAAAAATCATTGAATATCATAATTTTATAAATAATGGAAATATGATCCTCCATAGTTTTTAAATTTAAATTATGTTAATTTAGAATTTTTTTCTACAATTAATTTTTGATAATAAATTATCTATACCGAATAATTTGTAATTATGATTATTAAAAAACTTAATTTGTATTCTAAAAAAATGAATATACTTATTATCTAATTAATTTTTATTGTATAATAAGGGTACAATGGAGCAAAAAATATATGAACGTCAAATATCAAAGTTATCTACTGCTTTCCGTGTAGTTGACGAACATCAAATTGATCGTCATTTTAATTTGAAATGCCAAGAAGAACTTTATGAATTTGAACCAAATACTACCAAACCCAAATCAACATTAAATTTACCTAAGGTACCTATATTAAATACTATTTAAAAATATTTATTTTTATTTAAATAATTTATATAAATTCTGGTAGGATCGTTTGATGGCTGAGTTAATATTGAAACACAAAGACCTTGTAATGGACATATTAGAACATGACTCATTATTACAAAATAATGAGGCAGAAGAATTAGATGAAAATGATAGAAATGCAGCATGGGAGGATTATGAAAAAGAAAGAGATGGAGTTCAGATAAACAATCTAAATCCAAGTATTTTAATTCACAACATTAAAAAAAGTTACCAGTTATTTTTGTGTGCTTAAACTAATAATTAAAAAAATAATAGTTAAAAAGAAGGTGCATTTATATCTAATCCAACAGTTATTAAAATATTAAGTATTATTAACATAATATTTATTGGTATTGTAACTATTGAGCTATATTTATTAATAAAAACTAAAAAAAAATATTGGTTTAGTCATATGATAAATATTAAATTCATTTAGTTTTTAATTGTTTAACTGAAATAAAAATTAAAGTATAAATTGTCAATAGATTTTTTATAAATATAATTTAATTGTAGGTATTTTTCAAGTCTCCAAGTCTTCCGACGATTTAGTTTTGTACAATACTTTAAGAAAAATAGTAAGTAATTTCAGTAATTAAAATTTAAGTTTTAAGTATTTTTTTAAGTTGTTATAATGTATTTAGGAGTGCTCAGGATTATATCTTGAGTATGTAATCAAATAATAAATGTAATGGTTATTTTTATTAAATTAAATTTATAATGTTATAGTTTTTAATGTAAAAAAATAAACATTCAATAGTTATATTATTTATTTAAATGTATAGACATTTCACTGAAATAAATTGGTATATATTAATTATAATTAAAAATAAATAAATTATTAAAAAAATCAAAAAAATTATGACTAAGCCAAGTATTTGATAAAATTTTTTACTTAGTCTATGAATTAATTATGAGCAATAGCATAGTTTTTTCAGAAAATATTTTTATTCTAATTGTCTGATGTGAATGTGTTTATGAAAATTGAGAAAATTTTAAATACTATTTTTTTTCAGATTCTGTAATATTAAATACCTAAAATATTAATAATGTTCATTTTTTTTTTCAGTTTCCTCAAGCTTCAACGTTACAACTTAATGATATGTTTATACAAGTAAAGAATGCTCAAAATGTTGAACAATGAAATGCAGTTAAAATTGTTTTTGTTGTATAGCATAGTTTTTTTTTCATTTTATTCTATGTATTAATTTGAGCTTTAGTTTATTAATTTAATTGTAATTGATATATATTTTATAATTTCTATAGTAAATTATTTAATAATTAATTCGCATTTATTTATATTTGATATTTTCTTAATAAAACAAAAATATTTTAATAAAATTTAGGAATTTATATAAATAAAATAAGTGGTAATTTTTACTTCTACTAAAACTCAATTTGTTGTTTTCTGTATTTTTAAATTATTGGCCGTTACTGTTATATTTTTAATAGTTCTTGATGTTTGGATTTTTCTATGATTTTCATATTCCAATTAATTAATATCTATAGTAGATGTCATTAAGTTGTTAAATGAGTTTGAAATCTCTGTAAATTTTTTTTTTATTATAAAATTGTTGTTTTACTTAAATAAGTATTTATTTTTGTTAAAATTTAATTGAAATGTTGATGAAGAGCATTTATATTTTTGAGATTTCTGTAAGAATAACTTATGGGAATTTTTGACTTAACTTTTAGGTCTTGTCTAGCTATAGTAAAAGAAAAAAATGAAATCTTAACTATAGAATAACTTGTAAAATATTAATTTCACATTTATAAAAAATATTCTGCATGGTTTTTATACTGAAAAATTTATAGAGGATTGATGTTTTAAAGTTTTGAGAATTTTAACCATAATACTCAGTATGTGGTTACTGCCTTATTAGAAAATTGTAAATGGCCAATGTATGAGAGTAATCTCCGTCCTCATTAAGTCATCCATAACGCATGTTTTGAAGTTTTTACTTATCATTTATTTCAATTTTTCAAATAACATTTATTTTAGATTATCAATAATAAATTGTAAAACTTTTGACTTCTTTATTATGTAAACATAAAAAAACTGGAGGCAGATTCAACGAATTTTTAAAGCTGAAATAATTTCATTATCAATTTTGGTGTTCTTCTTTATGTGTTTACATAAAAAATATGTCCAAAATTAGGAAAGCAAATCATAAAATTAATTAATATAATGGTGTTTATACGTACTTGGTTTTTTTTTTTTTTTTTTTTTTTTTATTAGCTATTAGTTTACAACTATGACAGCTCGACTATTACAGAACGTACTTGGTTATAAATATTAAAAAAAAAAAAAAAAAAAATGTATCTGTAAAAATGTTAACATATATGCCATATTGCTTGTAATAACAACTGTTGAAAAAAATGCTTTAATCATTTCTTATAACTACTAAACGCTTTTGATGGCTACATTGCCTAAATATCAATTTGAAAATTTAATACAATAAAAGGTTCATATTCATTAAAAATTGATAAAGTTTATTCTAATTAAAAAAACAATGAAAATACATAATTTTTTTAAGCATTAAAAATTAAAACTTTAACAACATTTATCAAAAAAAAATCGCAAAATTTCAAATTATTTTGTAGTTAGAAATTAATAAAAAATTTTCTTCTCATCTTAGATTTGAAAATATAATACAAGATTTCTCATGAGTTATACGTACAATGAAGAATTCACAGGAAAGTCAAATTAATTTTTAAGTTAACTTTTATGATATTGAATTCATGTGGCATCCTAAGGGGAGGGGGCAAGATGATGCATGTACTTGCTTCCCCCCTCCTAGAATTTTAAATTTGTTACCTAATTGTAATAATTTGATGTAATAATGTTCTATAAATAAAATTTATAATAACTATACCTTAATGTAATAATGACGAAATAGTACAATATTATAGTATGTTTATTAGACAGAGACAATACATGAGGGTGTGGCATCCTCTTAACATCAGTTTCAATGTGTATAAATTTATAAGAGTAATCAGAGTTGATAATTGTTTTAAGAGAAATAACTTTTGATCTCTTAGTTCATAATATATTTTAAAATGTGATTTATATCAAAATAATAATAAATACTTAAATTATATAAACTACTATAGATACTTTCTAAATTCTTTATTTAGTTTATATGTTACAATCGGTTTAGTCAAATAAATATCAAATATATAATATTTTTGCCTTACATGAAGAACTTAAAGTTAAATAAGTATATAATTTTAAAATAATACATTTAAATTTGAGAATTTAATTCTTATACTTTATTGTTCTATATTTGTTTTAAGTAATTTTAATATGAGCTGTATTCCTATTTTATTTGATTTAATAAACCTATATTTCATAAAAATGTAGACTATAACTAGAAAAAATTAGTTCGTTTTTGAAGATTGACTTTGAGAGCCATTTTCTATTTTCAATCGTTTTTTTTCGCGTATATCTGCTAGTGTTTGCTCAATTGACCTTAAGTCCTTTTTATTTTCACTTGGAACTGAAAATGCATAAGTATTATAAACTATTTCATGAATATTACATTTTAAAATTAAAATACTTGTTGGATTTAAAATCTAAAATTATATCAATGAAATGTTTTAAACTTACCAAATCCATAAGATTTATTAGTTTCTGTCTTTCGTGCTGCTTGTTCAGCTGCTTCCAAGCCAACAAGGTGTTGGAATTTTTCTTTGTAATTATATTTAGGCTTATCTTGGTTAGTTCGCTTTAGCATCATTCGTTTTTTTTCATCTAACATTTCTTCTATTTTAACTTGTTCTCTCTAAACATTTTTAAAATAAGTACATTAACCTATATTCATAGTTATTGATGTTGAAACTATGATTTTGTAAAACTAAATACATAATATGGGCTACAATGTAAAAATAATGTCAAGTAACGTGGCAATAATAAAAATGTCATAAGCCCTTATAAAATGTATATATTATTTAAAAATCTGAAATTTAGGATATTCAGATTAAATAATTAATTTAGTCATAGACAAATCAAATTTACAATTATTTTCAGTAAAAAAAATTTTTTTATACATGCATACATATTTTCTTTTGTATTTTATTGATATAAATTACTTATTTATTAATATTTTTAGTCTATATACAATCTTAAAAAATAAATATAAAGCTCCAGTACTTAATTATTATATGAAAATTCTAGAAAATCTAAGTTATAATTAAAAATACTTATTTTTTTTGTATGCAATATATGATCTATATCTAAGGAGTATAATTATTACTATATCTGTTAAGGAGATTACTATTGTGTTAAGAGTAAGATAAATTAATATTAATAACAATGTATTATGTTAATGAATTGAAATAATAAAAAATACATAATATTTTTGTAGTAAGCTTAGATATGAAAAATCATCCATTAAAGACACTCAAAGTTGACTTGTTTTATTTTTTAACCATATAGCACCAAGTATGGTTTAAAATGAAAAGGGGCTGGTTAAGAAGATTACTAGTAACAACACAATTTTCTTTAAGACGGCTGGGCCAGTTTTTATGAATGAAAGAAACGACACAATTTTAGATTGTTGGAGGTAAGAATGTTAAAGTACATTGGTAGCTTAATAATATTAATAGATACATATAAACATATAGTTATCGAATATTTAATATTTATATCAATATAAAAAAAATACAAACTTGCTCCGACAATCTTTTAGCAATATCATCATTCCATTCTTGACCATTTCTGAGTGCATTCAATTCATCCTCAGAAGGTGGAAAGTCTTTCTTGAATATCATAATATATCGATCAACTTCTTCTTCTCCAAAAGAATAAGCTAACATTCCAGCATCCTCAGCAATTTCATGTCTACATCAAAAATATATATTCACACAATTTTTAATCTGTAATACCTAATAAATTATGATTAGATTTACTTTTGGTGAGCATTGAAAATCTTGAATATAAAGATTACACAATCCTTTTAATCAATATCTCTCAGAACAATAAATAATGCTCATTAGCAGTAATGATACAAAACATACCCAAAAATACTACTAACAACACTAAATTAGCAAAATAGCAATAAAAACCGTAAATATGCAAAAAATAGCAAAATAAAATTTCATGAATAGCATCAGAGAAGTATGAAACATATTTGTATATTACTTTGGATATTCTAGGACAAACCAAGAAAAACATGCATTTGCTATAACTTTCAAGTCCTGCTCATTAGTATGTTAGTCATTGAACCCTCTTTTTTAATGATCTTTCCATTCTAGTTCCTAATTTCTACTAATTTTTCTATAATAAACTACATAATCATCCTCTCATATCAAATTTATTCTCTTTAGACTTATTCGATAAAATACTTTCAACTAAAAAGAAAATGATCCAGAGATCTTTTAACTTAATTATTATTTACTCAAATTTGAATAAAAATTCATTCCTGAACTCAGATTTTAGATCATGTATTAATGTTATTATTATTTATAAATGTATATTTAAAGAGTGTTATCAATAGACATTTTTTCTACTCATATCCTCCACATGTTATTTTTTTCTTTGTTCAAATTTGTTTATCACATTACTTAAATATAGATTGTAAAAAAAAAAAAACAAAAATAATGATAAAAATAATATGTTTACTCACACAATATTGCGTAGCACTTTATTCAAAGTAGGGAATTTCAAACGGGTTTGGTGATCATCTTGGACAAATAATGTCACTTTTTTCTCCGTCTGAAATAAAATACCATTTAATTAAACAAACTTTTAAAAGAAAAAAAATCAAAACTTGTTTTTATAATTTAAACAAAACATAGGATAAAAAACATTTTCAGAATATAAATACCTAAATAATAAAAATCAACCAAGAAACATTCTTGAGATTAATTTTAATTTATAAATTACATCAACACTAGATAACTTGAAAAATATATAATGTTTTATTATAAAAATATATAGTTAATTAATAATCGTTTTACTTCGTTACGGAACTGTATCATTCTTGCTTTTTCTTTATTCTGTTGCTTGATGAACATTTCTTGGGCTTCTAGAAAAAGAAAAAAAAATAGTCAGAGATAATAATATTTATGTTATGTTACTGGCAAAGTGAATAAGTTACTTATAATAATTAAAACTTGATAGTTTTAGGGAAAGTAAAACATCATTTTAAATTAAATATTTCAAGCTTTTGTATAATATTATTAAATTATTTATGGTTTAATTTTAAACAAGTACCTATGAATTATAAGCATTATTAAATATAAATGTGTTTGTAGAATAATTTATGCGTTATTTATCTGTACTATCAATATCATAATATATAAATTTATTAATTACACAATATTTTGTTTTTTATTTAAACACACTTTTTATTTTGTCATTTCCATTTGTATGTACTTGTACTGAACTTATTGATTGTTCATTTAACAAATTTCTTAATGCTTCTTTATTTTCAAGCTTTTCATTAATGTTTATAAGCTTTTTTTGATATATACTAAGTACACTTTTGGCATAAGGCTGTTTTAAAATTCCATCTTGTTTTCCAGCCTTATAATAGTCATCAGTTGTTAACTAAAAAAAAAAAAATATAAAACTATAATCGTTTTAATAATTTGATCTTTATCAATTATGTTGTAATAAAGTTTTGAAATACCGCATCTATAACTAGCAATTTATTTGTGGAATCCCCATACCTTTTTGTTATTTATCAAAATTGGAAGTTGAACTGATCCAATTTCAACTGGTAAAAACTTTTTATTTGAATTTATTTTTATTTCCTTTGCTTGGCTTTTAATGTTTTCTTTTACTATTTTACCTGAATCATTAAAATTGTCATTGTTTGACTGAATAACAGAAATTATTTCTTCATTTCCTGCGTTGGAATTTGATAAGTTTTGTTTTGTATTTATATCCTTACTTTTTTCCATAAATTTTCTTAAGTCTTCCTCACTATTTATATTTGGTGTAGCATTGTCAGATAATTTTTCACTTATTCCTATTTTAATTTTGGTACCAAATAATGCTTCATGAGGTATTATTTTTATGTCTGAACGATAAGTTTGATTTTTCATTAATTGTACGAAACGAAGGCCTTCATTCCAACTAGAACTTGTTTGATTCTGCATCCAAGTATTTAACATACTCTTAATGTCTTGTTTTACTTGTGCATTGTCTTAGGAATGATTAGGTTTGCCATAAACGATTATTAATTCTGGCCAGAGGCCTCGAAGACAATTAACTAGATCATTAGAAAAATCTTGACCATTAGCAGATTGAATAATACAAGGGGCTCCTAACAAAGTAAATATATCTAAAGATTATAAGCCACTTCTTCAATTAGTTTATGTTTTAAAGGTCTTAGCACTAGAAATTTTGTAAGGTAGTCTTGATAAATCATTATATACTTAAATTTTCCATTAGAAATCGAATGAAATTCAATTAAATCAACTTGGCATCTGGAATTGAATTCAGAAAAAATAAATGGTTTTACCGCTGTGGCTTTTTTAATACTATTTTGTTTTTCCTGGCATATTTCACACGTTTGTAAAAATGTGCAAATATCACTACGGCCTATATTTTTGTATTTTTTACTTAATTCCTTTATCATGCGGTCACGTCCACCATGCCCAATAGAAATATGAGTTGATTTCAATAAATTGTACAGTTTTTCATCAGACACCATAGTACAGCACAACGCTTTTGTCTTTCATAGGAACTATTAATTGATGTTTGTCTTGAACTAATATTACATCAAACCTAAAATCAAATTTAATTCTAATATTATTAAAGACATCAAGATTTAATTTTTTTTTACTTTTAAGTACTTATCACATTATATGCAATTTGATAGAAAAATAAATAAATATTTACCTTTTTAATAGATGAAAATCTCTTGACTCCTTTTTCTTAACTCCACGTTTTAATTCTAGTATTTGTCTGATTATATTATTATATTGTTCATCAGTTAAATATGAAGCATTTTTAGCTAATTTTTCTCGGTTTTTTTTTAATTCACTATTAAACTTTGCTTTTGCATCCATTGTGTACTATAGTATTATATAAATAACATGTGTGCACTGAGTACAGAATGTTATTATCGATAAGTCAACAATGTTATTATACAGTTTTAATGTCTAGTCATATAAATTTATGCATTAAAATTTTATTAAGTAGTAGACATTTTATGTAGGTTTATTAACTGCTATACATTAAGAATCATTACACATAATGACTAGACAATATTCATATAATGTACATTCTTAGAGATTTTGTACACTTTTTATATAATGACTAGGCATTAAATGCAAAATGAGGGAATATTCACTTTGCCAAACAACACAAATAAATATCAAAAAATAAATATAATAAACACCCAATTAAGGCTTACTTTTTTGCCTTAGTTTTTCTTTAGTATCCACAGTTGGTGGTTTTTCCATTGATTTCATGATTGACCCAAGTAAATCCATGATGATGAAATTCGAAGGACAGAGTAAATAAAAATAGATAAGTACTCAAATTATATCCAACAATGATTGACAAAAATTGAAAACAAGTATCGCAAATTCGCACTATTGCTGTTACTGCCTGTTGGCTATTAGCAAAGACGAGACGATCAATAATTCAATACAACTTGACTACAATAAAAGTTCAAAACTTCAAAATCTCAAATCTCAACTCTCAATGGAAAAATAAAAACCATTAAGTATCAAATAATAATTAATAATGGTCTTTGTTAAATGGAATGGACAAGAATACAAGATAGAAATTGATAATACAGAAGGACTTATCTGTTATCGTAAATCCCAGAAATGTATGTTATTCACGTTGTTATTATACGGTTATTTTGTGATAAAAGATAATATTATTAGCATATTATAATCAATGTACATATTATTTTGACACGGTTTTGAATTTTTGACTTCGACTTCCGAGATTGAATTTATACAAATTATTTTTCGCCACTGATAAGTGATTAATTTGGTAATATATTATAGTAGATACGGACGTACAGTCAATTTTGCATTACTAATATATAGGTATTATGTTCTAGAAATGGATTTACAAAATTTGGAAAATTATCCAGTGTATATACTTAATGTGATTCCGGAGCTGAACGAAGAAAGCAATGTACAAATACCACAGCAAACGACTTCTGGAGAATTGATATCTTATAACTTTTATGTTCCAAATGAAGACCATCAAGTTCCTTTACTGAATGCAGATTGTGTTCCGCCAATAGTTTCTCATACAAATACTTCAAAGTCAATCAAAAAATTATCTTTTGACAAAACTATACACCACTCGGCAGTAAAGAATGATCAATCTATTGAGTTAGTAATAAATGTTATTTTTTCAACATTTTATTTTTAAAAATTCAAATTATATCAATGACAAAATATGTATTTTAATTAGGTACCTATTGATTTTTATTGAATTGTCTTAGGCCACACATTAACACATGTTCAAGTAAATCTGTTAATAATTTATCACTGTTACTAAAAGATGAAGATATACATAATGGTAATAATAAAGTAATGAAATATGACCCAGCAACTGATACAAATGTAATTGTTCAGTAAGTATATTAAATTTAAATTTTATACTTAAATACCGTTATTAATTTTTAAGTTTTTTCCTATAACTGTTATTTATTAATAAAAAATATTAAAATAAAATGATCTATTTTATGTTTTAACTCAGTACTGTTTATTTAGTTACTTCTTCATATTGTAAATACATTTTTATTGGTATTTAACTTTAAATTTTATTTATTTTTTTAAATAAACAAAATTCATAAATGAATGTTATAAACTTTCTGAATAATTAATATTGTATAAAAATAAGTATATTATTAAAATGAATTAATTTTTATTTAGTTTGATAAGGCCTACTGATTTAGAAGCAAATTGTAATGAAATAAAAGTGCCAAAACGAGGACGGCCAAGAAAAATTATTAGCGAATTCAGTAAAAGTGAAACAAAACAAGACGAATCTTCAAAACAGATCAAACCAGAAGATGTAATTCAATATACTTTAATACCTATTTGCTTATTTCTTAACTGCTATTATATTTTTATAGATTATAGAGTACCCATTAACATCTACAAAGTCTGGTCGCTTGTGTAAACCTCCAAAATACTTTTTAGATGGTAAAAACACAATGGAAACCAAAAAGAACTCTTTTTTAATAGTCAACAATAATGGTAATGTTTGTTTTCTATATATAGATGCATTTAAAATTTAAAAGAATGTTTCTTTATTTATAATTAATTAATTAAAGTTTTAATCTGTATTGCATGAATGTAGAAACTTTTTCATATATGTCTTAATATTTTAAGGAAATGCTGGTGTATTAATATTCTGTTTATAGCTGAAAAAGAAGTTATGATGATTCATGAGAGGGTTGTGTGAGATTTGTTAAAAAATGTAACATTTAATGTTATTAAGAACATTTTTATATTACTCCTTTTTTATTGACAACCAAACTTCCTCAACTTACCATCATTATTTTTATCGATGTATTTTTTAGTTTTGATTAAATCATATTGATTATTTAAAATTATCCTATTATTATATAGACACAAATATTGAACATATATAAAGTGAACTACTTTAAAATATGTAAATTAGTTCCAAATTTTCAAAATTTCATTGCCAGCAGTTTTTATTATAGTACCTATTATTTTTTTGTAAAATGCAAAATTTAATAATAAAATGAAAATATTTTTATGTGGATCAAATCACTGTTATTATATTTTCCAATTCATTTTATATATTTAAATTAAAATTTATGTGTTGGTTGATGGATGACAAGTTTAATAATTATTACTTATTACATTTTGGTAAACATATTGTATACTATAACTACTTAACAATTCATTCTGTTATTATAGATGTAATTTAATTTATTTAATTATTTTCATAAAATAAACTAATAAAATACTATGTTTGATGTTATAAATAATAAATACAATGTCATATGTCATTTGTATTCGTATAAAATATTGAAATAAAAATTTTAATATATCTTTCCAGACATTCTTAGTAGAAAAAAAGTAAAATACAATGTTAAATCAGATTTTGTTTGTGGAGGATGTGGTAAAACTTATTTAGGCCACAAAAGAATGCAAGAACATTTTGAAAAGTTCCCTACTCACAAGATGAACACAGCTGAAAAACAAGTGGATTCAGAATTACAAAATATTTTCCAAAACCTCAACAAAACACCAATAAATGGTAATCTAATTTTGATATTTTATAGATAGTAATGATGTTTGATAGTTTAATAACAATTATATAATATTTTATTAATATTCTAGTTGATATAATTAATGGTAAAAAAGAAACTCATACTCAAACAGAAATCTTAAAAAATCGACGTTGTGCTTATATCAAATCAAAAAAAAATTTACAATTTCATTTGAAACAAGTAAAATCATTTTATAAAAATAAATTATTTATTTCTATTAAATTAATTTATATTTGTGTGTTATTAGATAATGAAACATCTAAAAAAAACTAACCTTATAAAATCATTGTCTGGAACAATATCTGTTTGGGATTTATTATCCAGTACACTCGAGAGTGATGGTCTACTAGCATTTTCTAAAGAACTAAATACACTAATTATAAATTTAAGAAGTTTATCAAAATATTTTAAATTTGTATCAAATTGTGAATCTAATTCTATTGATAATAATCAAATGGTAAAAATTTATGAGATATTTTACCCTATTGGTATACATTTATTTAATAAAAAATTTTTTTGTTTTAGTTCATAGATGATTCATTAGGACATTTGTTTGGCTTACCAAAAGGCTCTTATTGTTTAAAAGACATTCAAAATGATTATGAAATGCAGCAAGAATCTAATGTTTGGGCTATGGACTCTACAAAATCTATTGAACCCGAAGTTTCTGTGCAACAAAATTTAAATCGCCATTCTAGTCCTATTCATTTAAATCTTTTTGATAGTCAATCATCTAAAGTAGATTTCTTACTTAGCTCTAGTATGGAAGAGTCAATATTGTGTGATGAAAATCAAGCAGTTTTGGAAAGTGTAGATGGTCTTGTATCTGAAAGGTTACGTACAATGTCTGATCATTTGCACTCAAACGTACCTATAATTGGTAGGTTAAGATTTGTTATAATATATACACTATATAATATGTACAAAAAAATAAATATTTTATTTACAGATTATCCTATTGCATCCACATCATCTACTTCTAACGTCTCTCAACCAGATTCCTTTATGGATCACGAGGTTTATGAGGTTTTTACTAATGATTTGAACATAGTTCCTACATCTACTGAAGAGTTCATCAAAAGCTTAGAACAGTTTGAACCTCTGAATGATGCTGATAACACACTAAGTACAGAAACAAGAATGTTGGACTTTGAAGATCTTCAACACACATTTCACACTTCTTAAAGTGACAAAATAATATTTTTTTTCTAACACTTAATGGCCTTAATTATCGAGAGCGACTTTATTTTTTTTTTACATAAAATTATGGATCTGTTAATTATTAATTGTTAAATAATTCTATGGTTAAGTAGAATATACATTGGATGGCCATTTAGTAATAATTTAGAGTAAATACAATTTATTGCATTTTGCACACCGCAATTTATTTGTATTTGAAAAATAATATCAGATATTAAAAAAAAAACTGTACTTTGTCTTAGAAAATGTTACCTATTAAAAATTATTATTTTAGTAAATATTATTTTTTTTTTTTTGTTAATGAAAGAGTTTTTGATTGCTTTTATATTTTAAGTCATAAATATTTTTAATGTGTTCTATTTTAAATTAATTAATATACCTGAGCACTGGTATATTATTTTAGCTAATAAATAGAAAAATATTTTGTTTTAAATTATTTTTAATATAATTGTCCTTAATATTTTATTTCATCTATAACTCAACATATGGGTTCCTAAAGATTTATATAGAATATTTAAATTCAAAACAAGAATTTTATGATAGTGACTAAATAGGTACTGAAATAAAAAATATACTCCATCCAGTGAGAGAATACAACATAACTTGTATCTTTAAAATAAATATTGTTATTCTTTGCAGAAGCACTACTAAGTGACTTAATGTAAAATTATAGATTTAATAATCAGGTATACAACACATATAATAATTAATATTAACTTTTCTTCAGGTATAATTATTTTAATGTCTATAAATATTACAAACTGATACTAACTATTAAAAAAAGAGACATTTTGTTGTTTTGAAATTCAAATACATGTATTTTATTATACGAGTGTTTTAAACCATCATGTTTATTAAACTAATAATATAAATTCTGCTGCTTAATATTAAACTATTAATGGTGTTTGTAATTGCGATGATGAACAAATTTGCCATAGTTAATAGCATAAAAGAATATCATGGAACCAGCAAGTATATGAATCACTGGAGCAACTGTTGCACGTTTTGGTTGTACATATTTGTGTGACCATCTCCAATAAGCACGGGAAAATAATCCAGCAATTGCTTTTGGCGATTTGTTACGACGTCCCACCCATTCAGTGACCTGAAAATATTGAATAAAAATGATGATAATATACCTAACTTAATTATTATTAAATTAAATTATTTATTAGTTAAAATGTATTTAAGGTAGCTGATATCCAAGTGATAACTAGAGTAAGGACTTTCATGCATTCGCATATTTTTTCGTATGCAGAGTAAGAATACAATACACTTCAAACGTTTATCACCAAAATCTCAAAGTTTGTAGTGTATATTTTTATATTTTTGGGTTTAAAGGACATATTTTTTTATTATAAGAGCATATTTTGAAGGTTTTTCGAAAATTTGTTTTTCAGTGAATATTTTTCACGATTAAGCACACAAATTATTATATTTAACTGTTTCTATATTCTCATTAAGAAGAGACTCATTTTATCATAGTTGTGAATCTGCAGATTAGATTACAATAAAGTGATATCAAATTCAGTTAAAACTTATAGAAAGAAAAAATAAAATTATTAAAATTAAATATTTAAAGAAAAAATATAATTTTTAGAGCTATAAATTTTAGTGTATGAAAGTCTTTGCTCTAGTGATTACCTATTAGATAAATTAAAACTAATTTTAATATGAAAATAACAATTATACCGATACATACAAATGTAAATCAGGAACAATAATTTATAAATAGTATGTTATATGCAAAATTAAATAAATATTAATTAATAAACAATAAACATTAGTATTTTCAATACATCAAATGTCCAAGTATGAAAGTTAAAATAAGTATACATTTTAATGAAGGACAAAGGATGTTTTTTTTTTTTTTTTGTTTCAATGGTTTTTGATTTCATACATACTAACACAAGATATAGGTTTAACTTCAGGAATATAAATTAATGATACAAACAAGATATTGGATATACTAATGAAGACAATCTGTTATTAATTTTAATATACTCATAACTCCTCGAAGGTCAAAGGATTTCAATTAGTGGTAATAATACGCATCATATCCACTAAAACGCACTACTTGAGGGACACGACATTACTATCTAATGTTGATCATCACACGATCAACAAATAGTTATCGGTTGTAAGCTGCTCGAATCATAGGATATCGCCATTGACAGATAACAATAAAATAAATCTAAACGAATCGATCTGTCAGATGCAAACACAAAACATATTCGCATTCGCTTGTTAGTAAGTAAGGTTTAACTATTGAAAAAAAAATTACCTCTCCAAGTTTCAATTGCGAAAACGGTGTGTCGGGTGTGCCGTAATAACGTGCCGGATCGTAAGGTCCGTGCACTTTAGGATTATATTCCGCGGGGTAGTCACCGATGGCCATCTTGAACGATTCTGTAAAACGGACTAAATGAACCAGAAAAACAGCGATGTGGATTATTATCCAGTTCTCACAACAGAAAAATCGTTCTGTCGTCCACCTGATGAAGGTTAAACAGTCAACTTACAAATTATTATTATTACTATTGAAGTTTTTCACGAGTTTTTATCACTTATCAAAACCACCCAAACAGCTGATTTGGAACAGTGTAACCAGATGTTGGTACTCGTACATTCAAAGAGGATCTCTATTCTGCTTTCTAGCGGGAGTTTAATATTCTCTTTAGTAAGGAAAAACATTTTTCTCAAAAAGTTTCGATAACTCGATGAATCAAAATTCAAAGTCAATAATATCGTTTATCGATGTACCTATCATGATAATTAATATTATTGGTCTTGTATAGGATTATAGGAAACGCAAAAAATGCTTTTATCGGATAATAGGATTTTCTTTTCTAATATGACTATTGACTAAATAAAGTATAAAGTATTTTTGAAAGAACATTAACCGTTTGAGTTTGTACATCAATTTTTTCAGTTTTGTTTTTTTAAAGTTATACATATTTATATATATATACATAAAATAAATTATATTGTATTTTAATTTTTACGAACTAAGTGTTGAAGTTTTTTCATTTTATTTAACTTTGAAATAAGAATAATCAATCCATATTTCCATAATAATAATTAATGAATTTGTAAGATGCGGCGGTTATGATGAATTGAAAATTTTCATAACTAATATTAAGTAATTTATCAACATTTATAATTTATAAAAATAGTCAAGTATAATAAATACTAGATCCAATATTACATCTATTTTATATTTTTGAAAAATTATTTTTTAGAACTATTACTATACCTATTGTATTGTTTTGAATAAACGAATAAACCATGTATAATACATTAATACTTACTTGCTGTTTACCATTACGCGCCAACTACACCGACTAGTAAGTATCTACATTTAGTTATTTAAATATACTAATTGATAAAAATATATTACAATTATTATTGACTATTGTTGACGGTTAATGAATTTATTTAAACGCGCACAAATTGTTATTACTAAGGTTACCGGGTTTGCCGCTCTTTTTACTAAGTATCTACATACCTGTCTCAGAATATGTGCGCTGAGTCAATGTGTTGTTTACCTATCATGTGGTAAATTAATATCAATTACCTGTCACAATAGTTTTACTTTTACATCATAAAACATCAAATTTGACTGTTTTCCTCACGATTAACTCTATTGTTAAAAAAAATTTGAATTTATTCTTTTCATTTCATATCTAAGACAAGTTAATAATTTAAAATGTTTAAGAACATTTTCGGCAATGAGGTTAATTTTCTTGCATAGACGTGGCGTACAGATGCAGCGAGTGCTACACTGCTGCAGCTTTCGCTGAACCTGAAAGTTTATTTAGTAGTGGGCTGGTGGATATATTTTATTTGAAAGCATAGATAAAATTAATAATTTTAAAAATGTTGAATTTAAAATTAAATTAAAATATTAGTATTCAATAACTTGAGGCCCGTGCAAACATGTCACTTTTAAGGGATTGTGTTTAGTCAATTAAGTATTTCTTGCTCATTGTTGTGTTTGTAGTAAATAATATTGGTGTGTAAATATTAAATATTCCCTAACGAATAAAGATATTATCATATTAGATACTATTATACTATATAGTATCTATAGACTATAAATTATAAACATGTTCCCACTTCCCGACCGCCCATCCAAAATTCGCATTAATACACTGTTTATTGTTTATTTCTTATCTGGTTTTTTAGCGGTCGTAAATAAAAACAAATTGTAAATATTATAATCATACACCTTTATATGCAATTTACTTTTCCTATTTGATTATATAGAGCATTTATAATCAATAATATTGTATATTATAATATGCATTTCAGATTACTTATATCATTGAATTTAGTAACCATGTTATCTAATTAGTAAATACTAAATTATAAGAATATTAATAATAAAAAAAAATGATATAAATAGGAGCGAATAAAATAGTTTAATTAATAAAATGAAAAATGATAATGCTATTTATTTATTTTTATTTAAGTCCTTTAATTCCTTATTTGACAAAAGTGTATAATTATATACCAAATTAATATCATGTATTAATATAATTGATTTTTATTTACTTTATTTCTCATGTCCATACTCCATAATAAGGGAAATAAATGAACTGCTTCTGTAGGGTTGTAGAGGTGGTTAAAAATGTATGTTGCCCCAACATTAAATCCTACTAATGACAATGCAGGTTTTCTAATTAATTTTAGAATTCTTTCTCATAAAATGAGAACCAATTTTCCTTACTATAATGTTCTCTTTTCCTTTACCAACTATTTATTATACTTTCACTTGATACGTTTTATGTGACTTGCAAAGTTGCCAATGAGAATCCTTGTTTTACTTGTTAAGATTATATTAGTCTTCCAATTTTAAATCATTGGCTTTTGGTTGTTCACTTTTTATACTTTACCTTTTTGTTTCATTAGATTTTAGCCTGCTTTGTTATAAAATAGAATAGAAAAAAATTAATTTATATTTCTCCATTAGCCACCATTTTCTAAAATTCATCTTCATCTACTGCCAGCCAAAATCTACCTTTAATTATTTTCTATATACTACTATAACATACTATATTACTATTATATAAACTTACTTATCTGCTTACATTCCCAATGAAACCTTAAATTTTACTTATGTCAAAGTATAATACGTTTGATATTATCACGATTATGACTATTACGAATGTCTTGCGTTAAATTAATAATCATGTGGTATACATTTATTAGCTGCAGTTATGTATAAAGTTTTTTGATATGAAGGGGGAGGGGGTTAATACCAATCTCCAGGGCCAAATAAAATAGATCATAATTAAAGATCAGAATGAAATATCACTTAGTGAAAATTAGAATGTCTAATTATAATTTAATATACCTACTTGTATGTATGTATATTATATGTAATTCTTTTTAAACCAATACCAATATTAAATTATAATAAGCGCCATACGTGTGTTTATTATAACCATGTATACTGAATCAGTGGCGCCGACAGTGGCGGCGGGATATAGGATTATTTGAAGCAATTGCTTCATGTTTGAAAGCTCTTTGGCCACTGCTACTTATTAAGGGTGGTGGTAAAAATATTTAAAATATACAATATGCTTCAAAGCCTCCACAATTTCGCGCCGCCACTGGGCGCCGAACCTGTACATGAACTAAAGCAATCTCTTTATGTATCATATATATGTTAAAATAATATAATATTAACACAATATAATATGTTAAATTCTCAGTGGTGGATAGGTGGGTGTGTAAATATTTTGATTTTGCTTCACCTAAATTTATATAAATCGGCACTACTGTACTGAATGTATATTTTCTTTTCGTTTTTGTGAAAAATGTTATTTTTAATTACAGTTTGATTCCACTCGTAATTTTCGTCGATGTTTAATATAAATAATGAATAGGCAGTAGTGAAAATCTGGAAAATGTGTCGTTATTTTACTGTAAATTAGTACAATAGTACTTCCTTATTAACTTATAGGTACCTAAGTAAATTTTTTTATTAGTTTTGTTGATAATAGTATAACGCACTCGATGGTTCAACTCAATGTTGATTTTTTTCGTTGGTGTATAAATATTAAACGATTCAATGGTCATTCACTGAATAAAAAATATGCTGTGTTAAAACACATATGTTTTATTTGTTAATCTTGCGGGAAATCGGAAACATTTTATAAATGTAATATTAAATAATATAGAAGAAACGTGCAATTTGTGAGCGGAAGCCGGAAGTAGAGTGTGAAATTATTTAGATTACTTTTAAAATACTGTTTTACATTTAATTAAGTATGTCAAAATAAGAGTGGAAATGTATCTATGAGGTAACTTTCCGACGGATTTGTCCCACAAAACTAGCAACTTCAAACATTTAGCCATTGACACAAATAAACAATTGCGGAAATCTACGATCGTGAGTAGGTTAACCTGATTACCTATTAAATTCATCATTTACAGCAGATTAAAAAAATGTAATATACCCACTATATTATATATTCTCTATATTTATACGTATAATGGAAAAAGAAATACGAAACACATTTTTTTTATTGTAATTGAAACAATAATAAACCATGTATAAATTATTATATAGTTAATATTAATTATATTATTTATACATGAATTTAATTTGAATTTTCGATACTACGGTGTAATTCTATTGAAGTTAAAATGAATCGCAATGAATTTAAACTGATCAGTTAATTTCATGTTTAACATTTTTACGAAATTTCAAAATTAAAATATGACTTGTTATTGTTGTATTATTTATAAGTACCCACCTATACAAAACTATTGAAAATATAAATTTATTTGAGAAGTTATATAATATGAAAAAATTGTGGCAAGTCATGGTTTAAGGTTATTGTTTAGAATTTCAACACTCAGTACTTAAGTCTAATCATATCATATAATTAAAACATTAAATTGTGACGTACATGAAGTTTATTAGAAAATTTCATTTTAAATACGTATATTACATACATATGTATACATCAATTAAACGTTACAATATTTATTTTTTTAAACATAGTTTGTATAAAATATATTTTTTATTGATTTACAATGTAATATATTTAATAGATAATAATTATTATTATATTTGTTGTACATCAATGATATATATATTTAAATAAATATAAAAATAATTACAGACAAAATATAATGAAAGATAGTAATAGTAGCACAATGTAAGTAAGATTTCAATCAACCCCGTACGAAAGGCAAACTTATTTCAGGTACCAAGTAAAAAATACAAAAAGTTAGTTTGTTTGCCTAACTGAAACGTAGTAG
Organism: Melanaphis sacchari; assembly: GCF_002803265.2. NCBI lineage: Eukaryota > Metazoa > Arthropoda > Insecta > Hemiptera > Aphididae > Melanaphis > Melanaphis sacchari. The sequence goes on along the minus strand of NW_020271327.1, from coordinate 1,192,662 downwards.
GGGTTGTTCTTGAAACTTCCATTTCGAACTACCAAGGGAAGAAAAGTACTTATATTTAATTATATACATTAGATTTATTAATATAATAAATCATGATTATTTAGCAACTAGGTTTTGGAAACAATGGTTTCGGCCTGTTGATGGTAATGTCGGTCGAAGTCTTCATTTTAGTTCCTAAAACATGTTTAATCAAAATATATTAGATTATGAAAATTACATTAATTTTAAGATCGATGATCACCACAATAATATTTTTTTCTAAAATATAATTAGGAATTGTATATAGTGAAAGAAGTTCAACGTTCCTATAGTTTAGGTTAGAGACTTTAAACATTTTGTGAAAATAAGAAATAATTTTTGATTGGAAATACTATAAAATATTGATTAGGTGACTAATTAGATTTTAATTTAATTAATTTAATTTTCAATGAACAAATTTTAAATATACTTACACTAAATAACATTAACAACAATTATTCAAATTATTTTTTTGTTTAAAACAGAGTTCAGTTAAAATATATGGGTTATAACTAATTTATATGTAACACAACATGTAATTATAAAAAAGATTTTATCTGTTAAAAAAAAAAAAAGAACAGAATAATAAATGTTAACGATTATTAAAGACCTAATAACTCAATTACTCAAAGCATCATAACACCTATTTTCAGTGAAGGACAAAAATATCTTTGTTTTTCTCATTAGCAGTGAATTAATTATTTAAAAATACATATTAATAATAATTGCACTATTATGAATTAATAACAACTAAAAAATTCATTTTCTTTTCGATTACATTGATACATTAACATTAATGTTAATTTTATCCAAAAAGGTTCAAAATGTGGTAACGTATTAAAATAATATATTATTTGACCTAAACAAACCGAGTTAATTTATAATAAAATTAATATAAATACTAAAACATGTTCAAATGGGTAGAATTAAGTGTTCTTTGTAAGTAAAAATCTTCAAAAAATTATCATGACTTACCGGTGTGGCAGAATTCTGCGTATTGCATATGCAGGTCGATTTGATTTTGAAAAGCGTTATTCCTTCAGTTTTGTACAGCCGTTATAGGTCTAGGTCGGCTGTTAGAACCGTCTAATCCTGGTTGACAGCTTTGATGGTTTTTCGTTCTAAAAATAAAATAATAAAATACAGTTAATATTATGGAAATAAAAAAAGACGAAAATAATTTTTTATCTATTTGACATATTATTTATATTTTAAATTTCACCGCGAAACGGGTGGTCAGTAATGTACCTAATTAAACAGTAATAACTATATAATTCGTTACAATATACACGTATTATTTATATAAATGGATACAAATACGATGTACCTATACTAGCTAATTTTAATTACATACATTAAACGGAGATTAGATATATAGTAAAAGTAGAAACGGAAAAAAAATCGTCGTTCGATGCACATAATATACAGTAATATCTATGGTGTATAAATGATACCTTTAAATATGAATTAGAATCGATTATTAGTCGATTAAAATGCGATAATGTTTTTATAATCGCTGACCTACACGCCAATATTTATATTGTTACACATGTTATATCATAAACTGTGGGTAAGCGCGTGTTGTATTTAATATACATGACACGTCCTTAATTCCTAAATCGATTTTCAGATAATATAAGATGGTTGTCAATATTTTATTATTATTTAATGATTAATGATAAAATGTATATAGATGAATATTGTAATAATTATTGTTACCGATCGATTTTCGAGCACAACCACACGCTATTTCCTATACTGCTGCACATCGTGTAGGTATATAAAATTATAATATTGTAATAATAATATATGACCGATGGAAAGTATGTGAAAATGATGCTAAGAGCGTTTCGTCGGTATTGGCGGGAAGAAAATATTTTGAAAAAATTGTTCGAAATTATAAAATTGAATCCCGCAACGTTCGATGGCCGGAACACATGTGCGTCAACGAGTAGGTGTAGTTGAACTGAACTCGTACTCATCGCGGAGCTGTAGTCGTCGTCGTCGTTGTAGCCGTCACCGCCACCGTCTCCACCAACGCCGCCACCGCCACCGTTTTTATCTTTCTTCGCGCGCGCGTCTGCCGCGAGATAAATGAGATCAGTCGGCCGGTCCGAATAAAATATAGTGCAGCGTATCTATATAATACATACATATATATATATATATATTTGTATTACTGCGGGCGCTCTTTAGAACACTTCGTTATAAAATACGCGTTTTTGTGTGTGCGTTTTAAGATCACGTGCGGTATATATTATACAGAGTGATTCGTACCTCAAGCTCGGATTAATGGTGGGGCCAGGGGTGGGGACACGGTTCCGAGGCCCACTGATTTTGGGGACCCATCTTAATTTCCAAATAAACATAAATTTTTAATGCCTTTAAAAATGTTTAAAAAAAATTATTTTAGTGGGTATACTGGGTACAGTATAGATAATTAATAATTATGAAATAAAAATGTTCTTAAATCAATATTATGAAAAATTACTAAATGATAATAAATATTAAATTGTTTTTCTTTTTAACAAATACAGTGTGTATATATATATAATATGTGAATAATAAATTATTACATAACTATTATTTATTATATATATTTTTTGTGCAGATAAAATTATACAATAATATACAATTTTTAAAATGTAGTGGTACAATTTTTTTGAAGTTAAAGTTAAAAGGGGGCCCATTAAGTTTATGGTGTCTCGGGACCCAATATATATCCATATAGATATAACTAGGCCTTTAATTTAGAGTTTTTCGTGCGGGGGCGAGAATGAGATCTGGAGAATTGATATTTTTTTATCATAAAATTAAGTACGGGGATAGCTAGTCATCAACGCCCTTGCACATGTTTTCGCACAACAGCCACGAGTCACTACGCCCTACGCCCTACGAAAATATTAAATATTTTTGAGTTGAGAAGTTTATATTAAATATAATTAGTATTATTGGAATTTCACTTATAATAATTCTACATAAATGTATAAAAATAAAGAATAAAGATGACCAATTATATCGTGCAGAAATCGCGTATTTACCAAAAATAATCTGAGTGGTCTTTAAATCATTTTGTGAGATATGGATGTTAGCCCTATGGCCCACACCAATCCTCCAACACGAGTTATCTCTACGATAATCACCTCCTTTTATCCTTTAATAAAACAGTTATTTGAATTTTTTAAATTGTTTACTGTCTTGAAAACCACATTTACTGCAGATAGTTTACTTAGAATTTATATACCGTTTAATTTCTATTATCGTGAGGTGATACTAGTTTATTTCATAGAAATGAAAATCATAATTTATGTTATTGTAAATAATGTACATTTTTGATGTTAAACAGATGATTTTTTTGAAAATGTTGGTGCATTCAAATCATATTCGAATTCTAGTAATTCAATTTCACCTAAAAGATTAATAACCCTCGATAGTTCTTAAAATGTTTTTATATCAATTATAAAATAGTTGTAATATGCCTTATTTAGTTCCTATAGTACATATGATGATTAAGACAACTTCTATAAATTATTGAAGGCTAATTTATTATTAATAATTATCTATCAATAATTTTTAAATTATCTTATAGCCTCCTGCGTACGTATATTTTAACCCATAATTAAGGATTATCCGTAGTACTTTAAGTTTAATAATTCAGAAACTATGATAATCAACATTTTTCTTCAGTTATTATATCAAAATTTTCAAAACAATCATCCGTTTAATAGTTTACAATAAAAAGGGTAGTTCTTTAGAAAAAATAATTTTGCATTGTTTCAAGATATTTTTTAAATAGCATAAAAAATTCAAGTATTTAAAATATGGTCTTTAAGTATACTTAAAATTCCTAGAATTTTCAATAAGTTCATAACTAAAGGAAAAAATGGGGTAATGCTCGATGAATCACCCTGTATATATACATGTTAACTGTTCGCGGCACGGTATCCGACGAGAGAGAACACCTAACGGGCGGCCTTGACCCCTAAACTCGACCGCGTACAGATGATAACACATATATCGCCTATTGCTATATAATAATAATAGTAATAATGTGCGCGCGTTCGAAAAGTATTTCTTTTTTCTCCTTACTCCCCCTCCTCATACTCCACCCATTTTTTCCAGTTCTTCTGTCCTAAAGATCCCCACTATTCTTTTTTCCTATTCTCTTCAATCACGCCTTTTCTTGCGCGCGGTTCCGCCTTTTTCTCTTTGTGGCGGATTTTTTCCTCTCCCCCATCGTGATTTTCTCTTCTTTTCGTTTCTCTTCTCCGACATATGTGTGTACATACATTGTAATATTCTCTTTTTTGATCTCTAGAGAAAGGCGTATACAATATATGTGTATAATGGGTATATGAAACGGTAGCCGTCGTGGCCGTGTGGGGTATCAAAAAAAATTACAGTAATATCCACAAATTTTACGTCACAAGACCGTTATAATACGGTTTCGGACCCATTTCAAACCTGTCCCGTTAGATGCTGTGCTCGGCTACTGGTTATGAAAAACGTAAAACGCCGAAAATGTATCAGTTTTAGGGGATTTTTCGGATCGCCGTGTTTACAGTTATAACTTATAGTACTTTCTCCCCGGAACTCCAATGACCTGTTCCGTTAGTTTCAAATAAAAAAGAAAATGATACATTAACACAGATATGGATGGTATACAGCTGGTACTACGTATTATATGCATATAGACGTCGAATGCTAACCTGCTTTGTACGCGTCACATTGTGTCGTCCCGGACCACGCATTATTGTTGAGGAGTACTTACCTATACGTAGGTACTGAAAAATAAAAATAAAAGAAATGGATGCCAAACGGTAGGTAATTTGGATGATTTATATCTTTGAAAAAATGAAAAAAAATGCGTCTAAATCGGCAAGTCCGAGCAGGGATCAGCATAATTGTACAATATCACCGCGTGTATATTGCGTAGGTATTATTAAATCATTAAGGGGTATTCAAGCGTTTACAGCTTATTATATTATTAGGTAGGTAATAGATATACATTACATTATAAATGCACTATGCAACATTATGATATAAGTGTATAATACTATTATATTCATTATAGTTATTATAGTTATAATGCACGAACTGAATAATTAAAAGTATTATAATTGTGTTTACTCATTAAAATGAGCAGCAAACGAAATTAGTTAAATGTTTACACAGTAGGGACTTACCTAGTACCAATGTATATATATTTGCAGTATACACACTACACACACATACGTAAATATACGTGTTTTTATTTAGAGCGTCATATACGCGTTTCTTATGAAATGTTGAGCGCAAAAACAATAAACGGTTCAATATCGAAAAACGAATAGAAAATTGACATTTCATCATTATAGTTGTTGTTTCACGAGGTCGAATAAAATCTAACATTACGTTTTAAATAATTTAACAAATATCTGTATGACTTTACTACGATAATAAATTATAACAATCGATTTTTTCATATGTATCACAATAAAATCATTAGGTGTATATGTTATAAAATAAACAGATACACTATTATAGCTAATTACTTCGAGATAATAATACAACGTATGGTGTAGGGTGAATATGATGATCATATGTGCTGCTTAAAACGAGATTGTCTCTTTTTTGAGTATCATGTCCCCTTTTTCTGACTACTTCGAACGAGACGCGTTTTGTCCCGTTTTTAGTAGATAGTCCCGTTATCTCCATTATAATATTATACTTATGGGTATGTTTAAAAGAAAACGCACACGTATGGGTATATGTACGCACACCTGTGCATGAAAAAAAATAAATATTTTTACTCTTTTATATTGGGTTATTATTGAACTCAAAGTTAATAGTTATAACTTATAACAAAAATGTTTGTGTACAACGAGCGTCGATTGACGACGAACAGTTGTCAGAAATAAGCGTGAGATGTGTCCTAAATATAGGTGTATTCTACAGTATGTCATATTATTAACCCTTACAATATAAGGACCTTTACCATATTATATAAAAACATAAAAAATACTGTATAACTATTGGAGGTTTTTATATTTTATAGTTGAACCAACATCGATTGTCAAGTTTTGTTTTTATTTTTCATGACTATGGTTAGATACCCTAAATGTATATACTTGATTTCAAACTTTTTTCTATTCAATTGTAGTACAACGCATATTTTAAATAGTTTATAATCTATCTGATACACGTGTTTCAGACACCGCGCGTGTAATGGAGTATAATAGTGGAGTACGTCTACCTACTGCGGGGAGAATAACGGTGAAATGTTCATAAGAAAATACGTTATACTAGACACGAAATTCGATTATTTGGATGGAAACCGAAGACTTTCTTTAACGTCGGTAATGTATTGGATGAAAAAAAAAGAAAAAAAGAGAACATCTCCAAACTCTCTCTGATAACTGAATATAATAATATGTAAATCTTTTCAGTATATGTGCTCACAACTGAAGCATATATCTCGACGCATACTTTAAAAGAACACAATATAAAGATATAAATAAACCACCGCAAAAGGACAACGCACGCGAAATTCATAATTTTTGTCTCCGTCTCTTTCGTTCATCACTCGTGCAACTCGATAAAATCGCTCGTCGTACATTACGCTATTTATTATACATACATACTTATTAGTTATTATGAATACAATAATTATGTTTATTTATGTAGCATACGTTTACCACGGGTAATTTACAATGTTATGTATTATACGTATTCTCTATTTAACAGCGGGCACTACAGCAGTGGATCAATAACAATTAAAATGTAGTATATATGTATAAAATAAATCTATTCAGCTAACGAACTGCTACGAAAACCAAAGAAGAGAAAATTTCTATTAACCTTGTGATTATTAGTTTGTCGATAGGCATTTATAGTTTAACACCATATAATACTTTGGTGGAAAATAGTTTATATATATATATATATATATAGAGGTTTAATTACCGATATTTTATATATTTACAACTCTCTCTCTCTATATATATATATCTGTCTCTTTATACATCTAACTCTCTCTCTCTCTCGAAAACGAAGAATAAAATTATGAAGGTACAACGTGGCGTGCGCTCTTCTTTAAGTTTTAAAAAATAGGACAGGTCAATACACTCTTATAAAATATATGTTATTATTAATTTAACATTTTCGGTCAGAGGGAATATTATTATTCTATATAGGCATTATATACGATTGCGCGCGCTTAATAATTTCACGTTACTCACGTCTCAAATTTGTCTGAGAGACAAAGGGGCAATTGATCAATATACTCGGACCGACTGTAGGTATTTTAATAATGTTAACGGTTTATTTTATTTATAATTTATTATGTATATATTATTTAGTTTTGCAATCTATCAACGATCTATCTATGTGTAGCGTAAACATATACACATAGTGAATATATACCTATATGTAATTTATTATTACTCTTTTATTGTTGTTGTTGGTTTTTTTTTTTTAGAATACGACCAGATGCTTAGGGTCAATTTGTTGTGTACCGGGAAAAAATTTAAAAAAGCCTATTCACAGTTACGCCAACTCATATACCTATATATATTTATATATAATACGTAGGTACATAGAATATATTATACCTCGTTTCTCGTTTTTTTTTTTTCAAAAACACGAGGGGAAAGTATACACACGAGGAGCTGCAGAGCGCACATGGCCCACCGGTATATAATATAATCTCCCGGTATCCGTATGTATCATCTATACTCCGATAGGCCAATGCCCCGCGTATGTACGCACCTGAATAAAACAAGGTCCCGGTAGACAGTGAATAGTATAACAGTATAGTACCTAAGCTTATTTATATAAATATATTTATGTATGTGTGTGTGTGTATGTGTGTATGTAATATAAATTAACACTCAATACGCCTATATATAATATATATATATTTAGAGAGAGAGAGAGAGAGAGAGAGAGAGAGAGTAGAAAGATATATAATATATATATTTATTTATTTATAATAAGACTGTTATAATACACAATATTTTGTCGTTTCTAAAATATGTAAATGTTATTTAATGAAACTACCAATATAAAATGTAAACCAATCCGACACGAATTTATGCTAGTGGGTAAGGCACATAATAATATTTTGTGATTCCTCTGCAGTTTGTTGCACGTAATTCAGCACCAGCGCGCAATTCATTTTATATTGTGTAGGTATAAAATATACCTACTACCTATATGCATTATATATACATAATTTTGACCATAGACATTAATACTCTAACGTGCATGTCTAACGTACGCCGTTATATATATACATATATAGGTGTAATATATACACTGTATATATAATGTATTTATCTTTTCTAAGAAATTCAGTTTATAAAACTTGAAAAATATATTTTCAAGTTATTTTTTTTAATATAATTATAAAACGCACGTGTATGAGGCATTGAGGTGTATCTATATAATAATAATATACATTTGAATCTTAAAATAAATTGCACAGTTTATTACTGAATTGAATTGAAAACAAATAACAATAAATTATATCAAGGCAATTAATATTGCATCATTATGTTATTATATATTATTTATACATATCAGCTACACGAAAATATTTTGGAATAATTTTGATATTTACAACAATATCAATTATATACAATACCTAAAAATTAGATACATATACAAGGTGATTAACCAAATATGATTTGATAATCATATTCACCAATATTTATTTAGTTATTTTTCAAAATCTGATGCTTGAAATTCTTAAATAAAATTGAAGATTAAATTTTCAAATTTTCAAATTCTCAAAATGTTTTATATCACTCAAGGAGTATCTTGTGTAGATACAAATTTTTATTTTTCCAATGACTATCCGTCTTTTTTTTACTGTAAATTATTTAGAAGACATTTTATTTAAAAATTTTAACGTATCAAAATTTAAATTCGAACGAGTTGGTTTTTAATTATGTATTTAATTTTGTGTATTTACGATTATGGGTTTAGAAAATGTGAAGGCTATGGTGTTTTGTAATTAACATTTATCTATCAACGTTTTAATATATAAAAGTGATTAAAGTATAAGAAACATACTGGAACCAAAATTACATCAATTTTATTTTTTGAAAATCAATTTTTAAGGACAATTTATTTTTTATTTAAGAATTTTAATAACAGCAGATAAACTACTCATTCAATTTTGATTTAGATACCTACAGTCGAATTTGCTTATAAGTTATAACGATGCCGTTTACAACGATATTCCGAGTAAAACGATTCCAAGCAATGTACTTAGTTGGTTTTATATCTTATGTGTTGTTATACATTTTATAATCCGGATTTAACGAAGTTCGGTTATAACGATCAGATTCTCTTGGTCCCTTGAAAATCGTAATAAGCGAATTTGACTGTACATCAACAATTAAATATATATATATATCCATTAAATAATTGATAGTAGAAAGGAAGGTTTTTCTTTAAAAAACGGAAGTTTGTATTGTTACAGGATGCTCTTTAATTAATATATACAATTTCATGAACTTAAAAATGTGGGTTTTAAGTATAATTGAAAATTCCAAAAATTAGAATTTGAATAAATGCATTATTAAATGGAAAAAACGGGGTTGAACATTTTTAAAGCGAAACATTCTGTATAACTGTATAAGTATAATAACTGTATAATAATAATCTATGGACCTATGGTGAACATTATTTAGAGAATAGTACATTAAAACGACTTTAAATTTAAATTCGAAAATAATAATTAAAATTCACGATGACTGATAAATATAATAAAAAGACACATACAAATCATAAAGCTTAAAATACATAAAGTTATGGTAATATTGGGGTATGTATATTATTGGCTGGCTTAAATATCAAAAACACACAGAAAACAATGTTTTTTATTTAAATTGCTTGAAAAATATAAATTAATTAACACTATTTAACATCAAATGAGTCTTAAACATTATTTGTATACTCGATTAAAGAAGTACTTCAGATTAATGTAATTAAATAGAAAAAAAAATACTCACAAGTATATAAGTTTTATAAATAGGAGAATACATTATTCAGTATCAGCGTGACAACGTTTTAATAAGTATTATCAAAAATTAGTAATTTAATACCAAAATAGTAAATTGTTATGATTATTATGAGTTAGGATATTGTATTCATTTTAAAATTTTATTTTACTTTATTTAGTTTATAATTGCATAAGAATAGGTCAACAATTACTTATATCGCATTTATATCGCATTACATAACAATCATAACTCATAAAAATGATGGGGACAAAACAATGATAGCGATTGATTGGTATATAATTGCTAAATTACTTACCTTAAAGATAGATGGAAATCTATTCAGCATTCACATTATGTATGTCAATCTATATTTCTTAAGTTGATGGGTAAATGGAATTATTAAAACATTAGCTATAATTAAAATTTAAAAGTATTTGATAATTTAAATTTATTAAGAAAAAAATCTTTGTATTCACCTAAAAATTAGATGATCTTTTTAATTAGAACTATTTAGAACCGGGGTGGAACCTTTACGCTGGACATGTGCCAAGATTTTTGTAGTCAAAATCATATGAAAAAATCGTGTATGCCAATAATACTTTATTCGTTTGTACTATAAATCAGTATAGTTTTAATATAGTTCAGCCAGTTTAGGATTATTGTAGATTTGAAAAATATATCTATATATAAAATACCTAGAAAAGACAATTTTTAAATAATCATTTTCTTTTTAATTGACAACTGAAATTTTCCACCTATTAAGTTATATTTTATATGTGAATTTTCATTTTTATTTATCTTTGGATATTTTTTTAACATCAAGTGTCTATTTTTTAAAGTTTGATTAAACATTACAAGCATCTCTTGATTAGGCTATAAATGTATTCCTTTGTTTTAATTTAATTGATGATCGCATACATTCATTATGGAAAATTAACTTTCACAAGTATACATTAATGTGAATATCGCAGAGTATATATCATATCAGATGAATAACTTTTTTTAGGTTACAAACTATATCTAAAAAAAAGTTCGATGCTTTCTACATTTCATAATTAACAACTTTACAAAAATAATGATTGTTATTATATGTACGTTGTACATATATAATTCAGAATGAATAAAAATATTTTTCATTATTATTGTTCATTAAATATTTAAATGCAAGATTAAACAATACAACTTTAACGTGTGATAGGCTCACATCACTGCTGTTTTAGACTGTTTACAAATTTACTGTTTCAACATTTTTTTTTTTATTTAATTCAAGATTTCTAGTTACTTCTATTTAATAGAGAGATTTTAAATATTTTTATTCTTAGCAGTTATTTATGCTATTTTGACTATGAATACATTCAATCTTTTTTTTTATATTGACATTTGTAAAGATTATTTAAAAAAAAATTATAAATTTAAAAACTGCACAATGTTTAACAGTAAATAGTATTGCTGAAGTTTAACGTATTATAAGGAGTAACATATAGGCATTTTAAATGACATACTTATAATAAATAATATTGCCGTCTGCGAGAATCGAACAAACAATGAAAATGAATGAGTGCAATCTGTTAAAATGCAAAAACTAAAACAAAACCCAGTTGTTTTGGAGGTCACAGAAATGGCGAAGTTCATGCTAACAAGTAACAACCAATGTGGACATGTGGTTGATCGTAAATTTTGCTGACAATAGAATAGCCGCTATTAACTATAAATAACTACGTCGAACGTATGGACTCACGACTGACTTCAAAACCAGTCTGTGCAATAATATATAAATTCAGAATGTATTCACCATCAGCTGAGGAGTACCATAATAATATCATCGGATCCGATTTCTAAAAATAAATAACTGTACTTTAAATGGAAAATAAATTTATTTTAAATATTTTACATTTTTAATTGATTAATATTACAGTTTTATCGTGATAGTATAATACTTATAGTAAAATTTTTATAGGTATAGGTATAGGTATATATATTATTTTTATTTACATATATACGGTATACATCTTAAACGTATTACCAAATATAAAATCAAACAAAATGTAAAACTTATTTTTGTTCTGTTCTGTGAAGTGATCTAAGCGTCCTAATCTGGTCTAAGTGAATGCGTCCTAAATGATAAGACTTTGAAAAATATTGTATTTTATTTAAATCAATATCTGGTTTTAACTCTTCGGTCTTATGCATATCTTCTTGATCACCATTAGTATTTAAATTTTCATCCTTGGTATCTCTTAATATTATGAAGGGTTTTAATCCCGAAACTGACATTAAAAATACATCGAAGTCTTTACTGTTCCACGAATCTAGATAGTATAATATATGAAATATTTATTATTATTAACAAGAGCTTATTGTCAAGTTTGTCACTTGACATACATGATATACCTACTAATTAATGAAAAAGTAAGTAGTCTCAATTCAAAATATAGTACGAATATTTCACTGCAATTTTTTGTAATGTGTAATAAATATATTAATATAATATTTGATCAATAGCCATATTTTTGTTATGATTTTCAAGTTAACAAATTTTACTGTTGAAATTTTTTTTTATTACATTATTCGGAAATACTATGTTTTGAATAATTGAATTAGAGCTATTGACTTTCCAATAAATCGACATACTTTATCAATTTATTATACGCATCACTCACTGTCATTTTTTAGGTTTCCTATACTCAACGAACGCATATTTTTTTCAATAGTAGGTTCAATCATAATAGCCAAACGCAAATGTTGAGAAATTTTAATGTCATGGGAAGGAAGAACAAATCCTAAAGTATAAAGTATCATGACTGCCAATGAAATCTAACAAACAAAAAAAAATGTATAATATATTTATATAGTTATTATCCAATATGATTGTAATTAAATTGTGTACAGTATATTTGTAATTTGTAGGTAACGGCCAACGGGTACGGCGTATACATAAATAATCATATTAATACATGATGGTAAAAGCATAAAATAAAATATTTATTTACTCACCATTATTATAATATTTTATTATTCAGTGACACGGATTTAATAACCAATAGAGTAAATTGCTTAAATAATTTTTAAATAGCTACTGAATTCACAATAAGAAAATCGATTTACTAATCATATATACATGTCTTGAAAAAATAGATCTACATGGTATTATACATAATATTTATATACTTACTGCACTCAGGTATATTTTTCAATTTTTCGTCATTAATTGTGAAAACATGTAAAATGGGCATTAGGTGTATAAATCTGGTAAATTAATCATAATTATACATTTTGTCAACAGTTACTTAAACAATACCTCATTTGTATTTAAGTTATTATAAAACATTTTCTCTCTATATATATATATATATATATATATATATATTAAATTATGTTTTTGACATTAATAAATGTATGTAGGATGTAACGGGAAACTTTACTAATTCTTAATCGGTTGTTAAACACTTCACTTAAGTATTGAACAATTAAATACTATTTACAAGCTTGAGTATAATTATAAAAATATTAAATTCGAGCATTATGCATATGAGTATGGGTCAAGCTAATCGATTTTGTATATTATAAAACCCCGATATTCCGGATTTACGGTATCATTTCAACATCGAATTAAAACTCAAATTCAAAAATATAGCCAATAGTAAAATACTAAGTCATTTAACTAATTTTCGAAGACACTTTTAGAAGAAAAAATGACTGTAAGTACATTAACATTATATAAACTACACTTACTCTAACTATGTATATGTAGATACTGTTTCACTGTACACTTGACTATTTATAATACATAATATTATTTATCTATTTATCATATAAATATATTGAATCACATCCATTTTTTTTTTATTACTTTGTGTAATTGTGGACTTTTTTTAATTTAACCATTTGTATACGATTATAAATATATACGGATAATAAATGTAGCTTTCATAGGTGATAAGAACAAAAACGTAAAACTAAAAATTTATTTTTTGAAAATTTTAAAGTAACAATTTTATAAATATAAAGACAGATGTACAAGAATTATTATCGAGTGCATTCATATAATATCTACTACCTCATGGTAGTGAATTTAAAACAGGCGATTATACTATTGCAATATCACCTATGTATTATCTATAATGATTAATAAACTATAGTAGGAAATTAAACACACATTGTAGATTTAATATAGTTTTACATTTTTTCACTATTCAACAGCATGATTTATTTGCATTATTACTTTTCGGCTATCATGTATAAATATTTTTTAAAAGTTCATATTATTCATAGTAAATTGGTTTTCAAAAAAAAAATTTAAATGTCTAATTAATTATTTAAATTGCTCAAAAATGCTCAAGAAATGTATAGGCTCTAGTACTTTTTGTTTTCTTTGATCTGTCGAAAAGGATTTATATATAGTCAATTTGCGTGAAAATTGACTCAAAATAAAATATACAACATGCTTAATTTGCACCAATACTTTTGAAATACGTTTTATAATTTGTATCATATTAGTAAGATAATTGTTTAAATAGCACTTACACGTTTCATTAGTAGAGTATAATATATTGAGGTATAACCAGTGAATAGTTTCTATGGTATGTCAGTATTGACTACCTAATAACAATTATAATATAATACATTTCATGTACATAATATTATAATGATTGATACTTCATAAAATTATTATAATAAATGCATTATTTTTGTTAAAAATGAATAAATGTAATACTGTACAATAACGCGATTTCGAAGGATCGGACATTTAACTCTTGAAACCATTTCCAAATAAGACAGTGAACGTAGATGTATAGTTATATAGAAATTTCAAAAAATTATTATATTCATTCGAGGCTGTCAACAAAGGTATCGACGAAATAACAAAGGTGCTCTTTTTGGTGCAAATTGCAAACTCCCATAGAGACGAGGTAAACCAAGACGTAGGTATACCTAAAAATTGCAATCCATGAGTAATTGTTATTTAAATGTTGTAAACGTCAAATAGTTTTTATGTATACGTCATCATTACATCGTTTGACAAGTGTTTATTAATTTTATTATTTAATATGAAAATAATAGTATATAAAATATCAGCTATGATTTTATAAAAATGTATTAAAACTTTCTGTTCACCGCGTTTAGTTTAGAGGAATGAGGCTGATGGTGTCCGTGTTGGCGTTGGCCACTCATTCACTGGCCGCGCCGTCCACCAGACCACAGTCGCAGACGGCCAAGTCGGCCGAGGACCAGACGGCCCGGGACACGTTACTTGAACTCGCCGTAGCCTTGATGACTGGTGGCTCCTTAACGACGACGGTGGGTGGTCGGAAAACGGAAGTTCATCACCACAATGACGGTCAAAGTCACAAGCCTCAGCACCACCACGCCATTTCCACTCTAATTCATTTGTTTCTGACAATCGGTAGCGCGTTTGCTCCACTGGTGGGCGCCATCGTCGGGCCACTGTTGACCAACGTTGCTAACGGCATAACGTGGGCCATATCGCACACGATTGCTTCCGGTAAGTCAAAAAACCTATCCTTATTGGTAGTCTACAAAAACAATTTCATACATTTACTTAAACGGTTCTCGCCGTTTGCCCGTTTTTTTTTCTCAATTAAAATATTACCAAACCAAAGAATACAGATATTATAATACCTAACTTAAAGACTAAAGTATAAACGATTAAGTCAAGTGTCATACATGTAGTCCGCATACGTCCAAACATATTCAATAGAACAATTAAATAACAGCATACAAACATAGTATTTATTAATTTTTTGAGTAAATTATAAAAAAAAAATTTATATTTATAATGTCATTTGTCTTGTTTGATTGTAATTTATTCTAATGTTATAATCAATATTAAAATATAAAATTGTAAATTCTATTTCGAAAAAAAATTCTGACCACGCATAACATCAATTACCCCAGTTATAACCTTGCACATTTTTTATAGGTGTAGGTGCATATATTATTATAATACGTATCTAGCTTTTATAGTAAGTATAATATATTAAAGGCTGACATCGACCTAATTCCGAAAATGTGACACAATATTGTTATTTGAATTTTTAAAATTTTGAACTTGACCGATATTCCCAATCCTGATGAGGTGTCGTCTAAATTGTTTGCTTAAATAAAAATTATGCAAGTGCCTATTTGACAAATTCGTAAATTATTATGCATACCTACCTACTTTTTTTTACCTTGATTTTCAGTCGACGGTCGTATGGCTGTTCAAACAAACGTTTAAACTCGTATACGATTTTAGTAAATAAGTATTTAAGTAATAGGCATTGATGGTTAAATATATTGTATTATATTTTACGTTTTCATTCTTTTTCGTTTGTACACGGTAATTCACCCTGCTTTTCTACAATTATTTAAAATTTGATTTTTTGTAATTTTTAAATATATTTTAAAACCACGTATTTTAAAATTATTGAGATTTTTTTGTATTATTTATAGTATTTTTTGGAGAAAAAACTTCTAATTTTTTAATAAGGACTCCACTTTTTTATATTCTAAGTACCTACATTTTTTAGTAGATATTTTTTTCTGAAAATTTTAACATACAAAAATAAAATTTGAACGAATGAATATTTTTGACGAATCAGTTGAATTACATAATAAATAATAATATTATTATGAGTTATTATCGCATGATAAAAATATAAACGATTTACGATACCGACACCGTAATATACTGTGAACTTGCGGGTCCAAAACATATAATATAATATAATAAAAGCTTATGCAGATTTGCATAATGTAAGTAACATATTATTTTGAGTGAACACGTGTTATAAACTAAGGTTAAATGATACTTGAAAAATAATGATTTAAATTGTGGAGCACTTTATAAACAAAGTGGTGTTACATAATATGAGCATACTTGGACTAGAATTTTGCCGTAATTACCGATTAAAACCGTTTGATTACATTCACCTGACATAGGCCCGTAAATTACAATACATGTATTCGGTCGTATATTATATTGTATTTTAGTGTATCGACTTTTCAGGATTTTCACCTCCACACGGATTATTCTCGCCGGAACTCGGCCACGGAACCAATAACATCAAAGAACACCTCACGTCTTATACTGCCGAAGGTCAACCCGAAACGGGCTCTGACGCGATTCATCAAGTACAGCAACCCGCCGCGGCTGTGGAACCGTCCGAACCCGCGACGGTCGATGACACCAGGAATGAAGTGAAGAAAATAACACGACGATCCACCTCAGACGAATGTATTACAGATTGTACATGATCACGATGACTACAGTTTCTTTTTTCGCTGTATGGTTTCGTTATTTATTTTAAATATTATTGTTCGCTGAACCCTATGATTGTACAAATAACAATAAATCATTAATTATTTGTACGAAGTTTTCTGATTCTCTAGACAGTGTTTAGACAATGTACATGTTATTCATTCAGTAAGTCAATTTCAATTATGAAATGCTAACAAAATTTATATCATGAATATAATATATAACCTCATGTAGTCATCTGCAGTAATATAAAATATAAATACTAATATTAAAAAAATATAATATTAGGTAATATATATCTATAATATACATAGACTGTATCACATTACGTTAGATCTTAGATACTAAGTAGTGATCACTATCAGTGATATAAATATCATGTCTATGCATTAGAAAATATGAAATGAACCTATTTTTTTTCAAATGGAAATTAAATCATATTTTACATTGACATTATATGATCTTATAATCTTGTGAAATAAATGAGTTTAAGATGTTTATTTTAAATTTTATATTATATTAGGTTTCAAGTGGTTATAAACTCATAACATCTATTTTGCAGAAAACCTGTATGCAAAACCAGTAGAACAAAACATTATCATCCTAACTATAGGTACCACTATGCAAATATATAGTAGTACACAGGCAGCATTCTTGCCACTTCTTCGGTATTTTTATATCAAAATAAAATATTATATTTATTTAAATAACTTATAGGTAACTATAAAATAAATATACCCCGAGGTACCTATTTATGTTTTCTTAAATACAATTTTTTTATCTCTTACGATATTTCAAGGTTTAACAATTTCCTAATACTTTTATGAAATTTCCCCTGCTGTGATTTTTCTTTCACTCGCCACGTCAACAGACGACAACGCATATTATACGCCTACTGTTATTTTGTCATTTTAGTAAACAACTTTTATTATAAGAACTAGTAGTAATCGTATATTATATTATAATATCTAATAACTAATTCAATAGTCTTTAAACTATTTTGTCAATTAAAATTAAGTTTCAATCAAAAAATATTGGTATAATAAATATATTAACATTGCTTATTGAATTATGTAGCTATCTGAGACACTAAATTGCATATATACTTATACTTTCAAATTATAATTGATATTATAGATCGTTAAGAATTCAAAATGTAATTTAGATCATTTCTATAAAACTATAGATATTATTGTAATTATAAAAGAAAATAACGATTTAAAAACGAATATATAATAAATAATATGCAAATAATTTGAATTTTGAAACTATATCTTACATTTTATAAGACTCTAACATAACTCTTTACTTGAGGCAAAAACAGTAGTCTTTATAAGCTCCCCGTACTGAAACATATCAAAATTATATATTATACAAGTATAGTAGGTAGGTACTTAATATTTAGTTTTTAATTTATTGCATCTACATTATGACTACGTAATAACATGACCTATTTTCTTTTTAAATGTACATAATCTAGCATAATATAATGGTAGAAGCGTAGGACATGAACGGTGTACTATAATTTATCTATAATTAATTTAATGGAAGAATAATATATAACAATTTAATTTTACTATCTATGTAGGTAATACAGCTGTTGTGTCTAATATTTTTTTATATTCTACTAAATTAATGTCATATCGTATTTTAATATTTATAAATATGGACTGTAATTTATTAAACCATTACTTTTTTCAAAAAATATTGTTTTTTTATTATTTATTGACAAACTTTCTTTCTTGGTAGATACCTAAACCATACGGTTTATTTTTTTTTTTCCCATTCAAAACCGGAAACTGGTGCGAACTGTTTAACACAATACTGCCCCTTGATCCCGTAACGTTTATCCATCAACAATATCGGTTATACATAGGTGGAGGATAAGTACCATACTTATAATTATTATTAAATCAATTCATTAAAATACTTGACAATTGGGAATTGGGATTCATTGAAATTATTACATTGTTGCAGCCGGTTACAATGGTGCAGTACCTATACGACTTTATCTATTGGATTGATGTCATAATTCGATGATGTCCAGTGCATCCATGTACAATTTATATAGATATTATAATTATTGGTATATAATATAATTTATCGTCTTAAATTAATGTTCTATAACACCGAAATATATATATGGGCGTGGAACACAAATTATGATATAATAATTAGTTCTAATGTGACAACGAGGTCATGTTGTTTGCCAACAAAAACCGATTCATTTAAAAACAAACACACACACAAGTAGGTACCTATATAGGTAACAACAACAATATACATATTATTATGTACCTACGTTAAAATATTATCGTTTCGTGGGGGTCATGTCGTGCAAAGTGTGCGTACACAGCCATTACGCAAGAGAATCACATCATACACTAGTGTCTATACCTGTAGCTGAGGTATGTATAAGTACCTATTACCTATATGTCGTATGATAATCGTATTCGGTAAGAAACTGGTTTCGATTTACCTATAGGAGTTCACGAAAAGCAAAAATCGTATCAGACCACTACAGTCTAGGCTATCCGTTCGTCCATCCGTCCGTCCGTCCGACTGCAAATACGAGCTGCTGCTGCTGCAAAAAAAAGACAAAGGACGATAAAAAATAACCATGAAGAATTTAATATTCGTGGTAGCTGTGGTAACTTTTGCTACGGTTTCGGCCAACAGAATCAAACGCGCTCCGGTAAGAGTAAAAAGATTTCATTCGGGATAATATTTTCAATTTTGTGGATAATTGATTTTCTAAAACCTATTTTTATAGTGTTATAACTTATCAACAATTGGTAGGAGAAGTTTATGATTTAAACATATTTTTCTTTTAGTCATGAATTTTGTACACTATATATTATTATAAATCTAACGACCACGATATAAAAGCAATTATATTATATTTTATTTTACATATTTTCGATTTTTAACAAATTTGGTTTTGTATCATAGAGCATAGGTTATATTTAATTGTGTAAATTTTATAGAGATAAGACATGTATAACTTGCTAAACATTTAAAATTATTATCAGAAATTAATTATTTTACTAAAAATTAATTAATAATTAATTATTTCATAAAATGTTTAGTATATTTCGAATAAGTAATACAATTATATAATGTCACACACACACACACACACACACACACACACACACACACACACACACACACACACACACACACACACA
>NW_020271327.1:1126320-1172190 GCF_002803265.2 Melanaphis sacchari | reverse complement strand
ACACACACACACACACACACACACACACACACACACACACACACACAAATAAATCAATATATATGTTACGGTTAAAGTACGAATACCGGTTAAACCTAGAATTTACCGGTAAATCCTAGGTTTCGCCGACTACTGTTGGTAAATGTCCGAATTTCGGACATTTACCAATTGATTTCGGTAAAACCTAGGATGTACTACATCGTTTGGTCAAACCCCGAATGATTTTTGTAGTTCGGACTTTTACAAACGAGATTTGGTAAATCTTAGGATAAACAATCACTGTTAGTAAAAGTCCAAACATTTTTACCAAAGTTATTAATTATTATTATTATTTAAGTATATTAGGTAGGTACTATATCAATGACTAATATATTAGTAAGTTAGTATATTATATTATTATTATTATTAAGTATTAATGCAAAAAATGACAAATTAAATTTACTAAGTACATTTATTTATTTGTGCAGGCTTGACTGCTGTGACACCTCGAGTTGCATAATAAATTTTTTGATCGGCATTTACATCTGTTTGTCACACATTTTTTCAAACAATCACACCTTATTAATCCTTGTCCACCAGTCAAAGACAGTTGCGATACTGCTTGTCGAATACCAATTTCATTATCTGGTATAATTGCCGATTCTAAAAAATTTTCTTCACATAAGGTGAACTGATTGCGAGTGAACAGTTGTGAGATTGTTCCCGCTTTTGTACCCAGGCGATAAAAATCTGCATCCACAACTTGTAACACCTTAGCCATTAATGTGCGGGCATCAATTTTACTTCGATCGACTTCGGGAATTTTAATTTTGACAGTTTGTCCAATTAGTACAATTGGCATTTTCTTGTTTGACATTTGCAACATTTGTCTTGCTTGTTTCTGTAGGCCGATGAGTGATTCTTCTCGATGTTGCTTAATTTTTTGTGTCCGTGCTGGTATTTCATTTTCTACGTCCCTTGTTTCTACATATTGAGTTTCTCCTTGTGTCTCTACAACGTCATCGATTTCAACTTCTTCATCTATCTCACCAACTTCAACTATATTTGCCTTTGGTTCGGTAAGTGCTGCCTCTAAATCCTCTTCTGTTTGCAGTCCTGGTAGTACATTTTTTGGAATAATTGAATTTGCTAATCCCATTTTCATTTTATTCCCAAACATTGCTTCATATGGGGAGCGTTTGATTCCTGAAAATGTGGTAATTAAGTGTATACTTTATTTAAAACTTTAATTTTACTATCAGATTATTACATTTTACGTGATTTCGTAAATGTTTAAATTTCAAACGCTCATAAAAATTTCCAAGGCTGGGCATTAACAAGTTAATAAGTTAAAAATTAAGTTAGTCAATAAGTCAGTTTTTAGGCACTTTAACTATTATCTGGATGACTATTGTTTTTTTTTTTTTTTTTTTTAGAAATGAAAAAAATTAAATGAAACACATACTATATAGAAATACTGTATCTTGTATGAAGTACAAGCATTATAGTATATAATTTATTTGTTTATTGATAAGAAATAAAATATGCCAACAAATAAAAAAAAGTTACTTTTTTTTAACTTCAAAAAAGTTTTAAAAAATGTCTATTACTTAACTGAGATAACCAAAAATTGTATTAACTTTTAACTTTTAACTTTATCTTATTGATGCATATTAAGTTAACTTAACTGAGTTAAAAAAAATCATTAACTTGACCAGCCTTGAAAATTTCTGATTTTAGTTCGGTAGAGTTTTTTTTACAGATATTCGATGAAAAACTTATGGAAAATCTGGTACCAAATTTTCAAAACTTAGTTATAAAAGAAAACAATTTTACGATTTTTCAACCACAAAATTACTTGCAAATTTTCGCAATTTTGACATATTTCGTATAAATTCGAACTTTAAGCACTTATAAAAAAAAATTGTAATTTTCCATCGGAAACCACCCCCAAAGTTTGAAATTGAAGCATTATTTCGACTAGTTATGCTGTACACAGACACACAAAAAAAAAACACACATCATTGTAAAATCAATACATTCATCACTCCGTTCATAATCTAAAACTTATTAGTTTTATCTTGTAAAATACCAATTTCAATACAATACGTACCAGAATGAAAAGCTCCGTTCTTCATAGCTTGTACGAATCTTAAGGACTCTGACCATTTCGTTGTTTTATTTGTCTCCATCCACGTCGCAATCATACTTTCTATATCCTGATTGGCACGCTCCACAGAACCTTGAGACTGACTGTGGCGAGCTTTTCCGTGAACTATTTTCACTTCAGACCACAAACTACACAAATTTGTAATAACAGCATTTACGAATTCTCTCCCATTATCTGAGTGGAGTATATTTGGTGCACCGAAAAGAGTGAAAATATCGAGTAAGTTATACGCAACTTCTTCAGCCCGTTTAAATTTAAGTGGTCGTAAAATAACAAATTTAGTCAAGTGATCTTGATAGACCATTATAAATTTATAATGGTCTATCAAGATCACTTGACTAAATTTGTTATTTTACGACCACTTAAATTTAAACGGGCTGAAGAAGTTGCGTATAACTTACTCGATATTTTCACTCTTTTCGGTGCACCAAATATACTCCACTCAGATAATGGGAGAGAATTCGTAAATGCTGTTATTACAAATTTGTGTAGTTTGTGGTCTGAAGTGAAAATAGTTCACGGAAAAGCTCGCCACAGTCAGTCTCAAGGTTCTGTGGAGCGTGCCAATCAGGATATAGAAAGTATGATTGCGACGTGGATGGAGACAAATAAAACAACGAAATGGTCAGAGTCCTTAAGATTCGTACAAGCTATGAAGAACGGAGCTTTTCATTCTGGTACGTATTGTATTGAAATTGGTATTTTACAAGATAAAACTAATAAGTTTTAGATTATGAACGGAGTGATGAATGTATTGATTTTACAATGATGTGTGTTTTTTTTTTGTGTGTCTGTGTACAGCATAACTAGTCGAAATAATGCTTCAATTTCAAACTTTGGGGGTGGTTTCCGATGGAAAATTACAATTTTTTTTATAAGTGCTTAAAGTTCGAATTTATACGAAATATGTCAAAATTGCGAAAATTTGCAAGTAATTTTGTGGTTGAAAAATCGTAAAATTGTTTTCTTTTATAACTAAGTTTTGAAAATTTGGTACCAGATTTTCCATAAGTTTTTCATCGAATATCTGTAAAAAAAACTCTACCGAACTAAAATCAGAAATTTTCAAGGCTGGTCAAGTTAATGATTTTTTTTAACTCAGTTAAGTTAACTTAATATGCATCAATAAGATAAAGTTAAAAGTTAAAAGTTAATACAATTTTTGGTTATCTCAGTTAAGTAATAGACATTTTTTAAAACTTTTTTGAAGTTAAAAAAAAGTAACTTTTTTTTATTTGTTGGCATATTTTATTTCTTATCAATAAACAAATAAATTATATACTATAATGCTTGTACTTCATACAAGATACAGTATTTCTATATAGTATGTGTTTCATTTAATTTTTTTCATTTCTAACAAAAAAAAAAAAAAAAACAATAGTCATCCAGATAATAGTTAAAGTGCCTAAAAACTGACTTATTGACTAACTTAATTTTTAACTTATTAACTTGTTAATGCCCAGCCTTGGAAATTTTTATGAGCGTTTGAAATTTAAACATTTACGAAATCACGTAAAATGTAATAATCTGATAGTAAAATTAAAGTTTTAAATAAAGTATACACTTAATTACCACATTTTCAGGAATCAAACGCTCCCCATATGAAGCAATGTTTGGGAATAAAATGAAAATGGGATTAGCAAATTCAATTATTCCAAAAAAATGTACTACCAGGACTGCAAACAGAAGAGGATTTAGAGGCAGCACTTACCGAACCAAAGGCAAATATAGTTGAAGTTGGTGAGATAGATGAAGAAGTTGAAATCGATGACGTTGTAGAGACACAAGGAGAAACTCAATATGTAGAAACAAGGGACGTAGAAAATGAAATACCAGCACGGACACAAAAAATTAAGCAACATCGAGAAGAATCACTCATCGGCCTACAGAAACAAGCAAGACAAATGTTGCAAATGTCAAACAAGAAAATGCCAATTGTACTAATTGGACAAACTGTCAAAATTAAAATTCCCGAAGTCGATCGAAGTAAAATTGATGCCCGCACATTAATGGCTAAGGTGTTACAAGTTGTGGATGCAGATTTTTATCGCCTGGGTACAAAAGCGGGAACAATCTCACAACTGTTCACTCGCAATCAGTTCACCTTATGTGAAGAAAATTTTTTAGAATCGGCAATTATACCAGATAATGAAATTGGTATTCGACAAGCAGTATCGCAACTGTCTTTGACTGGTGGACAAGGATTAATAAGGTGTGATTGTTTGAAAAAATGTGTGACAAACAGATGTAAATGCCGATCAAAAAATTTATTATGCAACTCGAGGTGTCACAGCAGTCAAGCCTGCACAAATAAATAAATGTACTTAGTAAATTTAATTTGTCATTTTTTGCATTAATACTTAATAATAATAATAATATAATATACTAACTTACTAATATATTAGTCATTGATATAGTACCTACCTAATATACTTAAATAATAATAATAATTAATAACTTTGGTAAAAATGTTTGGACTTTTACTAACAGTGATTGTTTATCCTAAGATTTACCAAATCTCGTTTGTAAAAGTCCGAACTACAAAAATCATTCGGGGTTTGACCAAACGATGTAGTACATCCTAGGTTTTACCGAAATCAATTGGTAAATGTCCGAAATTCGGACATTTACCAACAGTAGTCGGCGAAACCTAGGATTTACCGGTAAATTCTAGGTTTAACCGGTATTCGTACTTTAACCGTAACATATATATTGATTATTTAAGAGCAGAATTACACGAAAATTATTTTAGAATTTTTATAGTAAATAATAATTAATATTTAATAAATTACTCAGGTATGTAAGTACTATATTTTATTGCAATAAAAAAATAAGCAAAACTAATTAAAATTTTTATCCGGCTGCATTTAATTTGTATAAAATAGTGTGATTTTATTTTTTAGTTGAAAGTTTCGGTTTACTATGAATCTCATTGTCCGGACAGCAGAGATTTCATCATTACACAACTCCATCCACACTTCTGTAAAGTACAACAATACTTGAATTTGAACTTGGTGCCTTTTGGTAAGGCATATGTAAGTACATATTTATATTATATAAACATTATCGATGTTTTCTCACTTTTTATTGAATAATCATTAAAATTAATCTTTAAATTAGGTATATTTAGAGCCGGATCACGTATCTGCAAAGCCGCCCTAGATCAATACAAATTTAGTACTCCTTATCAATAAGAAATTATTAAAGCAACTTATATTTTATGTATAATACTATATGAATATGTGAAAGATACCGTTTGGTGAAAAAGTCCTTTTTGCTTCTATATTAATCCACTCCCTGGCCCTTTTATGTATCATATTTATTACTACAGTATCTATTTACTAATTTTTATAATACAACCTCTACCCCTAAAAGTTATATCTACCTAAATTAAAAAAAATTATGTATTAGTATAAAATATATAAAGTATACACAAAACATTCATAAATCATTAAACATTAATTATTGATCTATCTAAGTAATATTTTTCTAAAACTAATTTCAAAAAATGAACACAGTAAAAAGCATTAAAGCCATTATAACTAAAATTATCTAGCTACATAACACGCAGTATGATTGGAAATTATAGTAACTAAAAATTTTAATTAACCATTTATTGAAATTTAAATAGATATACATCATTTGTATAGGCATCGTTAGAAAAACTTCGAATAATCTACATGTTTATTTAAATTTTAAGTACAAATTAATTTTCAGTTGATAGGTTAGGTTAGGTTAAAGGCATTTTTTAAAAGAATTTAAATTGATATTCATCAATATAAAGTTTTAAAAATGAACAATATTAAGAAATATTTAATGTATGACAAATTGTATTTCAAAAAGTTATATGTTTTTATTATACAATGTATAATTTTCAATGAGTACCTATACATATATGATTATTACTTACAGGTGTATACTACGTATTATTTAACTTTCATACGGTGATAATTTAGGTATATTCTTATTTCTCAGTAGGTACAAAGATTTACTTAAAAATTGCATAGCATATGTACATATTATATTATATACTGTTTAATGTTTATATAATAACGACATGAAATTTATTTTATATAAATTCACATAAACTTTATGAAGCTTCAAAGATTGGTTTGATATAATAAATATTTTCGGTGATATTCACATTATTAAAGCTTTATTTAAAGACAAATGGTTTGAACTTGTTTCATAAGTACCTACCCATCTTCAAAGTGGTTCTGTACTTCTGTTTCGTAAATAAATATTATATAGGTTATATTGGTACCTATACCGTTAAACCGAGATATTCACTACGATGCCTTCCACAAGACATTAAATTTTACTGTACTAGGTTCTCAGTCATAATAGTTTATAAACAACTTTTGGTGAGGGGATTGCACGGGATTTACAATCGAATAATTCGAAGAATAATATAGAACGCATTATATAATAGATTTAAATATATTATAATTTATAAGCATAAACACGAGAATGGTGGGAGCCGGGCATGCACAGGTTTTCCAAGCAAATATTTACTTCCCACATAAGTTCAATATTAATATTACCGTGATTATAAATCAACAAATTTTATTTTAAATGAATATTAGTCATAAATTAACAGATAAAATGTGTGTTACCTACACTA
The DNA here is from genome assembly GCF_002803265.2 of Melanaphis sacchari. Classification (NCBI taxonomy): domain Eukaryota; kingdom Metazoa; phylum Arthropoda; class Insecta; order Hemiptera; family Aphididae; genus Melanaphis; species Melanaphis sacchari. The sequence goes on along the minus strand of NW_020271327.1, from coordinate 1,165,417 downwards.
TAATACATACTAATACTAATGAGCTATACAGTCAACTTATTATTTAAATCACTTATACTTATCAATAGCCATAAAGATTTAGCTTCGATTGACTTTATTACAAATTCAACATTTTTTAAATCAATAATTGTTGATTTTGACTTTCGAAAAATAATAACTAAAATAGTTACAAAAATTCCAATTAAATATCAAAACAATAGCACCAAAACATTGAAATGTATCAATTATTTTCTATTTAATCAAAAATATGCCCTAAAAATCTTAAAGTATTCAAATAATTATATGCACTATAAATTTTGAATATTTCATCAAAAAAGTTATTAAAAATATTTTGTACTTATTTAGCATACTAAAAAATTTACTAGAACAAATATGAAAATACACCAATAAATTCTTGTTATAGTTTTCACTCATCACTAATCACACTTAGTAATGAAGTTTTGTTGAAAAAAATTTTACAGTCGTTACTAATCTGCATATTGATATAGGTCATTTATAGCCTATAGGTATAAATTTGTGAATGGCCGTCTGTCTTACATCATTGCGTGTATCAATAATATTTGATATTAATTAAATTTTAATTATAACAAAACTAATGCTGAAAATCAGGAAAATTATTAATTTATAAGGTATGAATCCATTAATTTCCAAATATGTTCGTGATATGGGAAAAAGTTAAATAATAATTGTAACTAGACTCTTATATCATTAAGATCTGGTCACGCCTAAAATTTTAAAAAGGTAGTAAGAACTGTTTAGCTATTTAATAACATATTAGTACATTATATATTGTTGATATACTCTATAGCTAGACGTCAACGTCTTATTATAATACTTTTACCTACGATATGCCACATAAATACAGAATTATTACCAATGTATTTTTAATGGGATTTAGCTTCACAATATATATTTATACATTACTATGTAATGTATAAATAAAAATATAACATACAATAATAAATATAGATAACTATATATTATGTGTGTATGTATATAGAATTATAGCCATATGGATTTATATTCAATGTCTATTATTCATATCACACATATTCAAATTTAAGAATTTTTAACTAAATAAACTTAATTTCTATTCTAATATATTAAATTATTTTTAATTTTAGAGTTCGGATCAAGGTTTCACTTGCCAGCACGGACCTAAAGAATGCCGTGGTAACACAATACATAACTGTGTGTTGAAACGTATACAAGATTCTACAGCTCAAGTAAACTATGTGAATTGTGCCATGTATAATCCCGACCAACCAGGACACATTGAAAAAACGGTACTTTTTAACATTTATATGAATACAATTTGAGTAGATACTGGCTATACCTGCATGAACAATATAGAAAGTTTATTTAATAGTATGCTTACTATCTATTGTAGTAACTGATAAGCATAGTTTCTGATAAAATATGATATTTTCTAACCACATCAACAGAGAGCAAATCAAGACTACGAGCTTACATTATTAAAAAGGGTACAACCAGCTACTGTTATATTATTAAGGTCGATATTAAACGGGAATACTTCCTGAGATGGGAGGAAATGATTTTAGGTTGACGGAATTCTTAACAAATAACAATATACATAAATGAAAATTAATTAATTTCAGGAAAGTATTAAAAAGAAATTAAACATTTAACAAAACTTATTAAAAATTCTATTTAAATTATTGCATCACGATATATTAGCAGCTAAAAAAAAATTATCAATAACTATTAGTTTTAAATTTATTTCAGTGTGTTGAAGAAAGCGGCGTCAATGTCGACCAAGTAGAAAAATGTTTTACCTCATCGGAAGGCTATGAAATGATGCTAAAGGCTGAAAAAGAAACTAAAGCAATGACACCTGGACCACTGTTTGTGCCTACCATTGTGTTTGACGATGTATGCGTAGTATATACTTATATTTCATATACAATACAATAGTTTTATCATCTAATCGGTTGAAATTTATTTTTTATTTTTTATGTTTTTTCGTTTCTCTAGGAATATAATGACGATGATCAAAATCAAGCGTTCGTGAACTTCGAATCAACGCTATGTGAGAAGCTAGTGAGCCACGGGCACACGGAAGTGTGCTCAAACGGTGCGATTATAAGCCATGAAACATGTTGAACGATTTATGTACTATAATTGATAATAATGCTTTTATTAACAATACTATATTGTTATTACTAGTCATTTTATCATTATTATTTTATAAATTAAGATAAATTTTGTAATTAATATTATCTATGCATTTTGCATTTTATTATCAACTTAATAAACCTATATTAATTTACCATCGCATACCTGCTGAAGTTTGCAGATATGAAATTTTATACGCAGTTTTCTTTATTAGGTATATTACTTTTGTTCTATTTTTAAAAGGAACAAATATTTATTAATATTCTTATTCTATGTTAGTATACACCAGGGTCCAGGCCTCAGGGGTCACCTAATGGTAGTCCGCGAAAAAATTTTATTCAACTTGCAGACAAAGAATAATTTTCTATTTTTATTGTATTTATAGTTAATTTTTATTTTAAATTTTTTTAAATATTTGTAATATTAATTATGTTTTTAATGTTTATAAACAATAGCAAAAAAAAATAAAAAAAATAATGTTTCATTACATCCAATTTTGAAATAATACTTATTATATATATTAAAAATTTGTTCTAGGAATTTTGATGGCTAGCAAAAAATTTTCAGGTTCAAAAATATTAATTAGTGATCCTTGGTATACACTACCTATATGTATACCATCATAGTTTCCGATATGTTTTTCGCAGACTCCCGAAAGGTTTACGAGTTATTGTTAGCGGGCCGTGGTTATGCTTGACCCGACGATTAAGGTGTACACACTCGTTTATCAACCATATTTTATTAATATGATCACACCTACGAGAAAATTGTTTTCTTCAATAAAATGTTCAAAAAAAATTAAAACGTAATTTTTCATATTTTAAAATAAGGATTAAAATCGATAAAATTGCGAAAATGTTCAAATTAGTTTTTAGTTGAAAATTTATAACATTTTATATTTAGGTTTAAAATCCTTGAAAATGAAATAAAAGATTCTTCAAAAGTTATAATTACTGAATTTAAAATACGTAGATAAGTCGTGTTATATCCCGTTCCAATTTGGTTTTTGGTTCGGTTGTTTGTTTGGTAGTGGGTCTTCTCGAGGAAAGAAATCACAAATACAGTTTTGGTCGTTAAATTACTTTTATTAATTTATTTAATGAATAACCTTAAATTTTACACTGGAATACAAACGTCTTGTTAATACTACGGATTGTGAACGACTGCCTTAAGAAAATATGCTGGCGACGGATGTCGCATACACATCGAAATTGCTTACCTGGTGTATTCTTATTACTAACTAAGGGGTTCTTAACAGTGGGTACCGCTCTGCTTGTAGATTAAGTGTTGAGTGACTCACTATATTATAGGCGTATTTAATTTGAATTCAGTGATATATCATTGTACACAAAAAACGATTCTGAACAGACTATGTGACACAATTACATTTTATGGTATGTTTTTTTGATATGATAGTATGATACCTATTGCAATGTCATTTAATTTACTTTAAATGTTACAATGGGTAGATACATTTTTCCAAGAATATTGCATTTATTATATTATTAATATTTAGTTATTAAAATAATATATATTTTTCTATATTATAACTCAAAATTTAATAACACCTTTCTATATATATATACTATGAAACAGAAAAAAACATAGATTCATAATACTTATAAATGATGCCATTATAAAATAAATCAAAAATGTTATTGACAGTAATAAAATTCATAGGTAATAATTTAAATTACATTACATAGTTTTAATTCACATGAAAAATGTTTTTAAATTATACTAAAATAATTAACATATCGTTATTGATCGTTTAAATAAATAATTTTGTCCAAATTAGAGCTAAGACTGTTCATAAAAATAATTGTCTTTATACATTTTTTAGATAATAAGTGGTTTCACTATAAAATACTTATAAAAAATCTTGCATTAAATTTTCAAAACTTAAATACAAAAAGAAAAGTTTTTATGAATTTTTAACTAGAAAATAGTTTGCAATGTTTTGTAGTTTTAACGAATTTCATCAAAATTTTAATTTCAAAAGCATATAAAAAAAATTATAATTCCTGTTTATTTTTAATATTTTTATTTAGATATAAGAATATTTTTTGTGCAATTTTATATGACATTTTCGAGAATTTGGACCCAACAAAAATTTTTTTTATCGATATTTATAGAAAAAAAAATGTTAAATTTCTCATGCCTATAAATAACTCAAAAAGAGTTTAAAATATTTGAAAATGTTATCGTTCTTATAATGAAAATGATAATATAAGCATTTGGAAAAAATTTCGAATATCTGACTATTATTTTTTTTTCTTTAATATAATAAAGTATCGAAAATTGTTTGAGGAGAAATAGTTATTTTACGGGTGAATATCGAATGTCGTAAATATTTGAACTTGGAATGCTCATAAAAAATTAATTTGATTTTCTGGTAGAATTCTTTTTCATGTATAGATTGAAAATTGAATAAAGTACTATACATTGGTTTTAAGTCTTAGGTATTGGTACAAACAAATTTTTTTACAAGTCATTAACTTCAAAATAACTAATTTTCGTGATTTTTAAAATGTTGTTAAAATTCTAACTTTAAACACTCATAAAAAAAATATTGTGCCTATAGATTTTTGATAATTTCTAATTAAGAAATAAACAGGAACTTGATATTATTATAAACATTTTCTATATGTTGACTTTTTTTGAAACTATTTATAGACATTTGACATTTTAGATTTTGAGCAAAATTATAAGTGTATTGATCTGAAAATGATGTGTTTATTTTTCTATATATTTAATATTCTTATTTAAAATCGGAAAAAAAAACAAAAAAATATAGAAAACCTAGAATTTTTATGATTTCTCAGTAGTCCATACTGAAACCATGAAATCTAGCAAACAATAAACATACAAAGACAATACTTTTTATAAATATTGTAAGTTCAAATTTAGACGAAATTACTTGTTTAAACGATAAATAAAAAAGTAGTTATTTTGTTAGAATTTAATATAATAATTCATAGAAACTTAAAATATTTACATACACTTTATTATTATGAATTTCACTATACGCAAGGACATTATTGATTTATATTAAAATATACTATATTTATTTTATCAACATATTCACATTTATTTACAGTATTTCCTCAAAGCTTTCAAATTATTCTGCAGTCAAATATTTATAGTTTTCAATATTTACATATAGCTAAGTGCATATTTTGTTATATTAGTACTTTAAGTACGTATTTCACATATTTTGTTAAAATAAAAAAAAAAAATATTAATATTTGACATAATAGAATAATATTTTAAACGTACTATACAATATTTTAAACGTACTATACAATATTTTATATTAATTTTCTAGAAATTGAAAAAATTGATTAAAATGATTAAATATAAATTATTAATTAATCTATCTGCCGAGTGTTTTCTAATTATTTGTGTGTTGTGGAAAACATAGAATAGGTCAATAAGGAATACACCGAATACGGTTAGATGTCAATCCTTCTATTGGATCGTTTGTCTAGTGTTAATATTAAATTAGTATAATATTTTAGACATAGCAAAGATTTTGTTATGAAAATAATATATAAAAAATACATTATTTAATAATAAATACATTTGTAATATTTGGTTTTTTAATGAGAAATAAAATGTACTTAAGAGCATGTTTTTGCATTTTTTAAAGCTTAAAATTCCTAGCTCTAGCTTATAATTTACTTATAAATTATACTATATTAATAATAGAAAAAATTAATTACTATATAATAATTAATAGCAATATATTTGTTTGATAATATAGGGCCTATATTATAGACTGACAATTTACAATTAGAATCGTTTTTTATATGCAATGATGTAGCAATTTAGCATTGAATTTAAATTTTACACATCTGCTGCAGTAACCTATTCAATAATGATTAGGTAATAAGTACACTCCAGCTGTATCGCAGAATGGTTACTTACTTTCTTGCTTTGTCCATTTGTATAATATATGATAAGTATCAACCATATAATAAACTTGTTGCATTTTACTTCGACTCGGCTAACATTTAAATTTCAAACCACTATTGTTGAATAGCTGAAACAAGAATATGATATATTGGTAAAATTGAAATCAATTCGTAAATTTCCTAAAGCAACTGTACAATCGTAGTATATGTTTGTGTAAACAGTATAGATAGTATAGTCATTTAAGTTTTCTCATTATTTACTAATGATTTAAAATATTATATTCCATGACGTTGGCTTTTGAAGTTCTGAAAGATATTTTCATGTATTCAAATACTAATATAAAGTATTAACTTATGTGATAACAACATAATGACTAAAGTAAAAAATACAATTACCAATGTGACTTTTTATTTTTGTTGCTTTAAGTTTTAAACGTCACTTTTAGGAACGATCTCAACGAATTATTGATTCCAAAGAAGTTCTTGATGTGTTGTTTCAAAAATTGATGTACTTATGTAAACTAACTCTTTTTTTTTAATTTGAATCATATTAAAAATAATATTTTTTGAAATTAAATATTTAGTTTAAGCTATTATTATTTTCACCTTCTTATCCGTGTGAATGGTATCAACCAATGACCACGCACTAAATTTTACAATCAAATATTTTATTCTCTTTTTTTTTAATTTCTGATAACACCACTACATGATGTAGTGATGTACGAGTATTATGATTTATGATACCACGACAGCGGTTATTCATATAACTATGTTAACTAAAAATGTTTAATTATGTAGGTAACTTATTTTGAAAATACTCAACTATTTTATCAGGAGCTTATAAATAAAATACTTAGTTAATAACTATATGTTAGAAATTTTAAATTACCGCTATCTTAGAAAGTTAATTAAAACCCTAAAGGTACATTATAATAATGATCATAAATCGAATCAATACAGTATTTAAAAAGAAAATTTGGAATCTAGTCTAATGAATTACCTACACAAATTACACGCGTCAACATTAACTATCTTAACCTTTTAAGGCATATCCGGCAAGTATAACGGACGGAAAAACTTTGCTAAATTTTATGACTATTTAACGACATAAAAGATAGTTTGTACGCAAAACCGATAATACTTGTTGTTGGACGTTGATACGTCCTAATTCGAAGACAAATCGATTATTAATTGACGGCGTTTAATATATTATGTAGGTACTTACGGAAGTCAAACAGACTTATAAACCTACACATGTGGGTGTCAGGGCGTCACTCCGTTCAGACAATACTGTGAGTCAATCGATACTTGAACCAAAATAATATAACTAAATATTATATTACTCTACGATTATTACTAAGCACAGTCATAATACAGAGGATTATATTGCAAACAATTTTACCGGAACAATGAAAATGACTTTTGTAAGTACAGTAACCATAGTGCATTATATCTATATAGCATTTCGAATACATGTTTTATATTTTCACAGAATCCTACTAATTCATAAGTACTAAAACGATGATACCTAACTGTCGTTTAATTTTTTTTGTAAATGAATTCTTTTTATTTTTTATTATTTCCATGAAATAAGTTAAGTGGAAAGTGTACCAGGAATGCTTAACTTTACTTATACTATAATATAATTATCAATAAAAAACCTTTCGTTCAATATCTATAGTCATTTCTTATTTTGAAAAATTATTAAATGAGAATGATCAATTTATAGAAGTTTTGTCGATAAACATTTAAGTGAAAAATAACAAAATACTTAAATTTAATACATACTCGTACACATATATTTATGTATCTTAATAATTAATAAACATTAACTTCAATCCGTATGCGTTGTTTCAGTATTTCAAACGCATAATATAAATTCTGAAGAACCTATTTAACTTCTTTATGCTTAATATTAATACTTCTTAACTGAAAATGAAGATTTAATAATTAATTGATACGTAACGATTTATTTAACGTAACAACAACTACTTGTATTTCAAAAAACTAACTTTTTTGAAAAAATTTCTTTTACATAATTTTATAAAGCTATACAAAACAAATTATTTTGAATAACAATAATATTTTTACCATTTTTTATCATTATCGCTTTTGTATTTTTTATTCTTTTGAACAATAGGTACAAACCAAAATTAAACGATAAATTATATATCGCTCTGTTTACCAACATACATCACACGTGTATAATAATAATAATTATTATTATTATGATACAAATTATACAATTATACAACTTTATATTTATACTTAAAATCTAATTGACTCGTATTGAAATCTTGTTACAGAAATCGGTCACGTTCAAGTGCGCATTGCTGGTGGCATTAGCGTTCATCGGCTGCACAATCGCTCGTCCCGAAGTTCCAAAGTCTGCGGCTTCCGAATCAGCGATACAGTCAACACTGTCGGCAGGCAATATGCAGCAGATCCAAGAAACCCTCAGAGAAGCCCTTCCGCTGTACAGGATGGCCACGAAGTCAGCGCACAAGGAACATGGCCACGGGAAACTGTCTGTCGTCCATTTGATACTAATCATTGGCAAAGTGCTCGCGCCGCTCGTGGGCGCCATTATCGAACCGCTACTCGTCAACGTCGCCAAAGGCATCACATGGGCGATCACGTACTCTTTGGCAACTGGTAATTATAATTATATGACGTACTAGTGTCGGTATATTAGTAGAAATTCGATAAAAAAAAAAAAACAGTTTTAAATGTAAAATCATCACATATTTTAGACACACACAATTCGGTAGGTATCAGCGTCTGTGGTTCGCTTGATCGCTTCTACTTTTATTTGTATGAAGTTCTCATGTAAGCAAAATAAATGTTTCAAATTTTATTTTTTTGAGTCTATAATATGTTACAAAAATACAGACATAGCTTTTTGATGAACATAATACGCATAACAAACTATAATTAACTATTACTTAATTATATAAATTAAATTGTTGGTTAGGTTAATGATTTTTATATTTCGAATTACCAGACTGCGACCGAGAAATTTTTATTTTACTGGTCAGACAGACCTATTGCTATATTTTTATTTTCATATTTTACTTGCCTTAACGGCAACATAATATGTGTAATTTTTTTTATGCAACTCTACTTAACAATTCCTTTTAAAGATATAGGATCAGAATAATTATAGTATATATTATGCATTAAAATATTCTAATTATACGTAGATAAAATTATGGTTTTGTGAGAGTGTTAGTAATAATTTGAATTAGTTTTTGTTAGGAGGATACGCTGTGGTCTATGCAGACTGCAGAGGTTACCAATTTACCACCTTTCACATTAAATTAATAAATAATAAACAATCAATAAACTTTTCATTTTGCAATATAATATTTAGTTAAATATAGTTTAGTACCGACGATATAAATTAAAATATATCTTTGATACAAATTAATTAAATTTAACTACTATTAATAACAATTCTTTATTCGTATGCGCGCATAAAAATAACAGAACATTTATATGATGTGTATGTTAGGTAACGGTCAAAAAATTGAATACCTACATTTCTAAAATGAATTATTACTGTGAAAAGTTTGGCAACTCATATGGATTCTTTATAGATCTCTATATAGTATTTACTTTGATTTTCACGTAAACCCCGCATGCATTAATTACAATAGGTTGGAGTAACTTATGTATTATTTTTCACTCATCATTATAATTTATATATATATATATATACATCTGAACCTAAAAGCCATAATTTTAGATATATCTCAGAATAAGAAGTTATCAATATTCATTAAAAAAATAGAATACTTATAATTTTTTTTTTAATGCGAAATTAAATTGTCTTTTTATATGACTCCTGCTCATTAAAAATTTATTATCTATTCATATGTTATATATTCAGTATTATACCTATAGGCTTAAGATACGCATAGTAATGTAGTATATACATATTATCCCTTTCTCATCGACATATTTACGCAAATACTCATACACGTAATACATTGATACGTAAGCAGTAATAACATTATGATTTACGACGGTACTTTGAATACTTATCTGTTTAATAAACTTAACTATATGGTCGCAAGTCGCAACTAAGACCAAATTTGGATGAGGGAGCTGTAGCCTTTTCATTTTTTCTAAATTAATCTGTGTGAACATTTCACCTACATCCCCTCTACTAAAGTTGATATACTCGTAAGTTACTTGTAATAAATATAAATTTACAATTTACATAAATAATAAATCACATCAAAAAAGATTAATCTACAGAGGAGCATAAGATATAGTACAATACATTTAAGCATTGTACAAAGTTAAGAAAGAATCTTGCAGCATTATGTTACTCGTTCTTAGTCAATTTTATGCCTTATTGAAGAAAGCGTTTTTCCTGACTAATTATCCATGATTTCCACCAAGCCCCCGCCTAGTTGTGACTATAAGCTTACATACCTAATGATGTAGATTTTTCATTGCGTGTACATACTCTGAAATTTCATAAAAATATTATAATGTATAATAACCCGTTTTCTCCACAGGATTCGACAAGCCGCCTGGTTACGAGCACTTTGTACCAGCGTTGGAACACCATGGTGGAAGCAACGACGATGACGACGATGACACGGAATATGAATCTCACAAGCCGGTCAGTTACTCGCTAAAAGAGCTCCCTGGACTGGCGTTACAGCTGACCAGCACCGTTTTGGCTGAATCCGGTGTGGGTCAACCGACACAGCAAGCGGAGGCTATGGAAAAGGCCGAAAGGAAGCTCGTGGACCTGCTATTGCAAGACAATAAACCGCCAGCGATACAGTAATCGTTGGCGTTGGCGACCCGTTCGTAGAACTCACGTCGAAACATAATTTTATTATATTATGTAAATATTGCAAACTACGACGATCTGTCGTCCGTCATATTTAAACCGAATAAACTTCAAAAACGAATTTGTGTAGATACACACCGCAAAAGTATTATGTAGTTTTGTTTTTTCGATGACGCGCTACAAACGATAATACCCAATGCCCGATTTAACGGGAAGTACAAAGCACTGAGGCCTCCGTGTTGTTGTCCTAATTTTTTTTACTTTGTTTAAGGAATAGATTGTGAAGAATACTAAATAATTTTCAAGAAAAAAAAAATATTTTAAGAAATTATCCGCAGTTTATTTTAAAAACAACATAACAATTCTGACTTCACCATCGTTTTTAGCATACTTTACTACATGGGTTTAAAAAAAAAAGTGAAAAATTAGCGTGGCCGCTAAACTAGATTTGTTCCTAAACTATTATGTAAACTTAGTTTCGTGTAACTATTTATTTTAATACCTATTCTATATTCAATTTATGAAGACAACTCCACGGTTAACTTGTGCGCAGGGGCATAGTTTAACTACCTAACACACGTACAGACAAAGACGGATTCAGAGACTTTGTTGGGAGAGGGCTAAACTATAATAATATTCATGATAATATCATACCATTCATACCATAGTATATTTTATATTTTTATAGTTAGTACTCCATGTATACATATTAAGTACATACTCCTAACTATACACTTATATGTACATATATAATAATTGATGTTATATGTTTATTTGTAGTTAACAAAATACAGTTTTTTAGAAATACGGTATGGGGGGAGGGGTCTATATTCTCATACCTGCGTACAGATGGCTTACTCGATGAAGGTGGCAAAACCAAGAGTATTTTTGAACAAAAATTGGTCATTGCCAAGTTGTTTTCTTAACTAGAATAGAGTAGGTTTAGCTGAAGTGTTTCTTTATTAAATTCATTTTTACTTTTATTAAATATAATAAAAGAAAAAAAATTAAATGATTAATACATCAATTGACTTAACTTTGACACTGCAGTAATACATATTACAATATTATACATTATGCATAGCTTTGAATAACTTTCATTTAACAAGTTCAATAATTATGACTTTTCTCATCGATATAGATAGACGTAACGCATAATATATTCTTTTACAGAACAAGGACTCCCAAATAATACCAATTGGACTCCATTAAGGGTAGGTATCTACTATCTAGATATTCATAAAGATCTCCATTGTTATAGTCCTTATACTCACCTCCAGGTATCCCACTACTTTTCCACTTGTTAATCCAATTTCGGATTATATAATAATCAGCCAAATAACAGTAGAATTTTAGGTCAACACTAGTTGTGTGTAATTCAGTGCAGCACCAGTTGGACTTCAATTATTTATCATACATTGTAGGTACCTACCTATTTAACCTAAATATTTTCTATATTTACATGTACAAAGGCTTATTTATAGGCTTTCACTTCAATTTCCCTTGAATATTAGTTTTAACTAAAGAATATATATATTGCTTTCATATGTACAATTCATTTTTTCATTTTTTAAAATTATATTTTTTTAACAGTAAAATAAATCTTTGGTACCGATTCATTTGTGATTAAATAGCACGCATAATCATATTGTATCGATTGCACAGTTTTCTATAGTTCATAAATTTCTTTTGAATAGTTTAATCTAGGGGTCTCCAACCTATGGCCCGCGGGCCAGGGTTCCGGTTCGTTTGGCTTTTCAAATTGGCCCGCTAAGTTAACTGATGTTTTGAAAATATTATATATTTATCAAAAGTATTTCCAAGTAAAAGAAAAATAATAAAATCTTAAAATAAAATAAATGGTTTTTCGTTAATCGTTGTCGATTACCCCGTCGATTGCGTTATCATGTTTAAATGCGACGATCGTTAATCGAAAAAATATTCATTTTTCTAAATTTAAAAAGTATCTTTTTATTCTCAATTTCATTACCTCTCTATTCCTTTCGATGCCAAATCGTATCTCAGATTTAGCACTCCGTAAAAAAAGGTTGGAGACCCCTAATCTAATCCAACTTTTTAAATAAAAATAAATTTTGTCTTGTTTAACATGAGGAAATTTCTAAGAACATATCTGATAATAAATATCATAGTAATTAGAACAATACCTATATTTATTTACTAATACTACTAAATAGAACTTTATACAGAAAAAAAAAGAAAATTCACTTAAGCAAATTAAAACAAGGCATTGTGTATCTTGGAAAGTTAGAAAAGTTTGTCTGGATTACCTCGTTTCCAAATTTCATCTTTCTACTACTATCATTAAAGTTCATTAAAACGAAAATTATTCCAGAATATATATATACCTATAGTACATACCACGTTTCACAAATTGCTGTTAACACATAGATACTGCCAAGTACCACTAGTTTAATACTATAAGTAGCCTAAGCATTTGCAAGAGAAATATTTACAAATTTAAAATGTATTTTAAATCAAATTATCGTAGGTCGAAGTTAAATAGGTAGGTAGTAGGTACTCAGTACATAATAATTTATAAAAAATTAAAAATATCCTAAGTGTCACGAGTTAAAAAACAACGAATTATAGACGGTACTTATTAATAAATATTTGAATATACTTAGGTACCGATTTTCAAAAATCAGAATTTTAATAAATTCATTGTTTTTTAATAAAAAAAATGGGAGTAAGCGTGGATTACCTTGTATCTATAATTAACCAGCTTTTGAAATACTAACAATTTTATTATAAAGTGATGATGCAGTTTTATAATTAATTTATAGCATACTTATCTAGTTAAAGCCAGTTAATAATTTTTTTTTAGTACCAACCTACCCACTAATTGTATAGGAAATAGACTCCTAAAAGATATCATCTTTATGGATTTCGTTTTTTGAATGAAACCTTTTCCCAATGTACCTATATAAAAATATGTTTCTCGGTTTACTTCTCGAAAATTCTACTCAATCACTAAATTCTTATGTACTTATGTTGATCTCTGAAGGTTCTCAAGTAGAAGAGTGATTTGCGTAAATCAATATATTGATAGAAATTATAATTGTTTTTAATTTTCAGATTTATCATCAATTTTCGAGAAATTCGCGGAAATAAAATTGTGAAGAAATAAAAAAGGAAAACCCGTTTTGTAGTTTTGAAGTCCTCCGCCATTTTCGTATAAATCGAGGTAATTCTGTTAGGTTTTTAATCTAATGATTTGTAAATCAAGGATATGTAGCCATTTAGCTTGACGACCTTCCAAATTCTAACAATAGTTACTACTGTATGATTTTGTTTTCGTTTTAAATAATAAAGATATATTATAAATTTTAAATTAAGTAGGTAGGTATAATAGCCTGAAATGTGTATTTATCATGTTAATTTTTTAATCTTTAAATGGAAATAAAAACTTTAGAGATAATGCAATAAAAATCAACTCGCAAATATATAAATATATACGTAACATGTAATATTATCTATATTAAGTTCATAAAATAATTAAGTATTAAATAAAAATTTGCATATTCCAACATATTTATGCTTGAAGTTATTTATCAAGTACATGCAGTATAATACTTTTCAAATATTTTCACATAAGGTATGTTTTTCAGTTATTAACCAATACTAATAATCATAACACTTTAGTAGATATTATTTTAAAGTATTTGAACCCGATAACAATTTGTCATTCTGTTACAGTTACAGATATTTACAAATTTACACACTTTGCAATATATTAAACATTAATTAAGTTGTTATGTATGAATTTATTAAGTAGACAAAGATAATTAAACATCAATTGTTGCATGGTAAAAGATTAAATTTTATTGATAAAATATGTACACTGTACAGATTATAATTTAAAAAAAAAACATTGTTAAGTACATATGGAAAAATGCACTATTTAGTTACTTTTTCAAGGTTACTATGTCTCGGTCTTTATAAAAACATTTATTATTTGACTAATGTTTATTAAACATTTACAAATCTATTCAACCTATATAATGATTAACTGAAAAGTTATTTTATTAAAATAAAATTAATTAAATTCGCTTTCAATTGTTTATTGTTACAATGTTAGTAAAGACTCTCGTACAACATTAAATATTAACTTTAATAGGATTTTTATTAATTAGAGTAGAATTAATTTAAAATATTGAATTTATAAATTGTAAAATACACTTATACAATATATTTTCATATCTAGTTATCAATAACTGCCATTTAAAAATTTAGTTAACAAAGAAAAATATTATTCAACGTTTGGTAATAATTAATAACACCCAGTTTCAAAAATCAAGCCCTACTATGAATAAATTATACAATGCTATATGATTGTATTATAATTTAAAATAATATAAAAAAATAATACCATATATGAACAAATTAAACACAACATTTATTAATTGCAATAAAACCCATCGTAAGTTGGGTGGTGTTTCATTTTGGTCAAACTTAATCAGTACAAATTGACCATTTTTTTGATAATATAACTATTATTCATTTGGTCATAATACAAATGTACAATATAATAGACAAAGCAATTAGTTATAATTCAATAATAATAATAATTAAAACATAATCAATTAAATTAATTTATACTATGGAACAATAGTATTGCTTAGGTATTTTTTTTCTTAATAATACATTTTAGAGCTAAAAGACATTTATTAAATATAGACATAACTTAAATATAACATTTTAACAAGAAACAAATACTGCTAATATCCTTTGATTTGCAAACAAAATGAATAAAAATAACTAATAAAGATAAGGTTGGCTAAAAAAAAAAAAAGGAACTTGTAACTCTATAATTGACATGTTTGGTAATGGTAATTCTAAACATTATTGTAGAGGTAACTAACAAAAATAATTGAAAAAACTAAAAATTGAAGTTACACTTATAATACATTTTTTGTTGAAATAAAAATAAAAGTATTATTTTTGAATTATTGAGAAAAAACACATTAAATAAGTAACAAGACTTTTTTAAAAGAAAAATATAATACGTTACTGATGGCAGTGACCATTTCATCTAAAGGAATTTGTTTGCTTAGTTAATTCAAACATATAAATTGTCTAGTACTTTAGGTAATATTCAAACATGCCTAACAATTTATATAAATTTAATGGAATACATAATTCGAGATCAATATTATGTACATTAAAAATATTAATGTGTGGATTAATTAAAAACAAATTTTAAAGTGCTTGTAAATAATTGAAAGTTTGAGTTAAAAAAATAATTTAGATATAATTTTGAGAAAATTTTATAGAAAGTATATAATATACTATATTATAGTAATACAAATAGGAATGATTGATCTTCATCATAATTTACACAGATCTTATTTTAACTTAACAAAATAGAAAGGATTTTTAAAAAGATACTGCTATATTTACGTACTATGTAATAGCATAAACAATAAAATGAATTAACTAAAACTTTGAGCATAATAACATTTGAAATATAACACATACACTTTTAACAGTTGCTTTGTTTTTATACACAATCATATTTTTGAGCAATATATAAAATTATTATTTAGGTAGGTAATGGTTAAAAAAAAAAAAATAGTTTAGAAAAAACAAATAAAAATATAACTTATTAAGAGAAACAAGAAAATTGTACTAAAATTGTTAAGTGTAATATAAATGGACTTAAAATATATTTTGGCCCGGTTTATGTCCAACAAATTACAATAAAATTAAATCATACAAATTTTTAATTGTAAATCAATTTATTTAACAAATAATTGGTAGTGTTTTATTAACAAATGACACCAGCGAAAATATCAACCTTCCACTGAACCACTTGTCAGGTAATGTATTTTTTTCTTTAGTTTTGGTAATAGTTATTAACTGAAAATTAAATATATAAATATATGTACATTAATAAATAAGGTAAAGTAAATATCTTAAAATTAATTAAATCAAAATAAATTAAATAAAGTTCTAGATAAATATTAGTATATACAATTATAATTTATTGAAAAGATGTCACACATTTTCAGTGTTGTATCTGTTTAATTAATGCACAATAATTAATTAGTGTCTAGTATAACCAACTTAGTGTTGTTAGTTTAATAATAGAGTTAAATAACCTAATATCAAACTTAAAGGTAAGAATATTACTTGAAATTAAAAATAAGTTTTTTTAAGTTATTTTCATTTTCCTGCAAGTTAAGTGAGTTTTAAATTGCAATATTTTACACCCATAAATTACTAAAAAATTGAAATATACAGTGAAACTTCTGAATAGCACTCTTCAAATATTTTAATATTAATTTAAAAATAATGACATAAAACACATTTTATACTAATATGAGAATAACAACAAATTTGTTTAAAAATTGATCTTTCACACCAAATTGGATTATATTTATGTTTGTATACATTTATTTATTTTTAAAATATTAAAACTCCTATATCATTAAAAAATTAAATAATAACATAATTTAATTTAACCTAGTACATATTTTTTTCTTTTACAAATTTATCCTTAATGAATTTTAAAAATGTATCCCCTCTGAATAGCGGATAAAATTTCACTTTTAAGTTTAATCGCCATAAATTCAATTTAATTTTAAAGTTTGTAACACAGAATTGAACATAAATTTATTATCAAATATTTAAGATGAAGATAGTAAAAGAAAATGTGATATAATCTTAATTTGTATTAATCAGAATAGTTGTGAATTTTTAATTAAGAAAAAACAAAAGTATCACTAATCAGTTATATAAACATTTTTGTGTGATGAAATAACAACACAATAACATGTTATAATCAAATGAGTTATTATCATAATCTATTAAACATTAAGTTTTTAAAAAGATATTTTTTTTATATTTATCTTTGATTGCTTGAGTGTATGTAAGAAAAAATGGAAACTACACAGAATTAATAAAATATAGAAAATAATGCACTATTTAATTGAACTAACTTTTTATTTAATACTGCTATGAAAACAAATCCACGACTACTCAATTTTTGCATCAACTCTTAATTTTATTATATTTTTTAAACTGATATTAACTTTCTTATTAAAACTTTCTATATTAATTAAATTCTTTTTACAAACTGTTTTAAACATATAAATAAAAACTTAAAAAACAATAGTAAAGACAGTAAATAAAAATATATGTTTGAAAATAATAAGAGTATAAATTACTCACTCAATAATCAAAATGGAATACCTCGCAAGGCAACATCTGCCAAAGTTTGTAAGTTAACATTAGAGTCAGATGAAGTAGAATCTGTATAAATATTATATAATAAAAAATCAATATATGTATACAGTGTATTTATGTTCAATAAAAATTATACTAACTTGTATTACTTTGACTTTCGGCAAATGTTCGTGATACGCGCTTTTTATAGTGAACATGTGCAGAGATACTACTGGTACTAGATTCTGGACTTGACAATCTACTGGAACTAGTTTCTGAAGATATTGGTGATGGCAGTCTTTTTGGTTCCTCAATGGTTTCACATTTATTGTCATTTTCACTAAAATTATAATAAATAAAATAAAAATATTAATATTAAATCAAATAAGCAAATTATAAAATAAAATATATAAATATACTTTGTTCTGAATCGTTTTTTAGGAACTACCATAATTGAGGTGGAATCTAGTTCTTTAGTTACATCGTCAGAACTAAAACAAAAAAATTGATATGTTAAATACATTATAAAATGTGTTCATAGTATATTGTGTAATAACTAATAAAGAACATACATCAGTTTTCTTTTATTATCTTCAATCATTTCATCAGAATTTTCTTTTAGTTTGCGCAGTGCAGCTACTTTGGCACTATTTCTTGTTTCACGACGAGATTGAATTGGTAATGAATTTATTTCAAGAGCTTGATTATTTTCTTCTTTTATGTTACTTTTCTTACCTTTACGACGTTTTGTAACAGTATCAGTAGTGCCTACTAATTTTTTTGGTCCCATAAAAAATAAAATTAATTAATTTCTAAAATTAACAATAGACTTTTCGGTAATTACATTTTTTTATTTTGACGTTTTGATAATGTATCATTCATGAATTGTTGGTAACGTACTCCTTTACAAGCTCTATTTATTCTTCCTCTAGGTTCATTTACTTCAATTTGTTCACTTAAGATAACTGGTAACTGTTCAACCACTGTAGGAGTTTCTATAACGTTTGAGTCATTTGAGTCTTCTTCATTACGTCTTAAAGTGAATTTTTTGTACCCAGACCGATAATATGGTTCAGTCTTTTGATCTTGAGCAGGTTGAACACAGAGATTCATATTTTCCTCAGTGTCTATATTATTATTCTTGGTAACATCACCAAAAGTACGCTGTAGGAACTCAGATGCTTCAGTATTAGGCTTTTTGGGATCATCCTTGAAAGCATTACGGCATTGAAGAATAGTCTCTTTTAAACACTTAGTAGATACTCCTAAATGGTTAGTTGAAGATTGATTTCGGGTAGTTAAATTTCTTTCTGCTGTATCAATTTGATCTGCTTCCTAAATGTTAAACAATTCAATTTTTTAAATATAAAACAATAATTAACCTATTCCTATGCTTCAGCTATGAGGTCGACATATTATTTAATATTATTTTTTTTAATAATACAATGTACATCATACAATAATGAAGTTCTTATTATGGAGTACTTTAAATTATTTTTATTAATACAGGTTATCACTTATTACATATATATTAATTTTAAGTGGTAGGGTTATGTAAATTCTACTATCCCAACCTTGAAATCAATACATTTTTATTTCATACCCAACTCACATATAAGATATTTCGAGAAATATTTTGAAGGTTGAATGATGAGATTTTAAAAAATTTTCCATTCTATAAATAAAAATGGTTGAACATTTTAAGTTATTAATAAATAAAATAATAGTAGCATTCTACTAAACCAACAATACAATTTAAAATGTGTATTATTATGTTTAAGAAATTGGCATGAATTAAAACATCTATATGTTACATTCAAACAGTAGTGGCAATTAAAATAATTACCAAAACATAATCCAATTTAAACTATATGTAACCTACACCTTAATTTTATAACCATGTACCATAGACTTCTGACTTTAGTTTCAATGTATTAAATGTCCATGCAGTGTACACAAGGAAATAAAAATACTATATAGATTTATACTTATTACCAAACTAATTTTAAGGTTAACAAATACATTTAAATTATTTATTACAATAAAATTATCACATTTAAGATTACAGAAAATCAATAAATTGGAATATTAACTAATAACTATGTAAATGTAAAATAAATATATATTTTAAATTATAATAAATAACATTTAATTTGTGTATTAGTGAGGTTATATCAGATTGACAATAAAAGACTTCTATTTAATCATTAAAAATAATAATACTAATTTAACGTATTATTTACATTGTATTTTATAATAGTACAATCATAACTTTAACTATTGTTTACTTTAATAATTAAAGATAAATTAAAAGTATAAGACACAAAATTATTAGTAAGTGTAGGTATTAATAATAATAATAAAAAATGATAGAATATTTTCCAATAAAGTTAAATTAATAATTAGGTACCTAGTAATTAAAGTATCAATAAATAATTAAATTTAAATTACACTTAATGGTATGATTATGTATTAATGCATCATCAAACTTTATACATACAGTACAGACTACATAGATAATTTTACTAAGTACCAATATTTTTGAATCAAAATATATTTTATCTTGTTATTTTTTAGAACTTTTTAGAATAAAAATCAAATTTGGATAATTTTTTTTTTTTATAAAATACAATAAGTATTTAAAGATTTTAAAATTTTGATGAGTAAAGTGAAATGACACAAGGTATGCTGTTGAGTACTTTGACTTTAAAATCATGAATAGTTTTAGAATTTCTTTGATAAACAAAATGTATACATTTGATAATAGTAAATTAACCAAGATTTTAAGATTAGATTTAAAAGAATCCTAAGATGGAGAGAAATTAATTCTAATGTATTTAGTATAATATATTTAATAACTTATTATATTCATTAGAATAAATAACTAGATAAAATGTGAAATACTTTTGTTAATTAATTAATGAGTATATATTTAAATTTATAACCAGGTACATGATTCATTAAATCATTATTTCATAAATATTTACATGACAAATGTAGTAAAAATGAAAGCATTAAATCTTACCATTTCAGCTTTTTCCAAAAACCTCTTTTTTGGGTAATAATATTTTGTTTCACTAACTGTATCTTCCGCTTCGTATTGCATATCTGACCACGTAGTTGTATCTTTAAGATATGTTCCTTGACACTAAAATGTATAAAACAAACAATAAGATATAATAAATTAACAAAACAAAACAAAAAAAATGAATAGTTTTCAAACGTTGTAAATTAAATTCGTTGAAATTAAACTTTATTAAATTCAATAAATAATAATTACTTAAATAAACAATTTCAATAAATATTTAATTAATTCATCAATTTTATAATAATAATGTAGCCAGATATAATAATTGTTGGTTTATAAAAGACTGAGTTTAGTTATAATCAAGAAAGAACACATTGCATATTTTTTTTTTAATAAATTTAGATTTGGTCTATTTTGCACAAAGAATAATTAAAAAACAATTTATTATGACTAATATTTAACTTTAACAGAGATAGTTACTTATCAGTTATCTAGGTATAGGTACTAAACACATTATAGTCATATTTTAAAGAAAAAATCATATCATAATTACAAAATTATCGTTTGAAATAAAACTAAATTATCTAATATTCCACCTTAGTTTCTCAGATTTGATAAACAAGCATTAAATTGAAGAAAATATATTGATCTACTATGTTTATTAAATTTTCTTACTGTTAATTTGAGATGTATGTTTTGCGATGTACTATCAGACCAACTATTTGAGGGCATCCTAATATTGTTGTCACACGATTCAGTCCCCGTTACTGAATTTCTACGTTGTACATACATCATCAGAGCTTTAATGGGTCTACAAGATTGAAAAGCACCATTGTGACTATTTTGATAAGAGTCTTCAAAACCAACATTAACGCTCATGGTAGATAACAGATAATATTAAATATTATTTAGCTACTAAATCAATTTGAAACGCTATGTTAATGCTTTATCATAATCCAATCTGAAACATTAACACAAAAGGATAAGTTTCAAAAACAGTCGCTGAAGTTACTATTTTTTAAACACATAATTTTGTATAAATTTCAAAAACAAACAAGACTGTTTCAATAATATTACGAAAATCTAAAATTAGTAAAATTATAACCTACTTCAACATTAAAATCATCACACATCGAACATACAGATATTGGATTTGATAAAAATATTTACCAATTCATAATACACTAATATATGTATATATTAAAGTATTAAATGTAAGTATTATACTATTTTTTTAAATGTTAAAAGTTATTATGAAGAGTACTGTACTGATTGCTATACATGTTTTAACAGTAATAGTAATCTTTGAAATTTTCCATCAAATTTATTAGGTTTGTTAACTATTAACAAAATGAACTCTACATACTTACTAACAGTTTTCAATACATTTAAAATGACATATTATATCACTTAATATAGATAATCAAAGTTCAAACCTCAATACATGGTAATAAAGTATATTCTGTTGAAAATGTAGTATTTAACATCCTCGTGCAGTGGTACTGTTAATCTTACCTAATTTTCAAATTTATCAGCAAAAGATATCTTGAATAATCATTTTTAAGTTATATGCGATTTGTAGGTGACAAAAATCTGATGATCGAAATTTCCTTGTTCATCATAGATTACATCCATCATTAGGTACCCGCTCTTAGAATAATATCAGCTAAGTTTCATTTCTACAAGTAAATGTGTAAGTTATAACCATCTTTAAAAAAAAGAAGATATTATATTATAATTAAAAGAGATGAAACGTAGATAATTGAAAGTAGAAACAAACTGAAAACACCAAATTCCCACCACCACCATGGAAGTCGACCCAATATGAAATTTTAATCACAAAAATAAAAGCTTCTGCTTCCTGGAAATTAAAAAAAAAAATAGATTTAATTGATCATCATATACATACATATAAATGTATGCGTGTATATATATATATATTAAACATAACAATTTTTGGTTGGAAATCCTTGAAATCAAAAAAAAAAAAAATTATCAGACTTCTCATTATTTTCAGTTGAATTTCTGTCTTCATTATGATTGCTGAGATACTTTTGTAAATTGTATTTCAAGTTCAATAGTTATTACACTTTCAGCAAATTTCACTTTTACACTAAAACGTTTGCGAAAAGCCTATGTTTACTTAGCCAAGTACAGAACCCAATATAATATATATATATATTTTTTTTTTCCGTCATCATATCCAATCCAGATTTTCTGTTCGGTTCTGAAAATAAGGATACATAGGAGATATAGGTAAAAATGTCGACGTAAATGTGTAAAAAAAGAAAAAAATCGTAACCCGAGTGTCATATATGTTATTTTAAAACAATGTGTACAAAAACTTGTTAAATTCGAATAATAGGTATATATATATATATAAATATATAGATGCCTAGTCGATAACTCACAAGTTGCAATTCCATGCCGCCGAAATTTTACTAATAGAAGAGGAGAGAGGTGTTTACCTTCGGGCAACGATAACTTTCTCATTATTATAATTAGTTTCGTTTTCGTACATACTATTTATAAGTAACAATATACTTTGAATACTTGTGTACCTACCCGGGTCTTAAGTAGTTAATTGTAACGCCCAAGAGTGTCAAAAACGGTTGAATACCCCACTACAACAAGTTGTTTCAAAAATGAGCAGAAGCAACAGTCCAAATCACGTCCAAACGCAAACGAATAAACGACAATCAAATATGCATAGAACAGGTGCCTATACTCCGACGTCAATGATTATTACTTATTAGGTACCTATCTATAGGCTATAAATTAATATTGTCGAAAACGACAAGCAGCACCTAAGTAGACATTAATATTACATACATAAGTACCATAATAAACACCGCAACGCGGCATAGATAAATAGGTAGGTATAGAACTGTGTAATACAATATAATATAATATAATATAATTTATAATATTAATAAACGATATATTAACGACTTCTGCGGTGGTATTATTATTAGCGCGCAACGCACCAGGACAGAGCGCGCGTCCGTGAGAATGTCAACCTTGAACGCTCGGGTTTTGTCTATAAACTTGAAACTTGAGCGATCGAGAAATCAGCCGGATAAATAGCAGGCACACACTAAACAGATCAATTGACTATGTCGTACTTAACATGATATTACAAAATATATTATATATAGATCGTGTTGGTCAAACAGTACATGCTGACGGGACGATACCACTGTAGGGTAAGCACGCGCCGGCACACACACGCGCGCGCGCGCGCGCACACATATATATATGATACATTAAGTAATATAATATACAATAACGGTCTTCCTGGACGTGGAAAACGAGAAAACTTATGTAATAATAAATAACATTAATAACAATAATATTAAACAATCCTTTTTTCAAATGTTTTACAGGTACAGGATACCACGGCGTGTTGATAGCCGAGTCAAGGAGTTCGCTTACCGTTCCAATGCGTTTGGAGTATAATAAAATATTATTATTGTAAATAACGATAGGTGCAGGCCGCGGACAGCTGTAGTCGTCGACTGATGGAAAATTCCTGGTTTCTGGAGAACGAGGTGGTCGCGATAAAAGAACGGAAATCGAAAAAACGAAAATCAGTTAAACGGTGGCTACACCAGCGGCGGCGGCGGCGGCACGTCGTCGTCGCACGTAAACTGGCGGCGAACAGAAGTGGAACGGTGCAGACGTATCGTTTGGCTCATTCGCTGACGCGCGCGCGCGCACACATACACATACACACACACTGTCCTGCGAACCACCAACCGTACACGCTTACCGTGCGCGGCGCGCAAGCGCAACCGCGATCTCTCAAACTGTCGCTCGCGCACACACACGCACACACACTCATGCGCGCGCGCGCGATCGCCAGTGGAACGATTACGTTTTTACACGAAAATTGTTTGATAAATGTCAAGTACAAGATTACAAGTCGAACGACCCTGAACTAGGCATATAAATATATGTGTAAAATGTGTATACACAATTACACACGTACGTGCGTGTGCAACATAGGTAATTAACGCGCGACATATTATAATTATTGTTAAAATATTATCTGTGTTACTATAATACGGGAACAACGCGGGTCTGTTGGATCTACCGGGTGTTATGTGAGATTTTGGCCGACCGCCGTCTCTATGAACTACGGGTGCGTAATACCCGTAATGCAGTAATGCGTATCGAAAAATCGAAATGAAAATTTCGTTGACGGACTGTGCGTGACGAGAGAAATATAGGCCATCGAGAGCGAGAGAAATATAAGCTATATCGCCGCTCAAATATCGCAAGAAATTAATATCTATATTTTAAGAAAACGTTTGCGAATCTCGACGGGGCGACGGCGGTCGTGCTGAATGACGTGGGATTGGGAGGAGGGGGAGAAAAAGTGGAACATATTGCACCATTACTTATATCATAACCGCGATCCTGACCCACTTACCATTGGGCGCATGCCGACGTCCTTAAAGCTTCGATTATTCGTGACGTTGATGTTTTTGCACCAGACACGCGAGGACGGGACGATGTGAGCAATTCTGGACCAACAAAAAATGCGGTAGACACTACGCGAATCCCGCGGTTTTCCGGGCGGCAATGACAGTTAGGCGTTCAAAAGCGCGTACAGGTTTACAACTGTGGTCTGTGGATGTAACTCCCGCACACCAAACAAAACAACAACGACAACAATAACAATAATAATAATAATAATAACAATGTTATCTATCTAGGTAACAAACGATGATAATATCATTGGCGATCCGATCGGCGACCGTAAATTCGAATGATTCGATTACCGGCCGCGACGATAAATACGAAAATTCACTTCGTACTTAATAATTCACTTTGCTTACAAACTAATAACGGGTATTAAATAACCGTGGACCGCTAACGTTCAAGACGGACCGATAAAGAGCGGGCGAGACTTACTAAGTGCTATAATAATATGTTCAGGTAATGATGTCGTGTGCGCGACGGCGGTCATATAAAAATTAATATAGGTACCTAGTAATAATACCGTTGTCGACAGCCGCAACGGACAAACACAGCTGAAGTCGCGGACGCGGAATCGTCGTCGGCACTGCAACGATATGGTATACTCGAGTACGGTAACGAGCACGGATAACGGCGGCGCGGCGAAACCGAAAAAACGCAACGGCGTAGAGTAACGGCGACGGTCGGTGTGTGCCGGGCCAGCCGTGTTGCTGCTCGGTACCGTGACGCGTGCGGCCCGCGTGAGCATGTGGGGGATAAGTGGATTGTGGATAACCGATCGGCGACGACGTCTCGCAGCGTCCGGCTCCGCCGTGACGTCACGGCCGTCGTCAGCTGTTCTGAGCCAATGGGTGGCGGTGGCGCGCAGGACGTCCCCCGCTGCCGCAGACGGTACGCGTAACACACAAGGGCCGCGCAGGAGGGAGTGACGTACGCGGTGGTGGCGGCGGCGGCGGCGACGACGACGACGCCGGTTTCGCGGCAATCCACGCGCGCCGCGACGTACCTGCTGCAGCAGCTGGCCGCCCGAGAAGCGTGTGGCGAGTGCGTATGTGTGTGTGTAGCGTACGTGTAATATGGTGTTCGCTATGCGTCGTACGTGGTGCTACGACACGTCGTACGACGCGCGCGTTCCTACACGCCGCTTTCCGAATGTCTAAGCGCGGGGGACACGGGCAACAACAATCGATACGGAGCGATGCCCTCCCGCGCGGCGTGCGCCCCATTAACGATATTTAAAAATATTTCGTCGTCGTCGTCGTAATAGAAATTATAATATTAACTGTGGCAGTAGAACGAACGTTTTAATTCTTTTTGTTCATGCCTTCTCCCAGCGGCGAACTCATCCGTTTCGGTGACCGATATGGGTAGGGCGGGTGTATCGGCGTGCGACTGTTTATATTTTGTCGTCTGTCGTGCGCGTACGCGGCGTTTCCGGGTATTTGGCGATCCGATGCGTACAGTACATCCGATCGTCGTCGCAATGAAAGGTTTTTTTTTTTCAAAAATCATAATGCTACGACGATTGGTCTGAAAAGGGTAGGTAAGATGCGCAGTTGAAATTTTTGAATAACAAACAAAAACATTATCTAGCACCAGTAGCACCGACGTCCCCCCCACCCCCTATTCCGCGTTCTATCGGTAAGTCATAGTACACGCGGCCGTCGTTACGTCGTCACGGAATGATCTCGGAGGTCGACGGAACAGCGCTGACCAACGAGACCAGATGTATACACGGAATTGTGTTACGTGATAACCGGGTTTGTTGGGACAAACGTGACGTCACATCGCGTCTTTATTCTGCTTTTGTTTTTTTTTTTTTTTTGTTCTTTAATTTTTATTTATACGATTTGTAAAAAATATTTTTTCCAATTAGAATAAGTTAAAAAAAAATAAGGTTAATATTTACAAAAAGATCGAGATAGAAGGCGTAAGAGAAGAAGTCAACCATAATCGGGACTTGAGGTTTTATGTCTTCTACGTACAATTATAATACTTAAAGTGCATTATGCCATTAATAAACTTCAATACTCAATCATACAAAAATACAATAATATAGTAATAATACATAGTACCCTCTACCGATGTACTATGTATAGATATGATGTCATAACGATTATTGACAAAAGTTAAGTATATCCACTTCACATTTTATATATTATTCCAAATAAAATTATAAGTAAGTATGATATTAAATTATTTCGAAATAATGCTAACTGGAAGAGATTTAAGTATACGAATTATATATACTCAGAAAAAAGGACGAAAACAAATGTTCAGTTTAGTGGAGAATTTCTGGTCCAGTTAAGGATAATGTAACTGCAGGAAAGTGGAGAAGAAGAAAAAATACAGAACAGGAAACATTATTTAATGAGTTGAACATATTAGAAATTATCAAAAGGGGAAGACTGCGATTGGCTGAGTATGTCTGTAGAAACTAAAATTCACTGATACATGCAGCGATAAAGCAAAACCCAAAAGAGAAAAGACCGATAGGAAGGCCGTATATGCGATGGGAGGATGTAATAAAAGAGTATGTGAAACGTCTAGGAGGGTCTAACTGGAGGATTTTAGCTTTAGACAGAGAAAGACGGAGGCTTGGTTGTGAGATGGAATGGTCCTAATAGCCCAATAAACCCTTAAAGAAGAAAAGTAAGTTTTTAAAAACTGTTGACCTATTTAATTGTTTAAAATATTTATCTTAATGTAACTTTATATTAGAAGTTTTGATATTTTAATGTGTTGAGGTAAATGTTAATTTACAATTAATTTTTAGCATAACTGTGAAGTAAAACAGTACATATACATTTATAGTTGGATATTTGATTGGATTTTTTTTTTTTTTTTTGGGGGGGGGGGGGGGGGGGGGGGGGATTTAAATTTTACTTTGCATTGTTGAAAAACAAATACCTATTTAATAATTTGAAAAATGTTTAATAATTTTGGGGACTAAGTCCCCCAAGCATCTTCTAATTTCCATCTACGTATGTACATATTATATTATTCATTGAAATCTATTATTAATATGTATTTTGATTGGGTACAAAAAAAATCAATATTTTAGGGTTTAATATTGATACATATAAGCATTAATAACCATAATACATAGAAATGTATTTATTACATTAAAGATTTTCAGTATTGTTGTTTTCAGAATTAGTCATTTAATAATAGGCATTAATTTTATCACATTTGTTTAATTTTTTATTGTTTATTGAAATATGGTCTTTTTAGCTTTATATTTTATACATAAATAATATAGTTAAGTGACAGTAATGTACATAGTTCATTAAATTAATTAATGCTACTAATTTGCCCGCATTCCTCATGACCCACTTTTTAAACATTATTAACATTCACAATAATACGATACTCGAGGGAATCTAAAGAATAAAGAAATATAAATTTAAAATATATATTAAATTAAATTACCTATATTTATTATACAAGAAAGCACGAATATACATAGATCTGTGTTTGTATAAAATATATATGTAAGTATATAAAGCAGTAGGATTATGATGTTAAAAGGTTTATAAGAATTTAATATTTAAATTGAATACATAAACATTATGATATTAAACTTAAATACAAATAGGTACCACGAGCATTTTTTAATGTGGTACCTCCCTGTTTCGTCTCCGTGTAAATATATTATGGATGTTCGTTATTCAAAAATTAATTATTTACGTTAATTTAATAATTATTATTTTAAAAAATATTTTTTTTTAAGATTCAAATACAAAAATAAAATAAAATTTAAATAAAGAGACAGTGTTTGTAAACAATTATTAGTATGAATACGAGCACTTGATAGTTTTATTATATCCAGTGTAAATTGTTTTAATAATACATGTATTCGGGTATTGTTAACGATTGGAGAATAAAGATAATGACTCTGACTTACGTTCTTACTCATTAATTATCACTCATGCAAATATGATAGATATTTGATTTAATATGTACATAAAATACATTAGAAAAAATGAAGTGATTCTCAATAGACTCAGAATCGGTCACACGAAACTGACACACGGACATCTTATGGCAAAGACAGATCCACCCCTTTGCCCAACATGCAATACCAACTACTCTATCAAACATATCATCACCCAATGCCCAAACTTCAACGAAGCTAGAAAAGATTTCAACATCCCAGACAACCTGTACGAAGCAATTGGGCCATTTTCAAACTTTCATAGCGTAATTTCATACTTTAAAAAAATAGAATTGTACAATAACATATAATCATTTAAAGAAAAAATTAACATATATAAGCTAATAACCTATGTAGTTGATGCTTAACCAATAAAAAAAAAAAAAAAATAATAAAATACTTAATACTACAATTCGGTAATAATTAATAAGTAATAACTATTAACTGACCAATAAGACTGTAAAATTATTTAAAATAAAACAAATTTACAATTAAATTTTTAATAAAATTCATAAGGGTAACACTATACACAAGACAAGTGAAGCTTAACAATGATAATTACTAATTGGTATTAACTACTTAAGTCTTAAATTATTTATGATGACGTCGTGCCCCCTATTTGTGTCTTAACACAAGTACATCATTACAAATCTTTACGTATAACATACTGGATTCTCATCAGAGTTACAGTTGTCAATTTCTTTTATTCAATAGGAGAATTTGAATTTTTATTATAGTACATGATTGCATGTACACTTTCGTCTTTCATTCAATTTTTCAAAAATTAAAAATTAAACATAAACATAATAAAATATAATTATATTGAATAAAATTTGCAAAATAATTAATAATAATAATTTCTGTAAATTTAACTTTACTGCATGATGTGAAACACGTCAAATAAAATGTAGTACTATTATAGTGCTTTTTATAATTTTTATTTAATTTTAGTTTATTTATTCATTTCTACTAGTCTCTTCTGCGTTTTATGCTAAATAGTCTTTCAGTTTCACGCACCCACTCACTATTCAACAATTGGTCTCGTCGTTTCTTATAAGTTTGTATGGCAGTCTACAAATAATTCTTTACTACTATTATCAAAATCAAAATATAACCCAATTACAATTACAATAAACCATTGATAATATTTTATTATTTTATTATTATAATAATCAAACCATTCTTTAAATCTGAAATAAAAAATTTCGAAAAAAATGCTTAAACACACAGTAATACATTTTAGTATCTATTTGTAAAAACTAAAAATAAATTATGAGTTGCAATTTTTCGGTTGCTAATTTTGAACCTGAGGGTCCAAAAGCCACCCCAAATCGCACTTATGTTTAATATTACGATGGAATACATAATACATATTATTATAATTTGAATTATATATCAATTTCCTACTATAGTTATTATTACACTATAATCTATTAGTTATTACTTTTAAGTTTTATTTTATTTTAATAAAGATAAAATTTACAATCTGTATACGTGCATAAACAATACAATAAATAAGTATAGATAGAATTTAAACTAGATATGAGTGATATGACAATGCGTGAATGAAGAGTATCCATTGACATAACTTCCAATTATTAACTCATAATAAAGTAAGATATAAAATAATAGATATTTTAAATATTATTTGGAATTTTAAAGGAAGATTAAGATCGGGTAGAGAGTATTATTTTTAAAAGAAATAAAATAAATCTAACAAAAGATCATCGAAACCTATTTAATTGAAAAACATTGAATAGAGTCCAGGCTACTTTTAAGTATTTAAATTATCTATTTATAATTTATATCGAGTCCGTTGAACATCCCCAGGCGTAGTGGCGTGTGATACGCAACGAAAAGGTATATTCGATTTGAAGATATGTCGATATATATAGTTATTCGAAATGATCACAGTTGTGCAAAATACTTAGTGAACACATTTTTTAAAACGTTTTCTTATTCTCTAATAATGTTTACTTAAAAATGTTCAATGAACAGTGAACATAATAATAAAATATTACAAGTGCTTAATAAACAAAAATTATTAACTGCATGGAAAGTTTTAATTTTTTAAATAAATTAGTTTTTTTTGTTATAAATAAATAAACAAGCACACACACTTTTTGAAAGTCTACTATTCCAAACAACCAAAAAATATTTGCTGAACTCAATTCCGAGAACTCAAAAGTATTCATGATTTAGCTATGGTTCTGTACTATATGAAATGATTTATATATTCCTGACATCAGTAGCATCTGTAACATTTATTACATACGACCTACCTACAATAAAATCATTAAATAAAATAAATAGTGAATTGACGGATAATACGACAGTTTACTTAACATTTGAAGATTATTTGTACCTTATGGCTTATATCTATTTAAATCTAAATAATTCACAAGTTACAAGCATTGAAATACTTAATAGCCAATAGATACATCTCTTCATCAATAACGATTAATAAATAATAGTATTATAAATTAAAATTTTAATATAAATATATGTATATATATTATTTTTATTTAATTTAACGAAAATACCATTATATGCGATATTATATAAATATACGACTGATTAAATGTACTTAAAGTTGAATTATTATAGAATTTATTTTTAATAAAATTTAATTATAATGTAATGTTTATAAATAGAACATACAAATATTTTTAATACAAGACTATTTGGTCATGTAGGACGAAGGTATAAATCTATAAATAATGTTTCTTGGCATTTAAAAACTTATAAATGAGATAGGTAAATGACCAATCATTATTGAAATTTAATATTATTATTTATCAGTATAAAGACAATGATTAGTACCGCAATTAATAGTTTAATGGCAGAATAATTACCTACACCGTTTGAATATACAAACATGATGTATATTACATGTATCTATATTTCCTATATACCAATATAAAAAAATAAATGTACGTTTCTTTGGATCTTATAAATATGGAAGCTATACTGAATCAATTCATACGCTAAATTTTGCTTACATATTCCTTGAAATTCAAGGAGTTCACAACTTCTTTTTAAAACCCCTATAAATTGCCGTAGGGGGCTCATATATATAAATGTTGTTTTGGCTAGTAAAAACTAATATTTTTTTGTTTATAAATAGGGTTGCTATTGATTTTAGAAACAAAAGTAGTCTTTTTTTAATCTCTACTCTCTCTCTATATATATATAGAAAAATGAATGTCACAAAATGTATGTATGTAGCTTTGTATACCTTCAAATATTATATTCGATTCATGATTGATTTTTACGAAAATTTAAAATTGTTTTTAGAGGTATCAGGAAAGTTTAGAGAATAGTATTACTTGTAGTAACTAGTTACCACGTTTGAAAATATACCAATACAAACAGACGAATTGCTCTTATCGATCAAATTAGTTCTCAAATCAAGGTAATTGAGATACATTAAAACACCTACGTCATAGCACCGTAGTTTTTATTTGTTCATTTTTTCACGGGGAAAGTCTGATTTTATAACTACAAAAAAAAGGTAGTTTAAGTATACAATAATGCCTGGGAAAATTAAAAAATGAGTTTTTTATAATATTATAGCGATTGTTTTATAATTTACTAATTTGTATACTATATTCGTTTTAATTTTATTCAATTTGAAAAAAATAGTTTAGATAATTAAATTTTTGTTTAATACATAAATTATTTTAGCGAAATAAAAATGTAATTTATTGTAAATTGTATGTAATATTTAAAAAAATTGTTTAAAATATATTTTTTTTTTAATAAATTAAAGTAAGACTGTCTGACAAAATATTATACGGAAAAAAAATATAATTTTTTAAACATATTTTTTTTTAATTTTAAACTTATTTACAAATAAAAAGAAACAATAGCAATACGCGAATGAGTGAAAAATGTACCTTAAAATCTTGTTTAAAATTTAGAACATTATTTTTACAATTTTATCTCCAAGGAGCGAGCACCAACTAGTGTTAAAAACGACAAAAATAATTTGATTTATGATTTTAGGTTAAAAAGTGCGTACATTGACACTTAATGTGATATAATTAGTTTCCATTTGAAAATTTAATTAGATAATAGTTAGTGTAAATATTTAAAAAAATCAAAAACTGAACATTGTATCACCATTCTGATTTTTTTCATTGATTTGTATCATTATTTTTACCAACCTCACCACCCACGAAATAAACTTTGAATGCACCCTTTCATGTCATTAAATTTACAGCAAAACATTATAGGGAATGCTCTTTTATAAAAAAGTAAAGTGATATAATATATCTAGATTATAACTTGTAGTAATTTATTGAAAGACGTATTTACCATACTAACTATAAGATAATGTCACGTGACTGTTGACGTAATCTATTAATGTAGAATGCAAGACATAAACAAATAAAAATTACACTTTGCAAAAACCTAATTAATTATTTAGACGTTATATTTTATTTTAGTTCATTGTTAATGTTATCTATTCGATCGCAAAAGAAATACGCTGTACTACTTTTATATCGAATATAGGAAAAAATAATGGAATTAGTTATTAGGTATTATATAGATAATTTGCTAATTGTTAAATAATTTATAAAAAATAAAAAAAATATATCAATTATAGTAAAATCACAGAATAGGAACATATTACAATTAGTGGTTACTGATTTCTGATAATAACATACAGTGTTGGTTTGAATATTCTATTAATTTAACAACTTATTACATTAAAAGTAATTGTAATACCGTTTAAAGTAAAAGAATTAAAAAGTTCAAAGTCGATAAACAATAATAATATTAAGTAAATTCAATAATATTAATGAAAAGTATCATATATTTGTACTTTATACAAAATGTAGTTGAAAATAGACTTACTATGTGACGTAAGTTGTTATACCTAACTTTATAAATAACTATATAGCTTCGCTTGTTCTTGGCAATGATTAAATAGTTTATAATGAATAATATTAGTTGAAATTAAATTAAATTAAAATGATAATAAAATTAGTGTCGTAACCAAAATCCAAAAGGCATTGAAAAATCGATGTTTTTAAAATGTTTACCTTTGAAACCTCAGTGCAATATAAATTGTACATATAATATTGAGTATAGTACATGACATATAACACATCATAACCATTAATCACTAATCATAACACTCAACTGTGTATACAATTGAAGATGTAACTATACATACTTTTTATTTGAAGTTATTAAATATAAAATTTATTTAACAAGATCAACATTAAGTCATTTATAAGATTTCACCCTTTTGAAGCAATTGCAATATTTAATGACAAACAAATTAAAATAGCCAATCGACTATGAGTAAGAATCGTTTTACAAGATAAAAAAATATCTTATTAGTACAGTCCCCAAGGTTTTTAGGCAATATTTTGTTATCCTATTTCCCTATATTCTCCACATTACACGGTTGCATTAATCGTGGATACTTAATATATGACGTGGCCTCGTGGGTATTACGAGCACGTATTAAAATCGTTTTTTCCTACAAAATCATGAATGTCAAAATATTTGATTTTTAATTTCCAGGAAATTTTCACTGGAATTTTTAAAAACCTGGCGCTTATCAAGACACTGATTTAAATAATTTTGATTACACCAGGGTTTCTATATTCCTATATTCTAATATAATTATATAGACAATGATTAAGGAATATCATAACTAGCCTACACAAACGAGCCCTCAAAGTTCTACCATACTTGGATCAGTTGAATCTATTTATTTAGTTAATTATTTATTTATTTTCGTATAGTTCTAACCTAACCTTTTCAGACCAAAAAGAACTGATAAACATAAGATCCTATGACTTAAAGGTTAGAAAATTACAAATAAAATATATATGCACTATTGCAATGTACTTATACTACCCATTATATTATGTCTATACTCATTACAATAATGTTTAGTATAATATATGGTATAAAGCAGGCAATAGCCGATAATAATTCTTAACTACATAATACGTTAATAATTGGTATTTTTGTTCGCCATATGCACAGAGTACACTTAACTATAACATATTATCAAATTTAAAATCCATATGATCTTTACTAGCTTTAGCATTTGGGTCAATATTAGAATTTTCAAACTACATAAATAATCCAACTAAAAAAAATATACTATTTATATTACCTATTGTTGTATATTTTTTTGAAATTGTAAAATATTAAGTTATTTAGATTTTTATACTATTAAGTGGTACTTACCATTAAAAACTACATCCAATATTAAATCGATTTTTTTTCCTTTAGTTTTCCTTTAGTAATTATCCTTAGTAACTACTAGGAGCATACACACCATGTAAGGTCAATCCCTCCCCTGCGGAAATCTCAGAACAACAATTAGCTTTTATAGAGTAAAAGTAGTTTTTATAAATTAACTTCTTGTTATATAAAAATTAAGTATGATAATGTAAAATCTTAACCCTCTCTCGCTAAAAAAATTTGTGTACGAGCCTGCAGGTTAAAATTAAAAAAAAAATTGTCAGTTTATGTAACAAATTAGATGAGAAAAGATTGGTTTTCATTTGAAAAATAAATTTATGGAACACTCTCTATCTATTTATATAAAATCCATGTTTTATGAAGCATCTGAAAAATGAGAAGCAAACCGGGAAACTTCCCAGATCAAAGTACAGTTAAGACAAGAGTTCCCTACGTGTATTGCTTTCGCGATGACAATCAAAGAAGTTCAAATACAGTCACTATATAGTCAGTAGTTACTACACATAGCCGGATTAAATTTAGAAATCCACGTTTTTTACACAGTCAAAGATATGATGCTTGCTCCAGATTGGAAATTTCGAAACCTCTAAATATCTATACATCAAATTAAAAAACTAAAAATATTGTTTATTTACTTGCATTACCTATGCTAAAAGTTAGCATGAGGTAACAAAATTCAACACTGATGAAATTTTCACAAGACATAAAATGTACCTCTGTGTATAACTATAGTACAGAAATAATTAAAAATATGGTTATGTATAAATTATTGATTCAAAAAATTAGAATTAGAATTAATTCAATATAAAGATAAAAAATGAGGATGAGCATGCGTGGTGAATCACGCTGTACCTACGTATTGTATATTTTTTATAATATATAATATGAATATTAAAATAATACGTAATATATCTTATGGCCTACAGATAAAGTCAAAAATTTTAAATGGTATCTCTCACTTTAAATTCAAAGTAGATAATATCTATATATAAACAGATATTTTAAATATTTATTATTTATTTATTATACGATAATACTCGTGTAATGTAATATTGTATATATTTTACTTCATTGTCAAAAAAAATTAATGTTTAATAAAAGTTTAATATTACTAGTATATAATTATATTAGACCAATTAATTCTAATACTGACTCACTGTAGAAGTGTTGGGCGATTGGGCCTGTAAAAAGTAATTTTGTTATGTAAACGAATATGATGGACGGAGATAATAAATTTATCATTGAAGTTCCCTAAACCACATAATATATCTTTGGTATTCTGAGATAAAGTCGGTAGTTTATGAATTATAATATTAATCTATTTTCATATATTATTTATATAACATTTCTACTATTTAGCCATAATATCATTTAAATAAATGTGTATAGATTATCAAACTTAAACATTTAATATCTAAATAACATAAAAATTTTTAATCTATACTTGTCAAATTTTAAATTTATTATATGTGTTCTTCTTAATAATTTATTTTTTATCTAAATAATTGTAGTATATAAAATACAAAATTAAAATAAATGAGTTTTTACGATGCTTTATGTAATATCTATTAATTATTATACAAATAAAGTGGTTCAACTTTTTGTCGTATAACTTTTGTGAGTTTATAATGCGAGAACTTTGATAGGTACTTTATATAAGTTATCACTATCACATTTCTACCCACATATAGAATATTATATTATATTGAAGTCTGCGATTCTATTACATTTAATTGTATAATAATCGCAGACAGATAAGCATGTACATTATTATCAATCTCGGTGATAATAATTAATAAGTAGATATACATACCTCAATACGTCATATTATACGAATATACTCAGACATATGTGGACGATTTATAGTAGGTACAGGTAAACAATATTAGAGGTACACAAAACACTATGCTGTGTAAACACATCGTGCTACATTGAATGTACCTAAATACCTAATTAATATTAATAATTATTAGTTATTACATTTACAACACATAATAAATATCTTGACGGTATCATTATCGGACAACTTTTAGTACTTAAAATAATTTCGATAACGTTTATTAAAGATATATCTATATATAGACTATAGAAAATACCTAATATTTATTATAACATAGAGCACTTCATGATAATATTAATAATAAGTAAAAGCCGTAAAAATTTATTAGAATATATGTTACTATCTTATGTCAATTTTAAATTTTTAGAATGGTCTATTAAATATTATTACAGTAATTTTACGAAAATGATCACTTACACTTCGCGTCGTTCCCCGTGTGAAATCCATTTGAGATTCTATCATAAGCAACAGGCTATTATATATATGTACAAATATCACTTGAACACAAAGGTAAAACCTATATCCGATAAAAAGAATTATTAACGATGGCTAAAAATTGGTACATACGAATACAAAATACGAATTAAAAAGTAAACAAATATCAATTAAGATAAGTTAAATCAAAATACTGATTACCTAAATAGGTTACCTAATAAAATATCATAAAAAAAAATAAATTAAATTAATTACAATAATAATTTTAAATAGATCTTCTAGAAATGGGTGCGGATAATACCAAAAAATTCGATGTTCTATATCTACAGACAACGACTAACTGTCAAGCAGTTAAAACTGACATCGATAATATGTATCGGACACCGGTTGGTTTTTAACGAGTCAGGCCTAATTGATGAATAGAATATTATACATTAGTGGAGATGAGGATTACGGAATCACAGCTTGATTCACGAACTAGTATATAATATACACTATATTTTAGTTCGTAGTTTGTACTGTTTGTATAAGATTCTATTTAAACCGATAATAAAGATGATTGATATCTATTTTAAATTATTAAATTATTATACCTGAGTCAAGATATTCGCATAGAATAGCTATATTTATGATTGCACTTGAAATTTGAATGTCTGACTGCGTTTGGCGCGATTGGAAATCGGAATTCGGAAGAAACGAAAAAAATACTATTTTCAACGGGTAACTATCATATACCTCGTCACCTCAGATTAAATACTACATATATTTGTAACCGGTTACTGTCCTGCCTTATTGGCGACGGCGTAAGTAGCCCCGTCGGGCGCGCGCCGCTGTCACCGTTTGACGGAGTTCAGTGGTACCAACCCGTTAGCCGCGGCGCCGTCGTCCAAAATTCCTCAAAACGGGGGCTGATAAGGGTATAGCGTCGTTATCAAACTAACATTCGGCAATCCCCGAATCTGACGATAACAACAACAACTAACAAGTAACGACGACCGCCCGTCGCCCACGGATAATAGATATACGGTCGAAGCCAAACACCGCTAGCCAATGGTCTTGACGTCACGCTTCTGAAACCACG